>NW_022107407.1:11411379-11438475 GCF_000313985.2 Echinops telfairi | reverse complement strand
AAGAAAGAAAAGCTTGTAGTTAGTTCAAGGACTGTTTGCTGGCCTTTAGGAGTGTTTTCCAGTCCAGTCTGTTGGGGCACCATGCCCTGGCCCCAAAGTCCACCTTCAGCATTCCCTGGGGACCTCGCCGCTCCGTTCCCTTGCTGTTTTGTTGCACCCCCTTAGTATTTTGCCTCGGGGTGGTGGGATCAGATTTGGCGCAATTCCCACACTGTGTCTCTGGTGTTGTCTCCTATAGGGCTATGGGTCAGTGAGGAACGCCATGTCTCATAGTGGGGCTGGCCATGTGGTCCTCTTTGTGGACTGGCTGCTCTAATCAGGAATATCGTCCTCAAGCCCTGGTGGGACAGGATGTGCTCCACTCTCTCCTCCTCTCCCTTCTTGTGCTCCCGTGTGCTGCGATCAGGTATGTCCCTCTCCCGGAGCTGCAGATTCAATGCCGTCCTTTGAAATAAATTCTTCTGGGGCGAGGGGCAGGTGTCCACGTAGTAGTTGGGATTGGGGCAGGCCCCTCAAAAAAATTAAAGATTATTGCTAAGTGTGAAAGTTAGGGAGTATGTGAACTAGACACTCTTGGACAAAGGTAGGGATAGAGCCCAACCTATCAATTGGGTTCACAGCCTGATGACTCCTCCTTCGTATCATAAGCTATTACATATAAGAGAGAGAGACTGATCTGAGTCAAATTCTCTTTGGTTCATTCATTGCCTTCTGCTGAAGATGGATCTTGCATCTAGTTCCATGATCTCCTGTTGTATTGCCCGCCTATCTCAGGAACCATCAGTGGATTTATTCGGCCCACTTCAGTCCTCTACAGCTACCAGCTTGTGCCCCTGCTGTATCCACTTTGGCATCCAGATTCCTGTTGATCAGCTTCTATGAGTCCAGAAAGCCCGACTTGAATACAACACATACAAGTGTCACTGATTTTGCTTCTCTAGCGAACCCAATCTAGTACACTAAGGAAATAATAATGCACTATATTTATCAAACAAAAAAGAAAAATCCAATATAATCTCAACACATTGAGTGGGAAGCATAATCATGAAAAAAGGCATACAAGGGAAAAGCAAAATGAAAAGAGTGCAATTTAGAAGAGACACCTCTAAATGTGATGACAGGAGAATGAGAGGAAGGGTCAGATCAAAAGAAGGGTGAAAATAACAGCATAAAAAAACAACAATCGAAGCCCATTAGTAGTAATAATTATACAGACTACAAGGAAAATGACATTAAATGGAATAAAGAAGACCATTATAATTTCCTAAAAGTAACAAATTATGAGAAAGATCGGTGTTATACAGGTCACAATCTCTACCGCAATACAACAAAATTGGCAATAACATCTGAATAGACAAAATAACAAAAGTTTACTTTAAAAATCCTAAATATCTCTTAGCTCAAATAAAGTAATACTACTATAAACTACATATGTATAAATGAATGAAAATGATAAAAATACACGCGAAAATTGATGGACTTCAAACTCCTGTACTTATAGCTAATTCATTGCCTTAAATAAACATACGATTTTTCAAAATTCAAATAAAAGCCATGCTATTGAAAATAATAATGATAGCTAACATTTGTATCCTAAACTGTGCCACAAGTATTTTAATATTTACCTTGGTGTCAGAAGACCTCAGGGAACTTCATCCACAGCCAACAGAAAGAGAAAGCACTTCCCTAGAGCCAGCACTTTGAATTCAGACTTCTAGGCCATACACTGTGAGAAAATAAACATCAGCTTATTGGTGGTACTTCTGCTATGGCAGTATGAGATAACGCAATCAGAGTTTGGTATCAGATTTAACTAGGGGCGCTTCTTTAATACCTACAAAGTGATTTTGTAATTGAATAATGGGTAAAGTTTAAGAGTTTTAAGACTCCTACTATTAAAAACCTAGATTGCCTTGGAGACACTGTTGGTAGGATCTTGGACACCAAAGGCAATTCTGGTGAGGGCTCATAAGAAGTGAGAAGAGGTACAGAAAAAGTCTCCATCACCTTAGAGAATATATGGTACCACGAGCTTAATGTTGCTAAAATGTGAAGGTTAAATTCGCTTCTAGTGAGGCTTTAAAGGGAAATTATGGACATTATATGTACAAAGGAGGGAGAGCTGTGCTTTTTATGCAGTGACAAATACTTTTTTTATATTGTTTTCAAAGGTTGGTGAAAGGTAGAATTTGTATGTGATGAACTTGAATATCAGACGAATGAGATATCTAAGAAAGATGTTGGAGAGGCTGTATGGCTTCTTGGTGCTCATAGCAAAATATAAGAAAGAAGAAATGGACTTAGTAATGAATTGTGCAACATATAAACAACTTAACGATTCAGGAAATCATGTCATGCAAATTAAGTACATGTATCCTGGAATATTGACTAAGGAGATGGCTACACATTTTTTGTTGTTCTTGTTAAAGAGAATAAGTTATGGCTGATAGGCCTAACTAACCAGCCCAGCAGAAAACCTGCCAGCTTAGACTGAAAGGCATAAGAGGAGAGAAGGAAAAGGGGGAACGTGTCCTGACTCGTGCAAGTATCCAGGCAGAAAACAAGCCGATGGCGCTACACCTGCTGTCTTCCAGGGGAAAAAAGGGACCATCCCCAGAGCAGTTCACAGATCAGCAGAACTCTTGGAAGGAGCACGAAAAGCTGGGTTGGACTATGATCTTGAGTTCAAAGGGCTGGACCATGATCTCTTGGAACCCACAAGGTGGCTCCTCCGCATCTTAGGTTAAAAGGAGTCTGATATTCACAAACATAGTTCTGTGTGCTCAGAAGGTAAGACTACCGCCCAAAGCTGAGAGAGCAAGGCCGCTCACTTGTGGTAGTTGTGTAATAGCTACACTAGATAGCTAAGACCAATCTATTAAGATTGCTATATGGAATATATGAAGTTGCTTAGAATTGTGGAAAAGTTGGAAAGGTACGTTAAAAATCAACAAGTATAAAATGATACCACTTTAGTATTAAACAAATGTACTTGTGCTACAAACACATGTGCCCATAAAATCCTTACCACACATGTACTTCCTCAAATTGCTATATCTGTACTTTTATTTTCAGACTTTATATAGTATTAAATGAATATGAGCAACTTAAAATTCTATTGGTCATTGCTAAGTGCAAATAGAACACCTTGAGCTAAATGGATAACTTATAATAAATCAAGTATTTATTGTGCCACTGCTTTTTCTCTTTAATCTGCTTTTAACCAGCTTTAAAAAATACTCTTATTGACATACGCTGCACATTTTGTACAAGTTCATTGTTCAAGCATAGTAAGAAGTCTGTGCAATCAGCACCACAGTCAATTTCAGAGCATTTTCTTCTCATATTAATTTCTCCCTTTCCCCTGCCGTACCCTTACGTAATTATCAATCTAGTTATTTTCTCTATAGATCCATACCTACCCTGGATTTCAGATACAGAAAAACAATTCTTATAAGACATACCAAAATGAGAGACATAATTTTAAAGATCTTAGAATCCATTTGATCAATTTGTTCATTTTATTGATAAGAATGAAACTTCCAGAGGCAAGTGACTAAGCAGCCTCTGTTAGAGTTGTAAAGAGAATCAGGATCAGAATCTTTATCTTTTAGTTCCATTCAATGCCTTGAAACGCCTCTGCCATAGAAGAAATGTTTTGTATTCTGTGTAAAATGTTCTTACTGTTATGAATTTCAGTTGCGTCAATCCGGACGGATGGTGAGCCCATGTGGGCCGACAATGAGAACAACGGCTCCGTAGCCTTCTCAAGGCTGTGACCTTTCAGAAGCATATTTCTAGGCCTGTCTTCTGGGTAGGCCCCAACAACAAAACTTTTGGATGGTATGTGAGGACCTAGTGTAGAAGAAAGAAATACACTAACATTGGTTTTACCAAAATACAAACCTTTCATATCCACTCACCCATCAATGACATATGAAACAAGGCAAAGATTGTCCTTAAATTATCTTTAAAATTAAAGTGGGTTCTAAAGGCAGAGATGCTGCAAAATCTGAGGAGAGTTTTTCTTTCCTTTCCCTTTTTTTTTTTGGTTTGAAATGTGCAAGAATGTTTTGAGCATTGCCGTACTCTATAAAGTGGAGCTGCTATTTCTATGTTGCAACCCACAGAGGAGCAAACTATTGAAGCAATGATTTCAAATTTGTTTTTAAATCTAACTCAGTTGAAAAGGGTAATTTGTTCTCTGGGGTTGGGTGCAGCAGTTAAAACACCTGTCAAATGACTGCAGTGTTTCTGCATTCTGGAAACAGCGATAGAATCCTTGTGTAAAACAGAGTGGCATTCATGGTTACTGCATGACATTTTTCCTTGATGCTAAGTACTTGTTGGGTTTTGAAAGTCGTTGTGAAAAAAGGGGAGCCTTGAACGGATAAATGAAGAGAGCTACCTTTCTAGCCAGCTCTAATCAGAATGCATATCTCTATGGTGATCAAGGTCTGCGCCTGAAAGGAGAAACAGGTATTGCATACTCATAAGGAGAATTGTCAAAAATTAAAATGAAGGACAAATATTTTAATTTTAAAATTGCGTGTTTGATCAATCTAAACACAGAGCTGATATCTGCTCAGACCTTACAGAATGAATTTTATCTAATGCATAAAACACAAAATTTTACTTCAGGTCAAAATCCCCCAAACCTCTCTTCAGGTGGCCAGTGATATTCCCAGAGATCAGGGTTATAGAAGTGTCTTGTCCAGAGCTGACAGTGATGTCAAGATCAAAGGTATTCATTCATTTAATATTTATTCAACAAATATACAGAATAAAGAATCAAACTGAGAGCTGAGTTCAGTAAGCTAAAGAGCTGTTGAGACCAAATCAAAGAGGCGTGTGAGATGCAGATATATCGCTTCTCAGCCTTTTGGCTAAGATTAAGTGTGTGAGAAGCAGATATCAGAACTCTGGATGCCAATAACCAAGGGAGAAACAGATATGAGAAAGTATTTCATGAGGTTGGATTGTATTGTTCTTTTTGAGGGTACGTTGTAAGCCCTACAATGTAAGGAATGACCATGTGTGTTTAAAAGGACAAAGCGAGCTTTTGGGGACAGCATTCCACTTTTGAGGATTCAAATAATCTATCACTCTCCTCTATGAAGTGTTTTACGATCCCCTAGTATGGTTAGATGACTTTTTTCTATGATAAAATGTAATCTTCTCACCATAATTATTCAATCTATATGTTGGAAAAATCATCAGAGAAACTAGGTTATAAGAAAATGAATGTAGCATCAGGGTTTGAGGAAAGTTTAGTAACAACCTGTGATAAGAAGAACATTGCCAGAGATATTGCCTGAGGATGGACACCTCTGGTTGGAGGGCACTCAAAATGTGACTGAGGAAGAATTGATTTCTTAGAGTGGAGCCCACAACAGTAACATGAATCTGGTAAAACCTGTGGGAGTAGAACCTGCAAGGTCTGTATTTGCTGAGGAAGCATGACTCAAGTAAGGAGAAATAGCTTCAAAAATCTTCTAACGATGGGAACTTTGTGCAAAAACTGAATTTAGGGAAACCAGAAGTGGTCAAATATGAAATGGAATCCATTCAATCAATACAACTACCATTCACATCTATGCACCAACAACTTCATCTAGAGGTGCAGAAACAGAAGATTTCTACCAATGAATTCAGTCCAAAATTAATCAGACAGGCAATCAAATGCATTGATAATTACTGGCAATTGGAATGCAAAAGTTGGAAACAGAGAGGAAGGAACCATAGTTGGAAAATACGGACTTGGTGATAGAAATTAAGCTGGAGATTGCATAATGGAAGACCAATCAATCACTTGTTCATAGCAAACACAGTGTTTCAACAACATGAAGGGAGACTATACACATGAACTTCTCCAGATGAAATAAAGAGAAGTCAAGTTGACCACATCTGTTGAAAGAAATGCTGGAGAAGCACAGTATCAGCTAGTCAAACCAGGCTAGTTGCTGGCTGTGAAAATCAATTGCACATATTAACGATGTGCAATTGATCATATGTAAGTTCAGACTAAAGCTGAAGAAAATAAAAGCAAGTCTAAGAAAGCCAAAATACGATCTTGAATCTATCCCACCTGAATTCCTGGCATATATCAAGGACAGATTTGATCCATTAAACACAATGACAGAAAATCAGAGGAGCTGTGGAAGGACAGGATGTGCAACAAAGGATGTCCTCGGTGATGTCAGATGGACCTTGGTTCAAAACAGAAAATACCAGAAGGATGTTTATTTTTGTTTCATTGACTAAGCAAAGGCATTCATCTTTGTGGACTATAATAAACTATGAATAACCTTGAGAAGAAGGAAAATTCAAGAACGCTTGATTGTGTTCACGCGGAACGTATACATGGATCAAGAGGCAGTTGTGCAATCAGACTGAGGGAATGCTGCATAGTTTAAAATCAAGAAAGGGCATCAGCGTTGTATTCTCTCATCATATGTATTCTATCTGTATGCTGAGCAAATAATCAGAGAAGTTGGCTTATATGAAATCAAATGTGGCACCCCATTGAAGGAAGGCTCTTAACCTTTGATATGCAGATGACAGGACCTTACTTGCTGAAAGTGAAGGGGACTTGAAGTACTTGCTAATAAAGATCAAGGATTGCAGCCTTCAGTATGGATTACAAATCAATGTAAAGAGAACCCAAATCCTCATAACTGAACCAAGAGGTAACATCATAATAAATAAAGAAAAGGTTGAAATTTGTTTGGGTTCACAATCAATGCTCACGGAACAGCAGTCAAGAGATCAAAAAATCTGTTTCATTAGGTAAATCTGCTGCACAAGACTTCCTTAGAGTATTGAAAGGCAAGGATATAACTTTGAGGATTAATGTGAACCTGGCGCAAGCCATAGTACTTTCCATTGCCTCATATGCATGTGCAAGTTGGACATTGAATAAAAAAGACTGAAGAAAAATCACCACATTTCAATGGCCAGCATATTATTTAGAGGCAAGGGTGGAAAAACTTTGTCTTATGTACTGTGGACATATTCTCAGGAGAGACCAGTTTCTGGAGAAGGACGTCATGTTTGGTAAAGTAGAAGGACCGTGAAAAGCAGGAAGGTCCTCAATGAGATGGATTGACACAGTGACTGCAACAATGGGCTCAGGCATGGGACAATTGTGAGGATGGTGCAGGACCAGACAGCATTTCATTCTATTTTGCGTAGAGTAGCTATGGGTTGGAATCAACTCAATGACACCAAACAATACAAGGGCAAAGACAATTGTCACCTCTTACTGACTTTTGGATGACTTACATATAGGATAAGTGCTTGCACTTTGAAGGCATTTGAAATGTGTATGTTGAATAAATAAAATGTATGTGAGCACACAAATTCTCACTCCTATTTGTCAGAATGAAGCAGAAACTATAGACTGTGGGAAGAGTTTCCCTATCCAGTGACTACCATGAAGACAAGTCTGTGTCATGAGAAAGGCACTCGTAGAGTCTGATGACCCTGGTTAAGCGTCTGCCCTGCTGCTTGCAAACTCTATATTCTGAAACATAATCCTATAAGGTTCCTTAACATTTTTGAGTCTTATCTCATCTAAAATTGGGCTATTAATCATCAATCCATACCTCTTTGGAAATGTGTATGAAGTTTAATGTAACGTCAGATATGGAAAAGTCATTATAAGCATAAGAGTGTTGCATCTGGCAAGTTCAAGGTCATTTCAATAAGTTTTTGGAAAATGTTTCATCCCTTTTTTCATGAACTCTGAAATCCCTCATATTTTTGTGTGCCCCAAATGGTCCAGACACTGTTGTAGGAGCTGGGAAAACAGTCTAATTTTTTTTCAAAAAACAAATGAACCACAAAACTTTTCTCTCATAGCACTTTAATAGGCACATAAAATATGTTCATTAAATATATGCTGAGGACTAAATTATGCACCAAATCATTTCACAATGGATATATGTTCCCAACATTTTTAAAATCTAAAGTCACAAAGAAGCTCTTTACTCATGCAACAAACGTACGAGCACATTGAGTACCAACCATTAGTCTAGCGCTCTTCTAATGCTGGAGAAGCACACTTTTCTTTCAAAGATCACATCATCCATTGAGAGACATGGATGATTAAACAGAAAATAATAGAACATAACCACTTTATAAACATTGAAAAATTCATAAGTTTTCTAATTGGCATTAATTTTACACTAAATTTTGAAGAAGGAATTTGAGTTTTTTCAGGGAGATGCTTGGAATTTTGGTCAATTTCTAGGGAATATCATGAGCAAAGGAACAGAGAAAAATGCTTCTATAAATAAAGTGATACTATGATGATCAGGGGTCTTGATGATGTAGTGAGTTATACATTGGTATGCTAGCTGTAAAGTTGGCAGTTTAAATCTACCAGCCCCTCTATGGGGGGGATGATGAAGTTGTCTCTAGATTGGGGACCCAAAGCCCATCTGTAGACAACTGGACATCCCCTTAAAGAAGGGTCAAGGGGTGGAGACGAGCCAGTCAGGGGGCAGTGTAGCAATGATGAAACATACAACTTTTCTCTAGTTCTTTAATGCTTCCCTCTCCCAATATGATCGCAATTCCAGCTTACAAATCTGGCTAGCCCAGGTAGGAACTGGAATCACAGGGAATCCATGACAAAGATCCCTTCAGGAGTACTGGTAGGAGTGGCAATACCAGGAGGGTGGAGGGAAAGTGGGGTAGAAAGGGGGAACCGATTACAAGGATCTACATATAACTTCCTGCCTGGGGGACATACAACAGAAAAGTGGGTGAAAGGAGATGTTGCAAAGTGTAAGATATGACCAAATATTAATAATTTCTAAATTATTGAGGGTTCATGGGGAGGGAAGCAGAGAGGGAGGGGGAAAATGAGGAGCTGATACCAAGGGCTGAAGTAGAAAGCAAATGTTTTGAGAATGATAATGGCAACAAATGTACAACTGTGCTTGGCACACCATGGATGTATGTATGGATTGTGATAGGAGTTGTACGAGCCCCCAATAAAATGATTCTTTTAAAAGATTTAAACTCTTGGATTCCCTAAATAACAGCTCTACTCTGTCCTGTAAGATCTCCATGGGTCAGAATTGATGCGATAACAGTGGGTTTACTTTATTTGACATGCTGAACAAGTGAGCCATGGCCTTGCCCACCACTCCAAAGGGCTCAAACTTTATCCATGTGACAATGGGGAGCCACTGACGAATTTAAGCAAAAGAATGACTACATCAATTTCCCAGTCTAGGCATTAATGGCAATAGTATGGGGGGTGTTCTTTGAGGAGAGATGAGAACACATATCTGAAGGCAAAAAAAAAAAAAAATGAAATAATTCAAAAAGAGACTATGTTTTTGTATTTATAAATGGGAGTTCAACCCAGCTATTAACTGCTTTCTTGTTTTTCCCCTCTGCCTTGCCTTCAAGAAGAAATCTCTATCCAACTTCTATAACAACATCATAACAATTATTTATTTGAACTATATTAACACCTAGGTTATTCTTAGAGCAAAATATATTCACATAGAAAGTCTAGAACTTCCAAGGAGAAGGACTTGAGGAAAAGCAGAGTTCTTGATATCATTTTACTTTGTTTTAGTCACGCTTTGCCTCAGAGACTGGGAATTGACTGGTTTGTGATTTCTTACTGTCTTCATTGTAATGATGTCCATGTCCATTTGCTATTGGATTAATTAATTGGAATGCAAAGGCAAGTCCATTAAGGTTTGAGTAGAAGACATCTTTCTAGCATCAAGATCTGATAAGTCCGTCATTATTATGAGTGGAAGAAGGTGAGAAAATAAAGGGAGCTAAATATTTTTTCACATGGGAAATTACTTCATAGTTCTCAACTACTGCATGGAAAGATGGTATTACAAGATAATAGAATTTTTCCATAAACATTTTAAAGCCCTAATGTATCCTCAGTGGAAGACCAGTGCCCTCATCTAAACATAACCGAAGTATGGAGGAAAGAAACAGCAAATTTAAAGTCAGAAAGGTATAAGGTTTGAATTCTGGGTGACACTACTTATTTTAGAGAAAATTAGTAAGTTATTTTGAACCTCAGTGTTCTCATATATAAAGTAAGAATAAAACTACCCCTCAGGCAACTGAAAAAATAAACACCCAGCATAAATCTTATCAATTAATAGATGCCTTGTGGTTATGCATTAGACTGTGATAACAAAGTCAGCAGTTTGAAACCACCAGCAGCTCCTTGGGAGGAAGATGAGGTTTTCTACTCCAGTTAAGACTTACAGTATCAGAAGCACACAAGTGCAAGTCTACCCTGTCTGATAGGGTCGCTATGAGACAGCATCCAGGCTATGACAGTGAATTTTTTGTTGTTTTTTAATGAGAGGAAACTACAAACCACTGTCTATTTGTCAAGGAACCTGTGTGGCTGTTATTGTTAGGTGATCGTCATTTCCAATGTACACCAACCCTAAATATTGCTCAGTCCTGTACCAGCCTCACACTTGCTCTGTATGAGCCCATTGTTGCAGCCACTGTGTCAAGTCATCGTTTTTTAAATCCACGGTAGCAATCCATCGTGTGTGTGTGTGTGTGTGTGTGTGTGTGTGTGTGTGTGCTCATGTTGTCAACGTTCTTCCTCTTTTACACTGCCTCTCTTCTTTACCACGCAGGATGTGCTTTTTCAGGGACTGGTCTCTCCTGATAACATGTCGAAAGTAATTGAGATGGAGTCTCCTCATTCATACTTCTAAGGAGCATTCTGGCTTTACATCATCTTTTTCAAAGCATTTTATCTCTCCTTGAGCCCTTGGTATAGCTCATCATTTTCCCCCTCCCTTCCCCTCTCTCCCCCATGAACCCCAGATAATTTGCAAATTATTATTATTTTTCATGTCTTGTACTGTCTAATGTCTCCACCCATCCCCTTGTCTGCTGTCCATCCCCCTGCGAGGTGGTTATAGGTAGGTCATTGTGATCGGTTCCCCCTTTCTCCTCCATCTTCCCCTTCCCCTCCTGATATGGCTACTCTCAATATTGGTCCCAAGGCATTTATCTGTCCTCTATTCCCTGTGTCTCCAGCTCTTATCTGTGCCCATGTACATGCTCTGGTCTAGTCAGATTTGTAAGATAGAATTTGGGTTGTGATAGTGGGGGTGGGGGGAGGAAGCTTTAAAGAACCAGAGGAAAACTGTATGTTTCATCGGTGCTACACTGCACCCTCACTTTAGTTTTTCTTTCTTTCCTACCTTTTGAATGACCTTTTGCTTTCTTCATGTATGATGTTCTTGTGGCCACACCACAACTCATCAGATGTTCTGTCCTAAACACCCAGCAGTGCTTCCATAGCATAAAATATGTTTAATATAGGGAAACAACTACTGTAATCACAGCTACCCATTTACCAAGGAACGCTGGTGGTGCATTGGTTAAGTGCTTGAGTGTTACGTGTTTTGAAATTGCTAAAAGTAAATGTTTCAAACCCATTAGCAACTCGAATGGAGAAGGAACCTGGCAATCCGGGCCTGTAAAGATTTCAAATTGGAAATCCTATAGGGCATTTTTTTGTGATAATGCCTAAACCTATGCCACTAGTATTTCAAATTCTCACCCATCGTGAGAATATTTCAATGGAGTTTCCAACGTAAGATCGAGCAGAAGAAATGGCTAATGATCTACTTCTAAAAAGTTACCAACAGACACACTACAAATTACAATGGAACATTGTCTAACATAGTGCTTGACGATGAGCCCCTTAGGTTGGAGGCTCATAGAGATAAGGTTCATAAGCACAATTGTCATAAAAATCAAAAGTTCTACAATATGGACTTTAGGGTATACATTAGCGGGGGAAATTGCATCTACCTAGTGTGGTGGTGAATGAGAAGAAGTAACCAAGGATGTAATTTTAACAGTTACCAACGAGTACCTTTTGCATTCAATAGAGAGAGATGGATTGAATTGTAATGATGGGCGTGAAGAATAGTGTAATATTCTAGACAGAGGAAGTAACTGTCAGGAAGAATACACATGCTGGTGTGTTGCCAACAACACTCAACCTTATTGGCCTAGAAAGTGACACTGGGAGTTGGGGCTGGAATTATTTATCTTCCACTACAACTTCTAAACTGAGTTTGAAGGCACATGTGATGCATCTAATCCAATTTTCCTGAAACAAATCTGTTACACAGAGCAAAGTTCAACATGACCACCCTGTATCTTGTTTGGGGTTTCTTTCACTCAGAATGGGAAACAGAAGAGGTTTTCACACTTGTCCAAACAGTGGAGCATTTGAAGCCACTGTGCTCCAGATGGAAGAAGTGCCATCAAACACTGACAAAGTAAACTTAAAATAACTCTCATATACAATCGTGTGCTAAATCAGACACTGCCTTATACAATTTCCTATCATGGAAAACTGGCAGCTGGCCAAAAATGTTACAGAAAGTTCACAAGAGAAAAACCTAAAATTAGACTTTAGTTTTATTGAATTATTTTTGTTAATTACATAAAGTTGCCATTGTATAATTTTAAAAACACATTAATTCAGAAGGGAGATGGTATTGTTTGTTGTTACTGAATTGGCTCTAATAAGGAATGAGGTTAATAACATTGGTTTCACTTGGTTGTTGTTGGAGATGGGAAGGCATCTTAGGTTCAAATCTAGAAATTGAAGAATCCTCTTCTTATAACACAGTCTCTTGCCTTGCTTAAATGGATAAGGTTGTCAGGCTTATTTTCCCTTCCTACTACTTCTATCTTTAGATAGATAGATAGATAGATAGATAGATAGATAGATAGATAGATAGATACATACATACATACATACATACATACATACATACATACATACCATATTAGTCTGCATACCTTAGAGAAATAAATCCACAGAAACTCATATGTGTGAGAGAGTTTTATATAAAGGGTCAGTGCGCCCCAAGAAAACATCCCAAGCCAGTGCTTCCCAAGGCCACAAGTCCAACATTAGCCCATTAGCCCATATGTCCAACACCAATCCACAAAGTACTCTTCCACCTCACAAAACACACACAATGATGCCGACTGCAGGAGGAAAGCTGAATCAGTGAACATGTAAGCATCTCAGCACTGGCAAGGATCTCTACCCGGCTGGTCCAGCATCCAGGGCTGCATCAGAATAGGTCCATGTGGCTTCTCCTCAGGGATGTTTGTAGAAAGTGAGCCTTGCCACATGAAGCAGGGAACTGGCCAAAGCAACTGCACCCTGGTCCAACCATCAGAAAGCAAAACACCACAGAACTTGAAAGGCGAGGCTCGCTGAGCCATTTATCCTTCTGGCCTTCAATTAACCCACATGTGCTTATCGGCCAGGTTGGCACAATAAACATTAACTGACTCACATACATACATACATACATACATACATACATACATACAAACATACATACATACACACACACATACATACATACCTTTATTGTCTTAAAAAATATTTTTTGGTATGTAAAATTAGGTGGAGGTTTATATTTCAGATCATCAATTTTGTATTTAATACTTTAAGCTACTTAATGCCTTCTCCAATAGTTTCCCCTGCACTCCAGGTCCCTTTGATTTCTCTTTTTCTTTTATGGAATATAATCTTCCCCTTCTCCTAAGTTAACTCTTATACACTCTATAGTTTATTGCTTCATCTTTCTTCCCTCACATCCCTCTCTACTGCCTTGGTAATTATCAAATTATTTGTCCTTTGGTATCAAAATATTTGTTTTGATTTTTTTTTCTTTATAACAGAGATCTCATGCAATTTTTATCCTTTTGTGATTGACTGATTTTACTCAGCATAATGTCCTATAGGTCCATCAATGACATAAGGTGTACATAATTTAGTGATATGTAGTATTCTATTGTTTATATATACAATTCGTGCTACTGATAGGTTGTTAAAAGCTTCTTGCTTTTGTTAACAAGTGTGAACAATGTGTGTGCATATGTTTGTGTTAAGACTCTGACTTTTTGAGGATATATACCAAGTACCAAACTCACTGCTGTGGAGTCAATTACAACTCATGACAACCCTATAGGACAGGGTAAAACTGCCCTTGTGAGTTTTCAAAACGGTTACTTGCTATAGGAATAGAAGTTCTCAAATTTCTCCCAAGGAGTTGGTCGTTTCAAATTGCTGACCTTGTAGTTAGCAGTGCAACACCTAACCATTACACCAGTTTTTGATGCAAACGATGACGAGTGTCTTATTATTCTAATGTGTGTGTGATATCGTGTCTCTATCCTGTTCTGCACCATACTCACAATCACTCCTATGCTTGAGCCCATTGTTGCAGACAGGTGTCAATCCATCTCAGTAAAGACTTTCCTCTTTTTTACTGTCCCTTCACTTACCAAGAATGACTCCCTTTTCTAGGGACTGGTCTCTTCTGACAAGATGTTCAAAATATATAAGATGAAGTCTCACCATACTTGTCTCTAAGGAGCAATATGGCCATACTTCTTCCAAGACCATAATTCAAATATGTCCGTCCATTCTTCTTCAGTCTTCTGTATTCAACATCCAACCTTCATATGCAAAGGAGGCAATGGAAAATGCCATGGTTTGGTGCAGGTGTACCTTAGTCCTCAGAGTTATACCCTTGCTTTTCAATACTCTAAAGAAGTCTTATGCCACAGATTTACCTAATGCAACATATCTTTTGATCTCTTAACTGTTGCTTCCATGGGCAAGATTGTGAATCTGAGCAAGATAAAATCCTTGACAACTTCAAAATTTTATCCATTTATTATGATGTTACCTGTCAGAAACAAAAAGATTTCTCCCAAGTCCTTTTCCCCAAATATATGTTAGGCTTAGGAAATTGCTTGCAGCTAATGATAAATGATTGTCAAGTTACCTCCCTGAAGGCAATGAGTTACCAGACTACTCTCTGGGCTCACCACAGGTAGGGCCCACTCCCTGCTGTTAAGGACAATGGGATACTTCTCCCTAAAGGCTAGAAACCATTAGTTTGGTCCCTGTAGGTGGGGTTTACACCCTACTGATAATGGTTTCGATGTAGATCCAGAGAACAGGTCAAACCTTCTCAGGCTGCCATCCTGAATCTAGGATCCACCCTTCTTGTCACATGTATGCCCCAATCCCTCCCTTTCCCATTGTGTGCTTAACCCTAGATTGTCCCCTTGTCATTCCTGTGACATATGTGTTTACTTGTAATTAGGTAGCTTGCATGCCCCCCGCCCCAAATATATATATAAGCCTTGGTTAGCAATAAAGATCGCCCTTGGCTTCTGATCGGCTTCCCCTTCCTCTCCCCTATTCTTTCTCCCCTGTTCCCTTTCCCCTTGTCCTCATTCCCCTCCCGCCTCTCTCCATGTGGACCACCAAGCAGGTCTGAGGTGAGCATGCTACTATGAAGCATGCTCATGTGTCTGACTCCATTATTTCAATATCTCTTTTATCTCTCATGCGCTCTATGACTTTATTACAATCTTTATATATATATTTAAGCATACAATTGCACCTATCAAACCCGCAATTAGTCTTGGGGGCTGGGCCTTCCCCCCACAGTTACCTATTGGTCAAGTCGTGAGGATTTTGGCTTTCTGAACCTTGAGTTGTCCTCTATACTGAAAGCCGTGATCCTTGATTGTCATCAGAAAGTGTTTCAACTCCTCCTCATTTTCAGCAAGCAAAGTGTAATATGCCTATTGCACATTGTTAATAAGCCTTCCTCCAATCCTTATACTACATTCTTCTTCACATTACCCAGCTTCTCTGATGGTTTTCTCAGCATACTGATAGAATAAGTATGGTGAAAGAATACAATCTTGATGAACAACTTTCCTGATTTAAAACCATGCAATATTTCCTTGTTCTGTTCACACAACTGCTTCTTGATCCATGTACAAGTTCCACATGAGCACAATAAAGTGTTTTGGAATTCCTATTTATTCCAAGGTCTGATCCACACAGTATAATACCTTGAATAATCAATAAACTATAAGTAAGCATCACTCTAGTATCCTCTGCTTTGAACCAAGATCCCTCTAACATCAACAATGATATTTCTGTTACATGTCGTATTCTGAATTCAGCCTGAATTTCTGGCAGCTCCCTGTCAATGCACTGCTGCATCCATTGTTGGATGATCTTCAGCAAAATTTTACTTGCATGTGATATTAATGATATTGTTCCATAATTCAAGCATTTTTGTTGCACACTCTTAAAACAAGAGATACAAACCCACATCCATGACCACCATAACCTTGGAATTGCAGTCATTTGCTTCTTCGCACACTAGGGAGCTTCAGCCTTAAATTCAAGGGATTATTTCAATTCCTTTAATGTACTACAGGTGAGTTGAAAGTTGTGCTAGGTGAAGTTGTCCACAAAAAGAATCCAGTGACACTCATCCATGTATAAAAAAGAGCTTTATGCCAAGAAGGAATTACATATGCAGAAGCATTTCAGTTGGGTCCAACTCAAGTCCATAAGTCGGATGATAGTCTAAATTCCTCTTCAGACCCTTGTAGCCACATGCCAGTGATGCATCACAATGAACTGAGAAGCAGAAAGATCACAGGGCAGTAGGCACAGAGTCATGTGCATCCAAACAGGTGTACACATGGCAGGGTATCTACAGATCTCACTGTCAGGCGCCCACATGGCACCACTCCTCAAGGTATGTAAAGTTCCAGCAGAAAGGAAAGCTGGGGGTGGGGGTATCAGAGAGAAAGTGATTTCCAGTGTCTTTCCCTCTTACAAAAAAAAGGCTCATGACACCAAGAAGACATCATCAGGCTCCTTCGTTTTTTCTCTTACAACATCCTGTGCGTCTACAAGTTTGGGTCCATTGCAACAAAGCCCACTCCTGTAGCTCAAAAAGGAGATGGAATCATGGGTGTGATCTCCTCTGCCTACACAAAAGAGAAGTAGGATCCGACTTTGCAGTAGTCAAAGGCATAATTGCCATAAGGCAGAAGTCAGATGTGCCTCCACACTTCATCCTGCTTTGCCCTAGGCTGACATCAGTCATCCTTCCTATGGCACTCTATATCTTTATTTGCAATGACCGCACAGAACTCATCGATAATATTTATGGTTATGGGATTTAATAGGTTGCCAAATGTTAAGAATACAGTTCACAATGCCTCTTTCCAGCCATGCTGGCAGGCCTCTCTGGTCCTTGGTCTCTCAGCTATGTGGTCCCTTGGCCTCTGTCTCTGTGGGCTAGGAAGCCCACCTTCCTTTGCGGCATGGTCTCAAGCTTTCTAAGCTCCATTATGGTCTCTGTATTGGCACAGCAATTCTTCTCTGTTTCATGGTCTTAGGGGGAGCCCTGTGTTCTTTTCTATAATCTTGGTGCTTCAGCCCCTGTTGTCTGACCACCACTTCAGACAGGGATCTTACACAAAGTCTGATGGTGACTTGTCTTTCTTGATGGTTATTAGATTCTTGCTCTCTGCTTCGGAGATGGTTCACACTTATATTCCCTGTGGAATGATAAAATTGACAAGTAATCTTTCTTAATATTTCACACACTCTATTTGCATGGTCCTAAAACCCTTATAGCAATATCTCCTTTTCTATGACCTCTAATTGGCATTCTGTGACCCATCCTTCTAGAGTCACAATCTTCCATTTTGTGTATCCTGATCATCAGCATTCTATCCCAAGGCCCTTCCAGCTCAGATCATGTCTTACGCATGCACAGCCCAGACAACCATGTCCTCTAACTAACTCCGGATTCAAGAAGCACTGGAAGGTAACACAGTGTCTGACCCACTGGTCTCCCCAAGCCTATTTTTCAATCCAGTGGTCTCTCTGGGGAACATGACTTACCACCTGGACCTCGATTTAGGAACAGAGGCAAGTTGGAGAGTACGAATAGGCAGGAAGCAGTCAATCTTGGAAATTTAAGTGGATAAGAGACCCAGGTGTGCCCAGTTCAGAGATTCTAACATATTTTGGTCCTGCTAACTGGAGCTTGAAGGCTCCTTGTCTACTAGAGCAATAAAATACCTAATATTTTGTGATAGTTACAAAGTTCTAGCTAGAAGAGCTGTTCCAAGAAAGTTCTCTTCCCCACACCTTCGTGCCTAAAGCCCAGGCACCTCCTGTCAATGGAGGCATGGGTGTTACTAAGATGCCAAACAGGCTTTAAGGAAACATGCAGACTAAGACATAGTAGGGAGAAAAGATTAATAATCTAGTTTCAAAAATCAGCCAATGAGACCTTTAATCTGCAACAAGTCATATAGACAGCACAGGAACTGGCAGCATTTTATTCCGTTATCCGTAGTGTCACCCTGAGTGGAGAGCACACTCGAGCAGCGAACCATAACAAATAAGTTCACAAGGAACATAATAATACTTTTGCTCAAATAAACCCCTTGTAGAAACTGCTGGTAGCCTGTCTAGAAAATGGATAAGTCAGACCTCCTTCCGGATGCAGTTTTTCAGTTGAAATTTCATTTGGCTTTAATTATAACCCCCTCAGCTCTAGCAGAGAATGACAGGTATGATGGCCATTCAGTAACATTTTGGGAAAAGCCACCGTCTACATGTTCTTCCTGAATTTAATAATTAGGTTGTCTCTCTTCACAGCTTAGCGGGAAGCTTCACACAGAGCTCTTTCCGCACAAGGCAAGGCAACCATGGGGTGTGGGGAGCTGGGAAAGGTGATAAAACTAGAAAGTCACAAAAATAGAAGCATAGAGTCGGCGGCAGGCACAGAAAATTATTTCAATGCAACTCAATGAATTTTTCAGATGCAATTATGTTTGATAGAGCGTATTCCAAACAGAAGAAGGCAGGTTGGAACACAAAAATGGCAAAGATAAAGTTTCTGCTTCTGAAAGATTTACACACCAGGAATGGAGATCAGCTGGTTCAGAACTAATCACAGTATTTGTGTACATGGAAAAGACTCTGGGGAATATGGAGTTTGGACTGCTTTGTGTAAAGAGGTATCTTTTAAGGAAGAGAGTTTATTTGACATCATATTAAGGAATAGGTAGAGTTTTGAAAAGCATCACTCTGGATAAGACCTACAGAAGATCATTGAAGGAAGTGGAGATGCAATTCAGTATTAAGTATATAGTTAACCACAATGAATCTTTCTAAGGTAGAAGAGGATAAAGTATATACAAATCTTATAAACTGAGTAGAAGATAAAATATATACCAATCTCATAGACTGAGTAGAGGAAACAAGCAAAAGAGTAGTGAAAGACCTGGCTGAGAAGGGAGATTGAGGCCAGATTATTAAGGATGGCAGGCTAAGCTGTGCAGAATGTATTCATCGAAGGTTTTGACGTGTGCGAAGTAATCAAGACTATAAATTAAGATTAGTCTTCATGGCAAGATGCGGAATTTATTGAAGGAGTGAATCATTTAGGTTTCTCTTACAAGATTTCAAGAGTAGCATACTGAAACCCTGAACCAAGGGCATGATCATGAGTTAGAAAAATAGAGACCAAGGAAGAAACACAGTGGAAGTCACATTGACAGCCGATGTTCTGGTTACCTCCCTATATCACAATCAGGCAGACTTGCCCCTGGATAAACTGCAGGAAATCACTCCTCAATTACCACACTTCAGCTAAGGAGGAAAAATGGAAGCACCTATCAGTACAGTTCACTCAGCAAGAGGATACACCCAGTGTGCTATCTACTCAAAAGCCAGAGAAATTATGCAAAACTGCTTTTCTGCTTTAATCACAGCCTCCTAAATGAACTAAAATGAAAGATAAAAAACTCACCGTGGGTAAAAATCACCATCACCTTGTATACGTTTGAAATGGTGTCGAAATTGGAAACTTGTGGCCTTGATGTTTCATATCTATGAATTGAGAAGTCATTTTATGGTTAGAAATGTTCTTGGCTATGTATGTACCCTCTAAGCAGCATGTGCCTGGCACCCCCTGAGTACTAAATCAGTTGTTGATGAAGGGATAGAATCTTGTGAATCCTAATGGTAATTGCTATTATTCATTGAACACTTCCTGTGCTTCAGCTACATCATTTATTTTTAAACCTCCTAAAATTTGACAAGATTAATATTTTCCCAGTTCTAGAGGTAAAGAAAGCAAGTCTCAGATTATTACACAAAATGCCCAAGATCATACAGCTAGGTAGTGAATGAGACCCAAATAGCTGGTGATGAAGGTAAAATCCATTATGATTTTACTAAATGAAACTGTGTTTAGCTACACCTATTTAAAAAAAATACAGCATCACTGAGCTACTAATGAAAGTAAAATAAACATCACATAACTACCAAAAGAGTTAAGATTTCATTCACTTGGTCATTACTAAGAACAAACTGTTGCTTTTGTTAAGCATAGGGTTAGGTCCATATCCAAACAGCTAATGCTAATTTCACAGGGATTGTGTCTAAGTATTTAAAACTCTCTTGTTCTCTGAATATCAGAAGAACTGCATTCAGTCAGTAGTTCAAGAATGTACACCAAGTAGAACAACCCCCGCCCCCAACACATTCTGCCATTGAATATATTCCATTTCTTATTTACATTATTTTAGATTTTCTTGATGGTAAATTTTTATGGGAGTAGACAGTCTCATCTTTCTCCTGTGGAGAAGCTGGTGGGTTTGAACAGCTGCCCTTCAGGTGCCTAACAGCACTTCCAGGGGACCTACTTAGTGAAAAATCAAAACCAAACTAAATGCATGGCTGTTGTACCAATGCTGACTAATAGCAACCTTTTAGGATGGGGTAGCACTGCCCCTGGAGTCCTGAGCATGCAATGATTTATGAGAGTAGGAAACACCTTCATTCTCCCTCAGAGTGACTAGTGGTTTCCAACTGCTGACCTTGCAGATTACAGCCCAATGCATGAAGCACTACGCTACAAGAAACCAGAGATGTAAACACCTGCTCTTTCAATGTGCATATCTTCACCCAAATATCATCATTCAATCTAGAAAATCACTGATCAGGAGCAAGATGTGAACAAATTAACCTGCTGTATTTACAGATAAAGTGCAGATGCCATCCCTTGGCATCCTGTGCAGATTTAAAGTCTTGTAACTCAAGGAGCCCTGGTGGAATAGTGAACAATGCATCGGGCTGCAAACTGAAAGGTCAGCAGTTTGAAACCACAAGTCACCATGTGGGAGAAAGATGAGGCTTTCTACTCCTTGAGGAGTTACAGTTTTGGAAGTTCTACCCTGTCTTATTGGGTTGCTCTGAGTTGCACACCAGTCATGCTCTGGTGCATGACTGTGCACTGATGTGAAATCACAGAGTGCAAAATTATCTTGAGCAAAGACCCAGAATGTTTTATTTATTAATTATTTATAAAGAAGTTTGATTTACATCCATTTTACACACTATCATGTATGTGTGCAAAATTCAATCAACATAAGGTGACCAATAGACATAAATTCAGACACGAGCACTCTCTCTTCACACCTGCATAATTGGAAACAGGCAGGATAAGAATGTCAGATTCCTTTTCTTTGAGCCAGAAAGTCCATTTCTCTGCAGCAATCTGGTGGTTTCTTTGGGAAGGTTCAAACAGCATGTCTTCTGGACTGTTCTTTCAAATTATTGTCCCCACTTGCCTTGTGGGGACATTGAAACAGGTCCTTATGCAAATGAGGTATATTTGTAAAGTCAGAGCAGCAACACCTCATTTCTCTAGCATCACAGGGAATGTGCAGTTCCACTAAAATTTTTAAACTTAAAATTGCGGATAGATACATAATTAAAATGCACAGGCACCTTCCACCTCAGTAAAATTTCCATGGGTCCAGTGGTGTGGGACATGTTGAGACATTCCTACTAAGGTGAAGAATAAGCTATTGCACCTGTCCCCCCTCCCAACAATTAAACAGGAGGTACAATGCCTAGTGGACCTCTTTGGATTTGGGGGGCAACATATCCTTCATTTGGGTGTTCTACTTGGACCTATTTATTAAGTGGCATGAAAGGCCTCTAATTTTGAGTGGGGCCCTGAGCAAGTAAAGGCTCTGCAACAGGTTCAGGCTGCCATACAAGCTGCGTTGCCACTGGGACCATATGATCCAGCTGACCCAATGTTGCTAGAGGTCTCAGTCATAGAGATGCAATGTGGATACTTTGGCAGGCCCCTGTTGGTGAATCACAGCGTAGACCTTCGGTATTTTGGAGTAAAGTCCTGCCATCCTCTGCCGACAATTACTACCCTTTGAAAAACAGCTGTTGGCTTGTTACTGAGCCTTCGTAAAGACTGATTGCCTCACTAAGGGCCACGAAGTCACCATGAGGTCTGAGTTTCCCATCATGAATTGGGTATTTTCTGACTTACAGAGTCATAAAGTTGGATGTGCACAGTAACACTCCATTGTTAAATGGAAGTGGTATATAGGAGATCAGACTAGATTAAGACCTGAAGGTACAAGTAAACTGCATGAAGAAGTGGTCCAAATGTCCATAGTCTCCACTTCTGTCACAGTACCTTCCTTCTCCCAGTCTGCACCTATGGCTTCCTGGGGAGTTCCTTATAAGAATTTAACTGAAGAACAGAAAAGTCATGGTTGGTTTACTGATGGCTCTGCATGGTATGCAGGTGCCACTCTCAAGTGGACATTAGCAGTACCACAGCCCCTTTCTGGGATCTTCCGAAAGGACAGTAGTGAAGGGAAATCCTCCAAATGGACAGATCATGGATCAGTGCACCTGGCTGTTGAGTTTGCCTGGAAGGAGAAATGGCCAAGCATGAGATTGTATACCCATTCATGGGCTGTTGATAATGGCTTGGCTGAATGGTCAGGGAATTGGAAGGAACATGATTGGAAAATTGGTGACAAGGAGGTATGGGGAAGAAGTATGTAGATAGATCTATCTGAATGGGCCAAGAAAGTAAAGATAATCATGTTTCATGTGAACGCTCACCAAAGGGTTACCTCTGAAGAGGAGGAGTTTAACAATAAAGTGGATAAGATGACACGCACTGTGAAGATAGTCCTCTTTCCTCTGCCACTCCTCTCATTACCCATTGAACAAAACAGACTTGAAGGCAGGTATGGAGGTTCTATATGGGTGCAGCAACATGGACTTCCACTCACCAAGGCTGACTGGGCTACTGCCACTGCTGAGCGCCCCATCTGCCAGCTGCAGAAGCCAACATTGAGTCCAAGATATGGGGCCATTGTTCAGGGAGGTCAACCAGCCACCTGCTGACTGGCAGATTATATAGGACCACTTCTGCCATGGAGGAGGCAGCATCTTGTTCTTACTGGAACAGACACCTACTCAGGATATAGATTTGCCTTCCCTTCACAGAATGCTACTGCCAAAACTACCATTCGTGGACTTACAGAATGCCTTATCCACCGGCATGGCATCCCACATAGCATTGCTTCAGATCAAGGAACTCACTTCACAGCAAATAAAGCATGGCAGTGGGCCCATGCCCATGTAACCCACTGGCTGTATCATGTTCCTCATCATCCTGAAGCAGCTGGCTTGATAGAACAAAGGAACAGTGGCCTCCTAAATACACAATTGCAGTGCCAGCTAGGTGGAAACAACTTGTGGGACTGGGGCAATGTTCTCCAGAAGGCTGTATATGTTCTAAACCAGTGGCCAATACATGGTGCTATAACTCCAACAGCCAGGATTCATGGGTCCACGAGCCAAGGGATGGAAGCTGGAATACCACCATTCACTAGTATGCCTAGTATTTAACTTGAAATTTTTGCTTCTTGTCCCAGAAATTGTATGTGCCTCAGGCCTGAAGATGCTGGTCCTGAAGGAAGGAACCCACTCACCTGGAAACACAGCACAGATTCCACTGAACTGGCAGCTGAGAAAGCCCCCTGGCCACTTTGGGCTTCTCATGCCTTTGGATCAACAGATCAGTAAGAGTGTCACTGTACTGAGTGGTGTGATTGATCCTGATTACCAAGGAGAAATTGGACTGGTGCTACATAATGGAGGTAAAGACAAATATTCTGGAATCCAGGAGATCCCCTAGCCCATCTCTTAGCACTATCACACCCTGTATTAAAGTAAATGGTAAACTACAGCAACCCAATCCTTACAGGATGTGTAATGACCCAGACTCCTCAGGAATGAAGGAAGGTCTGTGTCACCCCACCAGGCAAAGAACCATGGCCAGCTGAGGTGCTGGACAAGGGCAAAGGTAATACCAATTGGGTAGTAGAAGAAGGTAGTTCTACTTATCAGTCATGACCACATGATCAATCACAAAAGCGAGGTTTGTGATTGTCAGTTTATCTTCTTTATATGTGCTTACTGAATATCGTTCCTTTGTTCTTGTATGATGTCAGGTGTAGGTGTGATTTCATTAATATCTGGAAATTATATAAGAACTGTGTACAGGTGCCAAGTTGTCAAGGAGTGGACTGTGACAGGCAAGTTTATTGTTCCAACCTGGCCAATAGGAACATGTGGGATTAATAATATTGCAGTTTGGTTGGAGGACAAAAAGATAAATGGCTTCACAAGGCCCACCCCTCTCTCTCTTGCTCTCTGGTGATTGGACCAGAGTGCACTGTTTAGGCTAGTTTTCTGCATCAACTTGTGAGCTACACTACCAGTGGGACAGCCAACCCTTGGATTTTGTTGTAGAGCTTGAGGTTATTTCAAGACCTGCTTTGCCATGCTGCTGGTACATACGTCACTTGGGCTTGAAGCTATCAGACCCTGTCATCTTGCATAGCTTAAGTTTGATATGCCATCTGGGCCTGCTTTGCTAAGCTCCTGAGCTGCTGACTGCTGGTGACCTGCCCTGATGTCTGCTGCCTGTGGCCAGACTTCCTGTCTTGTCCTAGGGAGGACTCAGCTGTCTACTTCCTTGTCCTTGGAGCCATCAGTCCTGTGAGTTGAAGAATTTTCAGTATATTAACTGCTCCGTTGCAGTGAGTTGAACTGAGCCCTCTGTACTGCTTTGTGAACTAATTAGCTGTTATATTCCTTAGGTATATATACATATATATATACACATATATATATGATCATAAGTGTCCTGGGTTTGTTTCCCTAGAGAACCCTCTCTAACACACATGGTGACAAATGCAAAGTGTTTATTTCACAATTATGTGTCTATAGCCATTTGTCCCTATCCTAGATTGTGTTCATTTTCTATAACTACCATAGACTGCTTTTGGTATTGCCACCACAAACCCTCACCAACACAATTATAGTGTCACCGCTTAATAAATGTTGTTAGGTGCTTCTTAGTTGCTTCTGACTCATAATGACTCTATTTACAAGAGAAGGGAACACTTCCTGGCCCTGAGCCATCCTCACAAATGTTATGTTTGAGCACATTGTTACAGTCACTGTGTCCACCCATCTCCTTGAGTGTCTTCCTTTTTATTGCTGACCCGCTAGTTTACCAAACATGATGTCCTTTACCGGGTATTAGTAGCTTCTGAAAATATGTCCAAAATATAAGATGCTTCTAAGGAACATTCTGGAGGTGCTTTTTGCCAAACAAATTTGGAAAAAATCTGTTCTTTTGGCAGTCTACAGT
This sequence comes from Echinops telfairi, assembly GCF_000313985.2. NCBI lineage: Eukaryota > Metazoa > Chordata > Mammalia > Afrosoricida > Tenrecidae > Echinops > Echinops telfairi. Next base: position 11,413,003 of record NW_022107407.1, on the reverse strand, counting down.
GCTTTCAATATTTTACCACAAAGCCATTATTCAACTGAATCAATTCCTCTCTAGTTTTCCTTATTCATTGTTCACCTTTCATATGCATATGAAGCAATCGAAAATACCATGGCTTGACATCGTTGCTCTTCAACAATTTTAAGAGTTCTTGTCCAGCAGATTTGACAAGTACCATATTTCGTTTGATTTCTTGACTGCTCCTTCCATAAGCATAGATTGTGTATACAAGCAAAGTGAACTCTTTGACAAGCTCAATTCTTTTGCCATTTATTGTGATGTTGTCTGATCCAATTGTGAGGATTTTAATTTTGTTTACACTGAGCTACAATCTACACCAAAGGCTACAGTCCTTGATCTTTATCAGCATGTCCTACAAGTGCTCCTAGCTTTCAAACATGCAAGGCTGTGCCACCTGCATCTCACAGGTTGTTATTAAGGCTTCCTCCGATCTTGTTGATAATACCTTCTTAATGTAGTTTGGCTTGTCTGATGATATGCTCATTCCATAGATGGGATAAGAATGGAGAAACGATGCAACTTTGCTGTACTCTTTCTAGATTTTAAACAATGAATTATCCTCTTATTCTGTCTAGCTTCTCAGTCCATCTACAGTTTCTGCATGAACACAATGAAGTGTTCACTTTTCTGCACAATCACATGCCTTTGTGTGGTCAATAAATCAAAAGATAATACCTTTCTGGTTTCTCATCTTTCAGCCAACACCCATCTGATTTCAGCAATGATGTCCCTTCTGCCAGTTATATTCACTGGAGTTCCTTGTAGGTGTCTCTATATGACTATCACAGACAGTATTGTACTTCAAGATCTTGAATGTTCTTTTTGATAATGAATGTGACTCCATTACTTTCCAATTTCCCCTTCTGGGCATAATAAAACATATGATCAGTATACTAAAAATTACTAATAATAATTCATTTCAGCTAAAAAATGTATAGATTATTGATTTTTATACATTCCATTTGATTTTTGATTACTTACAACTTTCTTAGATTCATTCTCTTTCTATTCCATGTTCCAAATGGCTGCTGGCAGCTTCTTCTTCTCATTTTGGCATGTGCCACACCAGCAAATTCAGGTCTCAAAAGTCTTACTCATCAAAGACAATATGTTCAACTCTATTTGAGGAGGAAGCTCTTCCTCAGCCATATTTTGAGTGCCTTTCCTACTAAGCAATCATCTTCTGGATTTGGAGGGGGGTGGGGGGGATAGGAGTAGTCTATTGCCATTCAAAAGGTTTCCAGTGACAGATCCCTCAGAACTTGATATCCTGTTCCTTTTCCTAGTATGTTCCAAGTCTGGAAGCTCTGCTGAGACATGTTCACCATGAATGCTTATACTAGAATTTGAAATACTGATGGCATAGCTTTTAGCATCACAGAAACATATAAGTCACTACAGTATGAAAAACTGGGAAAGAATGATGATAGTTAACGTTGTCAATGATTATTGTCTCAATTTTGAAATTAAGGAAGATAGGATTTGTAGGAGAGCTGATGCCAGGGGCTTACGTGGAGAGCAAATATTTTGAGAATGATGAGGGCAATGAATGTACAAATGTGCTTTACACAATTGATGTATGTATGGATTGTGATAAGAGTTGTAT
>NW_022107407.1:11408869-11410442 GCF_000313985.2 Echinops telfairi | reverse complement strand
TGCTCTAACTACGAAAATATTTGATTTACAAATAAGGAATCCTACTTCGCGGAATTTCATTTATCATGGTAGGGTCTAGAACCGATTAACCGCGATAAACGAGGGTTCACTGTATTCAAAATATGAGTGGGGAAGTGCTGCCTCCTCAAATTAAATTCACTTTAACAACACAGATGGACTAAAGCTTTCAGAACTTTTATTTTCTTCAGTAAATCACTTTATTGGGGGCTTTCACAGCTCTTATAACAATCCATTGTATCAAGCACATTTGTACATATATTGCCATCATCCTTTTCTTTTTCTTTCTTTTTGTTTTGTCAAGTACGTTTGTGCTTCTATTGCCCTCATCATTCTCAAAACATTTGCTATCTACTTGAAACCTTGGAATCCACTCCTCATTTTCCCTCTCCCTCCCCACACCCCTTCCCTCGTGAACCCTTGATAATTTATAAATTATTATTATTTTGTCATGTCTTACACCATCTGACCTCTCCCTTCACCAAATTTCTTGTTGTACATCCCCCAGGGAGGTTATATGTAGATCCTTGTAATTGGTTCACCTTCCTACCCCAACCTCCCTCCTCCCTCCTGGTATTGCCACTCTCAGCACTATAAATTTAATGCAATCCCAATAGAATTACCATTATCTTTTTCAAAGAATTGGAAAAACTGATTACCAACTTCAGCACTATATCAATTTAATGAAATCCCAATAGAATTACCATCATCTTTTTCAAGAATTGGAAAAACTGATTATCAACTGCATATGGAGAGGGCAGAATCTCAGAATTAGCAGAGAACTCCTCAAGAAGAAGGACAGAGTGGGAGGACTTGATTTACCTGACTTTAGAATCTATTATACAGCCACAGAGGTCAAAACCGCATGGTATTGGTATGACAGATACTCAGACCAATGGAAATGAACTGAAAACCTAGAAATAAAATCATTAGCATACAGATAAGGGCCCCAAAATATCAACTGGCAAACGGATGCTGTCTTCAACCAGTGGTGCTGGAAAAAAATGGATATCTACCAGCAGAAAAATGAAGCAAGACCCTTATCTCACTCCATGCATTAGAATAAACTCAAGATGGATCACAGACCTCAAGGTAAAACCCCGATCTATTAGGGTCATCAAGAGGGAATTGGGGCAAACCCGAGAACTTTGGCACAGGGAATACATAAGCTATTGGAAATGGAAAGGGACACAACTACAGATGAGTCACAAATTGACAAGTGAAGATAAAACACGTGTGTACAGTGAAAGAATTCACCAAGAGTGTAATAAGAGAGCCCACAGGCTGGGAAAACACCTTTAGCAGTGACACTCAGACTAAGGCCTTATTCAAAAATCTACAATACTCCACTAGCTTCCAAAAAGATAAAAACTGGACTTCCGGGAAGATGGCGACGGAGTGACACGTACCAGAGGGACTCCGCAGAATCCAGCCCAGGAGAGCTGCTTAGAGGGAACTTTAACACAACCAGAACACAGGAGGAGCATCATAAAGATAAGTAGGCACAGACCCACGGGGTTTTGAGGGGCTTGAGGCTTTTGGCTTACCTCAGTGG
>NW_022107407.1:11363305-11394619 GCF_000313985.2 Echinops telfairi | reverse complement strand
GAACAGGGCATTAACACACCCAAAGGGAGGGTGTTGTTTATATTGCCACAAGAAAGAGGGACCAGACTTCAACCTGGTACTCCAAGGCAAGAATGCAACATACTAGCATGAAGCAGGGAACCAACTGAGAGGTCTAAGGGACCAGCCCCAATCCCAACTCTGTGGACAACACCACCCCCCCAGCAAAAAAAAAAAAAAGAATTCACTTCAGAGGACAGTACTGAAGCTACAGATCAAGGAGAGGCATATGTTCGATAAGAATACACAGAAGCAAAATAAGGGGTGGGGGTGGGGGGGAGTGGAGCACATCCTGGCCCAAGGATGATAATCCTGCTCAGAGCAGCCAATGCACAGCCCCACTACTAGACACAATGTCCCTCACTGACCCAAAGCCTTTTGGGGGACAACACTGGAGACACAGCATCGGAATTGTGCCCGATCTGACCCCACCACACCGAGGTGAAATACTAAGGGTGTGCAACAGAACAGCAAGGGGAGCAGAGCAAGGAAATCCCCAGGGAATACCAAAAATAGACTTTGGGGCCAGGGCATGGTTCCTCATCAGTCTCCACTGGAAAAACACTTTTAAAGGCCAACAAACAGTCCTTGAACTATTTGTAGGCTTTTCTTTCCTTTTGTCATTGTTTTTTGTTATTGTTTTGTTTTGCTCAGTCTTGTTTTTGTGCATATTATTATCTCTGCATGTCTATCTAGATAAGATAGGCAAGATAAACAACCTGCAGAAGAAACTAATGGGACTGACAGTGCCGGGGAGCATGGGAGATGGGGAGGCAGGGGAAAGGAAGTAGGTGTTAACAAACCCAGGGATAAGGGAATAACAAGTGATCTAAAATCAATGGTGATGAGGGTGTAGGAGGCCTGGTGGGACTTGATCAAGGGCAATGTAACCGAGAGGAATTACTGATATGCAAATGAAGGCTGAATATGATAGTGGGACAAGAGGAAAATAAAAGGAAATAGAGGAAAGAGCTAGGAGGCAACGGGCATTTATAGAGATCTAAATACAGGCATGTACATATGAAAATATATTATGACGATGAGGAAATAGATCTATGTACATATACTTATAAGTTTAGTAGTAAGGTAGCAGTTGTACAGTGAGTCTCTACTCAAGTATTCCCGGAACGCAATAACACTTTGTTCTATATACCTGGCATTTCTGATGCTCACTGTCCCGACATGATCACTGAAGACAAAGTGGGTGCATAAGCAAATGTGGTGAAGAAAACTGATAGTGCCCAACTATCAAAAGATATAGCATCTGGGGGTCTTAAAGGCTTGAAGATAAATAAGCAGCCATCTATCTGAAAAGCAACAAAGTCTACATGGAAGAAGCACACCAGCCTGTGTGATCACAAGGTTGATAGGATCAGGTATAAGGCACCAATGATCTAGAAGAAAAAATCATATCATTGTGAATGAGGGGGAGTGCAGGGCGGAGACCCAAAACCCATCTGTAGGCAACTGGACATCCCATTATAGAAGGGTTGCAGGGAGGAGACAAGCCAGTAAGGGTGCAGTATAGTACCAATGAAACAACTTTCCTCTAGTTCTTTAGGACTTTTACCTCACATATCTGGCTAGACCAGAGCATGTACATGGGTACAGATAAGAACTGGAAATCCAGGACAGATAAACTCCTCAGGACCAATATTGAGAGTAGCCATACCAGGAGGTTAAGGGGAAGGTTGGGAGAGATAGGGGGGGAACTGATCACAATAATCTCCCTATAACCTCCTCCCAGGGGGATGGACAACAGAAATGTGGGTGAAGGGAGACATCGGTCAGTATAAGATATCAAAAAATAATAATTTATAAATTATTAGGTTTCATAAGGGAGGGGAAAAATGAGGAACTGATACCAAGGGCTCAAGTAGAAAGAAAATGCTTTGAAAATGATGATGGCAACAAGTGTATAAATGTGCTTGATACAATGGATGGATGCATGGATTGTTATGAGCTGTACAAGCCCCAATAAAATTATTAAAAAGAAAGAAAGACCAATTAATACTATTATTCAAATTTACATACTAGCCATTTGTGTTAGGCAGGGTTAACTATAGAAATAAATCCAGTGACACTCATATACAAAGGGGTAATTCCAAAAAATGGAATTCCTTTTTCAAAGCTATGTATTTAATATTTTTTACAACACAACATGATCATCTTTAAAGTACTCTCCATTCACCGAATACTTTTGTCAAAACTGTAATTCCATATTCAGAAACATTTTACAAACTCATCTGTTTGGATAGCTGACAACACCTCCCTTGTTTTTTTCTTCACCTCTTTTACATCATCAAATAGCTGTCATTTCATGTCCCTCTTCATTCTTGGAATCAAAAAGAAGTCACATGTAGTGAAGTTTGGTAAGCAAGTTGCATGGGGCAAAAGAGCCATGCTGCTTTTTTTGCCAGAAACTGGTGCACTGAGGTCTGCGTTAGCAGGTGCATTATTGTGGTGGTAAAACCAGTCCGCAGTCTGCCCTTTTTGTCACACACTGTCACACAATCTTTTCAGAACCCCCAAATAGAAAGCTTGATTAACAGTTGGCCTGGTGGAAAGAACTCCAAATGCACTATCACCCTTACATTAAAACAAATAAACAAAAAAAGCATTGTCTTGATCTTTGCTTTCACTTGGTGAGGTGATGATCACATCTTTCCACTGGCTTGATTGATTCTACCTTTCAGGTCATCAGAATAGCACTATGTCTTCTCACCAGTAATGGCCTGGCTAGGGGTGGGGGGGTGTCTTGCCTCAGAGTTGTTGCTTCAAATCGCAGGTTGTTGCCCATCAGTGCCCTTTTTCCTGGGCAATTAGAACCAGTCAAACAAATTTCACAGCGACCCCTCTCATTCCACAATCTTCCATTATAATTCACTGAACCGAACTCCAAAATAGTCCAGATATTCCCCATCTCTTCAGTGGTCCTTCATTGGTTTCTGAACTCAAGTGCATGAATGTTATTTACATTTTCATTGGTTTGGGAAGTTGCTAACTGTCCAGAATGAGGTTTGTCATTAATCGACATTTCACCTTTTGTGAAACAAGAAAACCATTTGTACACTTGAGTTTTTCCATAGCCCTGTCCTTGTAAGCTATATTCAACATCACAACAGTTTCAGCAGCATTTTTCCAGAGCAGGAAACAAAATACCACAGCTGGAAACTGTTCTCTTAAATTGTCCATCACAAAAACGAGGTTCAAGCGAAACTGCTTTGACAAAAAAATTCACTATGAACAGAGAGAAACTTCCCAGGCCACGCCTCTAGGTCCACTAACTCAGAGCTAATTATTCAATGCTCACCTAGCAGGAAAAAAATGCATAATATGAAAAATCTGCTTAGTGGAGCTTTTGTCCATTTTGTTTGGGTTTGGGGGGGCGGTACCATCGCATATGTGTAAGGAAGAGCTTTATATCAAAAAGTAGTTATATATCAAGAAAACATCTCAGCCCAGTCCAACTCAAGTCAATAATTCTGATATTAGTCTATAAGTCCCTCCTCAGACTCATGCAGTCACATGCAATGATTCAGAATGCAGGAAGATCACAGGCTAATGGTTGTGAAGTCAAGCGGATCCAGTGGCAGTGGTAACATCAAAGGGCTCTGGCACAGAGTCAGCCAGCAGGAAGATGAAGGCAGTGAGAGAGAGAGAGAGACAGAGACATAGAGAGAGACAGAGACAGAGAGAGACTGGTTTCCAGAGAGCTATATATCTTGATCACACCTCCAGGTGAGATCATCAGGCTGAGACCTGGTTGACAGGCTAAACTACATTCCTACACTTTCAGGTATGTTCAAGTTGACATGAAATTATGTAACCACCACACCGCTTATGTCAGTTACAAAGAAATTTGAAGATTTCTACCAACTTCTTTAGTTTGAAATTGTTAAATCAGAAATTAGGATGCATTGATAAATATTGGTAATTGGAATTTAAAAGTTGAAGTTAAAATTAAAAAATCAATAACTGAAAAGGAGGGGCTTGATGATAACAAAAAATCTGGAAAGTGCATGATAAAATTTTGTAGGAACAATGACTTCTTCAAAGCATATACCTGTTTTCAACAAAATAAACAACAATTATACACACAGACTGGAATACATGAATCAAATCAACTACATATGTGGAGAGACATGATGAAAAAGCTCAATATCATCAGTTAAAACTCAGCCAGGAGCTCACAATAGACAGACCATCAACTGCTCACATGAAAAAATAATAACCATTTATAAGTTACCAAGGGTTCATGAGAGAGGAGGGAGTGGGGAAGAAAGGGAAAAAAATGAGGAGCTGATACCAAGGGCTCAAGTAAAAAGCAAATGTTTTGAGAATGATGAGGGAAACAAATGTACAAATGTACTTGACACAATGGATGTATTATGGATGTGATGAGTTGTGTGATCTCCCAATAAAATGATTTAAAAGAAAAAAAAGAAAGTTCAAGGAGAAATGTCAAGGAGAGCCTAAATATGACCTTGAGTGTATCCCAGCTGATTTCAGACACTATGTTAAGAATAGACTTTACCATTGAACTCTACTTACCAAAGGCCTGATAAATTGTGGGATGGCATCTAGAACATCATGCGTAAAGGAAACGGTCATTCAAAAGATTGAAAACAAATGAGGAACCAAAGTAGATGTCAGAAGAGATTGAAACTTCTTCTTGAATATAAAGTAACTAAAGCACATTTTTTTAATGATTAAATAAAACAATTGAACAGAGGATTCCAAAAGGTGGCTTGAGAAGACAAAGTACAGTAGTATAATGAAATGTGCAAAGATCTTGAGTTAGAAAGCCAAAACAGAAGAAGACACTCAGCTCAAAGAAAACTGACAAGCTCAAGGAAAAAGTGAAGCCTCAATTTGCCATATTGATGGATTCATGGGGGAAATGTTGAATCACATAGGGAGCATCGAAAACAATTCAAGGGATAGTAGTCACTGTATCAAAAAGAATCGGTTGACGTCCAGCCATTTCAAAAGACAACAAGAACTGATGCACTAAAGGAAGAAGCTCAAGCGGCACTTGAGGTATCAGTGAAAATACAGGTCCAGTAATAGGTGAAGTCATCAAAAACTTTCACCAGTCTGATGCAGCACGAGAAGCACTCACTTGTCTATGCCAAGAAATTTGGAACACAGTTAACTGGCCAATTGACTGGGAAAGATCAATATTTGTGTCCATTTCAAGAAAGGTGATCTAATAGAATGTAGACATTATAGAATAATATGAGTATTGCTACATACATGTAAGTAAAATTTTACTGAAGTTACGAAACAGTTATGGCAGTACATTGACAGGGTGCTGCCAGAAATTAAATCCAGAAGATAATATGAAATGATGGATATCATTGTTGATATCAGATTAATCTTAGCTGAAACTAGAGAATACCAAAAGGTATTTATTTACTTGTGTTTTATGGACTATACAAAGGCATTTGACTGCAGAGGCTATAACAAACTGTGAATAACATTTTATAAAACAGAATTCCACAACTACTTGTGTTCATTCAGACCCTAAACACAGAATAAGAGACCAATGATCTATTAGAACGGGATAATCCCATTGCTTAAAATTTTAGAGAAGTTAACAGGCTACAATTCAGGTGAGAACTTCTCAAGCTACAGTTGTTCAGTGAGGACCATTTCTTTTTTGGCTGAACCCACAGTTAAGCCTCTCACTCAAGCCCTCATTCTTTTCACTCAACCTCTGCTCTGCTCTGCTCTGCTCAGGCAATGTTACAAATCTCCTTTAAGGCTGCCAACAAATGTCCGTAGGATATGCTATTCACTTATAAGTCTTAACCAAAGGCACATAGCTCTAGTTCCATGGGCCCACAAATGCAACTTCCCCAATTAAGTGCTCAGAGCCATGCTACTCCACAAGCCACTCTCCTGCCCCGAAGAATTCAGCTTCAGTTCCTCTGTGGGTTGGGAATTCCACCACTCTGCCTCATACGCTAGATCCTGGTGATGAAGTTGCTGCTTCTTTCTCTGTCAGTCCTCTGTGGTCAAGGCTGGCTTCTGGATCAAAGAAGTTTAACACAAAGGTTCCAAATGATGTGCTTCACTTCTAGCTCTTCGCTCTTGCTTATAATAAAACCCCCTTCCTGCTTTGAAGTTAACTGATTTTATATTCTGCAGGATGGCAATCATGATTAGCCCTAACAACAGTTGCTCACATATAATTCAATACGTATCTCTTCCTACTTACTTATCCATGTCCATCAGGAAAGTGAAGGTTGTTGGATAAGAATAGCAAACATGATGAGTAGAAGAGTCATATTAAATAATTCACTGCATTGCACATGGCTACCTAAGAACCACAAAACAAATATAAATAAGGCATTTGTTGATAGACAGGAATTAATGGGGAAAAGATACCTTTAGTTATTGTTCACATAGTGAGTTTCAAGCACTGAGAAAAAGTAGGTGCACCATAGTCTGCATCTAAATAGACAGGACTCTTAGGAAATGGCTAGATGACTTCCCAGGCAGGCAAGGCCCAGGGAGCAGAAACAAGGAACAGCAGGCACAGCCCAGTGGGTGAAAACTAAGAGGTATTGCTTCAGAAGAGATAATACTGCAAATATTTTTATTTAATCAATAAATTTTTATCGAGTCCCACGAATTTAGCCTCATTTTAGCATATATTTTAAACTTTCATAATGTCTGGTGTTCCTACTTCCTGAAAGAAAGTAGACTGGTCATTTTTATTTGAATGAAATTAGTTTGCTTATCACAACAGAGAAACTAGCAATAGACAACACAAATTAAAAGCACACAGACATCTATTCATACTTTGGTTTTATTTTAAACAAACTCTATTTGATGTTCTGTACATCCTGGTACTAAATTAAATACAAATGTTTGCAGTGTTTTCTGATCTCAGTCTCAGGTCTATTTCCCTAAGGATTTGTAAATCCTTTTGTGGTGCAAATGGTAAGGCACTGTACTAACCCAAACGTTGCAAGATCAAATCCCCCAAAAGTATTTCAGAAGGCCAGGAGAACTACATTTGAAAGGTCACAATTTGAAAATTTAATAGTGCAGTTCTACCCTGCACGCATAACTCAGCATTAACCAGAATCTACTCAGTGGCAACCAGCAACAACAAGAACTTGTAAAAACCATCAATCTAGTCCCACACTGGACTCATAATCAAATTTGTACTGGGAAACCTCTATCTTGCTTCAAAGTCTTTCCTACCGAGATTTCGTTTTATTCTTCTACAACTTTAGTCTGTAGGTATTAATATTTTTTTCTTTTCATCTTCTGTGACTCCCTCATTTTTCACCCATAGCTATGCCCAAATAGGCACACACACACTTTTCCAGGAAACAACTTGTTGGGCATCCTTGTATGGGACCAATTAATATGCAACTTGACAAAGTGCCTATACAGTTACCTAGATGTATGATGTTGACTATCAGGATGTAATTTATCACACAATCTTAATCATTTAGTATACATTCACTGACATTTACAGACGCGCTCATTGATTTCTTCAAATTAATGGTCCACATAATAAATAAATAAAAAACAATGCTGTCTTCTCTTCAATAAGGAAAAGGCATGTTTTAAAATGTTTTGCAATTATTATTAAGATTAAACTTAATCTAGTGATATTGAACTAAAACAAAATCAATCTATTAAGATTATAGTATAAGTAAATATAGGCTAGAATTGTTCCTCGATATTCTGATAATGGAGTCAGACTATGATTTTTTTACTCTGTGACTAGAGTAATAATGATAATAGTGAAATGTTCTTTTGAGGACATTAGCTCTTACTGACAAATATTAGACACCATCACAAACAAACTCACTTTCCTGCATGGGACTAGGAATCTAGTGAATTGGGCTGTGAGACTTTGGATAAATCATTTTTCTTTAAAAGACTCAATGTTCTCTCTTGTGTAGTGGGAGTTTTTAGCTGCCTTTGAATTAGCCCCCAACTCATGGTGATCCCATGCATAGCAAGACGAAACGCCGCTTGGATTGTACTATCCCTATGCTCACTGTGGGTCAGATTAATATGATCTACAGGAAGTATATCATCAAACGTTTATTCCTCGTTCATCTGAATCTACAAGCTTTGCAGAAACCTAATCCAAGTCAAAGATTTTACAGATAGAGTTAATGGTGCATTGCCACAAACTGAACCTGGATTTTCCATATGGGTGATGGCACTTCTATCATTGAGCTAAATTAAGGTTAATAGATTAGATGATGTTTAAGAGCACTTCTAGTTCAAACTTTCTATAAGTCTAAGAGCACATTACAGTGTTAAGTGCTGTAAGGAATTAAAACAAAGGGAATTCACTTGAGGCTTAATCCATATATGGACCCTGTAAACAGATTTTGGTCTTTCACTGTCATCCAGAGACTTCTGCAAACAAGGTGTCCACCATTTAAACTCTGATACCATTCCCTCCTTTGGATTTAGATTTTATTTTTCATCATCCTTGGGTCACACAGACTGGTATGTTTCTTCCATGTGAACTTAGTTGCCTCACTTAGATGATTGTTTGAAGACAAGCTTTTAAAGACTCAGGTGTTATTCTTTCTGATAGCTGAGCACCATCTAGCTTCTTTGCCACACTTTTCTATAACGTCCAATCTCTCTTGTAACTTACATGGTATACTGAATAGTGGAGAATAAGACAGCTCAAGGCTGTATATATCAAATTTTCAAAAGGGAGATGTTTCTCTGTTATCACCCATTACATATATTATAAAGAAGTGTATTTATAAGGCATCTTGAAGGATGTCTGTCACTGCAGCCCTAGGCAGGTAGGGATATTTGAGAAATGACAGGGAGTATAGCATTTCTGAGTCAGAGAAGAACATGAGTAAACTCATGGAGGGAAAGGAACGAGTACTACTTGGAAAACAGCCGTAGGATATGTATGCATTTGCCGAGTTCTTACTCTATGTTTCACCAGCTGCAAAACAAAAACTCCACTGTCCTTAGTATTTTAAGGATAGCTGATAATGAGTCAATAATGGAAGCAATATATAGCCTAATAAAAAGTGCTGTTTTATCTTTATCTTTTATCTTTAATGGAACTAACAAAGGTATTATATATTTTCAAAGTATTAGTCTTTTTCTTTCAAAAAACCATCAATTTAGCCTCAAACTCTTGAGAGGCATTGAAGTACAGAGAGGAGTTACCTGTAGATTTGAAATTAGAGCCACACTTGGAAAGTCTGTAATGCCCAACAAGAAAGGCTGTCCTTAATTTGAAGGACAACTGGAAGCCATGAAGATTTCTTAGACAAAGATCATATAAACAAAGTCACTAAGGCAATTCATCTGACAACAGTGTCAATGGTGGATTGGGAGTGGCACAGAGACAATGGTAAAAACATTCAGAAAAGAAATTCTCTGGAGAAATTTAGAAAAAGATGGATTGATGCAAGTGATACTGCTGCAAATGAATGCGTTAACATTAGCTTGTTTAAAGTTGTCACCCATGCCCATTTGATAAGGAGAGAGTCAGGCCTCCGTTCTGGGCATGCCAGTGCTCACCCATGACCATAGCACTCACAGATGCATTATCAAACCACAAGGTTACAGGAATGGCAGCACCCATCCTGTATTGCTTGACTTGGCTCATTTAGACTTTGATATACGTAGCACTCTTGGTTTTGTTCCCCCTTAAAATATAATAAATCCTGTTTTCAAGTGCTCTATAGAAACATGAAATGCGTGTATACCAGGCTACAAAGGCCAAGGTCAGGAAAAGTAAGCACAGCAGACAGTCACCGCACCATCGTTTCCTTGGAATACCCCTACTTCCAGACAGGGCCTCTAAGAATCTGTGAGAGAGAATACAATCCAGTGCCTGAATTAAACGTCCTTTGTGTCTTTTGAACTAGAATTCCAATAGCGCAGGGCAGTGTCGGTGGTGTTCCCTTCTCACTCACTGTCACAAGCAATAGCTGTCACCCCCATGACGGGGAAACTCTATTAACACTACTCACTTAATGATTTAAATCTGTTCTTCTCTCATAATTGCTTACACTTCTATTCAGGGGGTGGGAATTTCATGATTTTAGAGGGCAAAAACAAACCATCTCTCACTTTACACTTTTAAAAGCACTACATCTTTCCCTATTGTAAATAAGCTTGATCAATTATTCTTCCTTTATTTGTAATTAAAGTGTTCCTTCCAGAGTGAAATGTTGTCAGATATTCAAATGTTTGCTTTTAGCTTGTTTGCTAGATGGACCTTGAAAGAGAAATCTCCATAGTGAAAATTTGACCTAAAACCCTCATGCAAAAACACTCAGACCTTTACGGTAAGTGGCACGTAGTGATTGGAAGTGAACTGGTATATGCTGACCTACTTTCATCAAGAACAATGGATTATCAGGCTACTGTGCTTGATTAGTTGGGGGTGGGGGGTAGTTTTTTAATAGAATGCAGAAAGCAATCCAAACCAGCAAATAAAAGAATAAAATGAGGAAGGGGTATAGAGATTTGGTGAGGTTTCTTGTTGTAACTTTCCTTTGTCAAAATTGAGAGAGATCGAATTCATTTAGCTGGTGGACCTATAAGCCACTACATTCTACAATTCTATTGAAAGTGAATTACCAGATCTCCTTGATTCTAACATGTCATCAATTATAAGATGCACCACCTATTTATTAACAGCTTTTTAGTAAGAAAATAAAAAAACATGAGAAAGAGGCCATGTTAAAACCACCCATCAATGACAAGCTCTAGTTAGATGTCAGAAATATTTACAGGGGAAAATATGCATCTTATACACATGAAATATGGTATTTTAATGCAAAGGTCATCATCAATTAATCATTTTAAAGGACTTAGGATAAATGGCTCACTGGATTAGAGGTAATTATGCACGAACAATGATAGCACCACATTGGAAAGGAAAACCATGAATAGATGCCAGGTGAGTCAAGGAAAATAAGGATACCAGAGAAGGGAACTTCAAACATTTCTAATTCTGGTCTGACCCCAAACTAATACTTATCTCTACAGTATGACTAACCACTGATGCCTTTGAATACAAAACATAAAGATGCATATTAGAAACCCGTCAACTGAAAAGAAACATCTGCTTTTTTCACTGTTTTATCTCCAATACCTGATTCATATTTATCGATCACCTAACTCAGGTGCTTAATAAGTACTTGTTGAGTGAAGATATATTTATTGAGACAATAACAAAATTGAGCAGTGAAATAATCACCAGTCCACTGGTTTTACATTTTACATATTGTAGCACTGATCCCCTCCTGCATTCCTAAGTTTGAGCCTCAACATCTCATCTGCATGATTGCACCAGCTACCTTACAGCTTCCCCTAGTGCTCTCAGGTAGTCTTGGCTCTAGTCTCTCCCACATTGCCTCACTGTGTATCTGAAACCAAGATCTAAAGAAGAGAAGCAAGGTGTTGATTATGTACTTTGTGAGCCTCCCATAAATTCACATAAAAAATAGGGCAACTTGCATAGAAAAATGAGAAACCCTAGGACAAGAGCATATCTCCAGAAAAACTAGATAATATATAAGTCCAAAAAGTCAAAACTTTCTCCAAAGCCAAATGAGAAGCCAAGGGGGCAGGGAGAGTGTGCAGGAAAGGGAACGGACAGATCATTCTGGAGGAGAGTGTGGACACATCGGGATAAATGCACTGCAAGCCAGAGAACAATTTGTGTTGCTATGTAAATTTTCTCGCTATGTAAGGTTTCACAAAAAAAACAGTAACATACTATTTTAAAAACTTAGACAACAAAATAATGTTTATGAGCCCCAGTATATGACACATCTGGTAGTGCTAACCCACTGTCAGCATCATTTCTATGAGAACGCAAGGAGAACAAACATAAACTGCTGATCATCAAAAGTCCCCGAATGGTACCTATCGTTAACATGCTCAGCTGCTAACTGAAAAGTTGACACTTAAAATTCTTGATGAGGTGCTGCAGAAGAAAAAGCCTGTTGATCTACTTCCAAAGCAACAGCCATTGAAAACTCACTGAAGCACAGTTCTGCTCTGACATAAATGAGGACTAGGGATCGCAGTGAACAAAAATCTACCAAAAGAAACTGAAAAGAATTCTCACAATCCAGCATGCACCTTAAAAGAGAGAAACTGTGTGGCAGGCAAAACTGAAAACAGAATCCAAGACTGAGTGAGTGCAAGGGCTATACGGGAGAGCCAGATAATGTGGAGCGTCCTGGGTCATGTTAACTTCAAAGATACACACTAAAAAGATATTTCTGGGAGCTGAATCCAT
The DNA here is from genome assembly GCF_000313985.2 of Echinops telfairi. Lineage (NCBI taxonomy): Eukaryota > Metazoa > Chordata > Mammalia > Afrosoricida > Tenrecidae > Echinops > Echinops telfairi. The sequence continues at coordinate 11,382,315 of NW_022107407.1, read as the reverse complement.
ATACCATAAGAAAGATACAATAAGGACAGAAAAAACATCTTTTGGATAAAATTGAAGAAGACCAAAGGCAAATGGTTTAGCCTTGATTGGAACTTGTTCCAAACAAACCAATATATATACAAATATAGTTGAGAAACTTGAAGACTGACTGGATATTTGATAATAAACTATTTCTAAACAGGGTTAAATCCATAGATGTAGTGGTTAAGATTTAGTTCATAGCTGTAGTTGTAATTGTTAGGTGCCTTCAAGTTGATTTATACTCATAGCGGCCCTATTAAAAACAGAACAAAACATAGGACCTACACCATCCTCACAACTACTACCAGCTTGAGCATATTGTTTCATCCATCTCATTGAAGGGCTTCCTCTTTCTCGTCAACTCACTACATCACTAAGCATGATGTCTGCTCCAGGGACTGGTCCCTGTTAGTAGCACGTTCCAAAATATTTGCAGCAAAATTTTGCCTTCCACTCTCCTAAGGGACCATCGGATTGCACTTATTCAAAGATAGATCTGTCCATACTTCTGGCACTCTCTACTATATTTACTATTTTTCACGTACACTATAATTCAAAGGAATTTGTTCTTCTTCCATCTGGTCTTCCTTATTCATTGACCAGCTTTCCCATGTGTACGGGACTAGTATGGCTTGTGTCAGGCATACTTTAATCATTAAAATATCATTTTTGCTTTTTAATATTTCCAAGAGTTATTTTCCAGTGAATTTATGGAGTAAAATACATAATTTCATTTCTTGACTGCTATTTCCATGGGCTACAGTTGTGAATACAAGTGAAATGTTTAACAACTTCCCTATTTTCTTCATTTACCATGATGTTACTTACTAGTCTAAAATACAGATCTCTTCCAGCTGGTTGTCCATGTAGCTAGCTGTCTTCAAAGTTCTTTAGCAAAAATAAGCAAGCACCTCCAGATTTTCATATATTTGACTAACCATTTTAACTGATCCTCTGTTAATTCTTGGAGACTTCTTTTACAAAATGTCATCATTGAAGCTAGGGCTTCTTCCCTCACTACCATCCATTTTGTATCATACGTACTTCCTAAAATAGTTGAATGTCAACCAATTATTATTGTGTAGTGATTCTGTATACTTTCCATTTCTTTTGATGCTTCCTGAATTGTTCAAGATTTTACCCATAGAATGTTTCAGTATTACAACCCCAGGCTTAGCTTTTTTCTTCAGTCCTTTCAACTTGAGGAATGCTTAATGTGTTCTTCCTTTTTTGGCTTTATAATTCTAGATTTTTCACATTCCATTAGAATACTGTACTTTGTCTTCTTGAGCCATCTTTGGAAAGTGCCTGTTCAATTCATTGGCATCATTTCTTCCATGTGTTTTAACGACTCTATTTTCAAAAGCAAATTTCAGTCTCTTCTGACATCCATTTTTTTTCTTTCATTTCTTTTTCACCATCTTTCACTTTGTTCATGTACAATGTTCTTAATGACATCCCACAATTCCTCTGGTTTTTGGTCCTGTGTTGATGTGGCTCTAAATTAAAGTGGGATAAGAATTTTTAATTTCTTAATCTTTGACATTAAAGAGAAACTAATAAGGTAACCTAGAGGATCTGAGAACAGGACTGGGTTTGGGTCAAAAAAGAGAGAATCAGAGAACCAAGGAAGACCCCATCAGACTGGAGTAGGGAAATTCTGGCCAAAGGCAGTGAAAGACAGAAGGAATCATCAATACCAGCTAATGTCACAAACCCTGCCAAAGAGAAGCAGAAAATGGAAGACAGACAATATGACTTTGAATGCCATATCATACTCCAAGATACTGCTCTTCTGGAATGTGCACTGAATCACTGGTGTAGTGGTTACATATTGGGCTGCTATCCACGTGGTTGGAAGTTCCAAACCACCATCAGCTCCCTGGGAGAAAGACTCAGCTTTCTACTGCCATAAACAGTTACAGTTTCTGTGAGTCAACACTGACTTTAGGAATTGGGTTTTATTTTATCCCTGTCTTGTGTTTGGCTTTTATCAGTGATGCTTTAACTGCTTCATTATAGTCTTAGAAATGGCATTTTACATTGCAGAAAGGGCTTTGTATTAAATATTGATATATTAATCTTTATATCAATAAAAACATAAAACACAATTTTTAGCATTTTTGTTGAGGAAAGGGGCCACAAAAGTAAAAGTGGCTAGGGGCCACAAAAAGCATAATGCATTCTTTTTTTTCTTTTTCTTCATAATGCATCCTTGAAGACAACATTCCCTTGTTTTCTGGTGTTGGCGGTGGTGGTGGGGAACCAAGACAAAAGTGTAGTTGGTTCCAAGTCTAGGTGACTCGATGTGTTTCCAGGTAGAATTGTACTCCATGGAATTTCATAGATTCCTAAAAATAGAAAAAATATATTTACTACTAAGTAACAAAGGATAATATGCTATTTCTTATTCCATAAGATTTTGTAAAGCCTTGATTCTTATATGTAGTAAAAAAATGTCCACAATAATATTGCATTGAACAATAATAAATTTACACTTCATTGAATTGAAGACTGATCTTCTGGGAAGGAAGACTAATAGGAGGGCAAATGGCTAGTTTAAAAGGGAACAAACCTGATGTAACAATATGATCAACTCTGAATCACTATGATATTGTCTACGAAGCCTTTTAAAGTAAGAACTGAGAGTGATTGAGGTGTTATGGGGAAGTTTAGAATGAGCACCGTGATGATAGACTCACAGAATTGTCCAGTAGGAAAAGATAAGAACTCAAGTTATGACTTTACTGCTGGTGAAGGCATTTTAGGGGTATCTACTTTCAGACAATTAAACATTCGATCATCTGAAATGAAACAATAATGAAGTGTGTAAGTGAGTGTCTAAGAAAGGATAGAAGAAGGGAAGTAGCAGCATCCTATAGGCACATTAGAGCATTCCTTCTAAGGCCATATGCCTATGTCTTCCCTCAATTACTTGGAATTAAATCCTAGATTCTTGGAAAAAGTCTTTAATTTATCTGAACTTTAACTGCCTGCCTACAAAATAGGAGTAAAAATTAGTCTCTGGTAAAGTTTCTTTACACCATTAAAGGCCCAAGTGCACAGGTCATGAGACTGTAAAGTTCCTTAAGGTTATAAATAGCATATTTGTGCAGTAATGTCTAAAATTTCTCACACTACTTAGAAATTAGTGGAATTAATCAAAATGCCAATGGGAAGGAGGCTAATGCTATACATAATATTTAGGGGAAAAGAACACACTTTAGGTCTTATTGTTATCTTGTCAAACCCAAGAGATAAATCCAAGTATCCTCTTTTCCAGAACTCCAATTACTATATATAGATAAACCCAAGCCAGAATTGTCCACTTTCCAGAAACGTCATCTTGTCTTCAAGCTTTAAGGTTGAAGGGGTTTTGCTTGTTTGCTTGTTTGTAAGGTTGGAGGGTTTTCTTTTATCCCAAGACCAGTTTCTCCACCAACCAACATATTCCGAAGTCCCCATCTCCACAGCTAGCTGCAGAAGACGGCAAACTCACTCCAGAAGAAGCCAAATCTAAACCCTAAAGCAAGAAAGCCAAGGAGAGCAAAAGTTTCACTTGGGTGTTTTTGTTTTTTTGCTTCTCTTTTCTCTAGTCCATTATTGTTATTTTATTTGTTTTTCTATACATAATAGTTTTAAAGACAGACCTAACACATTGCAGTATTATCCATTCACATGCACTTCTGTTGTTCAATCCCATCCGTGGGGTTATATAATCATTGATGCTTTTAGCTCCCACTTCCCCTCTCCCCCTCATCTTGTACCCTCAGGGAACCTCAGTCCTGTCACCATCTTTGAGGGGCCATCCATCTTAACCATCATATACCAAGCAATCCTAATATATAAATGAACATACACAAATCTAACATGATCAATGAAGCAATACACATAGAAACCTTTCTAGTAAGGGGAAGAAATATTAAAGAATTAGAGAACAGTTATGTGGGTCATCGGTGTCATACGGCACCCTGACTCTATCATCCATTTCAAGTGGCCCTTTTGAGAGGGACTGTACATTCATCTTGCAGGTGGATTTTTGGTCTCCATTACATCCATGCCCCTTCACACTGAGTTGCCGGGTCTTTTGAACTTCTGATACCTTTTCCCATGAACACCTCATGATCACACAGGCTGACGAGCTTCTTCAATGCAGGCTTTGTTGCTTCCCTGATAGATGGCCTCTTCTTTAACTACAAACCTTTAAAACCCTAGATTCTATATCTTCTAATAGTTAGGCACCATCAGCTTTCCTCACCATATTTTCTTAAGCACCCATTTTGTCTTCAGCGATCATTTCAGGAAGGTGAGTATCATACAATGCCACATTATTAGAATAAATCATTCTTGTACTGAGGCAAGATTTAAGTAGACGCCCAAAATCTATCTTCTTCTCTGATACACAAACACATGTACACATGTTTATATTTTTCCCATCCTACCCAACTCTTATGTTACCCATCATTCACCTTTCAGTAATTCCAGAGCTTTATGTAAGTGTGTAGAGTTGCTATGGGGATTTAAAGGAATTATACATGTGCTTCAAAACATTCATAGGGACCATTTATTATCTTTTAATTTCATTTTACACAAACTTTGAAAGCCCCTTTTAATATACAAACATTACTTCAAGCAACTGGGAAATTCCATATGATTCAGTAAGCCCTCAGGCTGGGATGAATAGTCATGCTCAACACAGCACTTCTCCCAATAGTAAGAAGATGGAAACAACCCAAATTTCCATAAGTAGACTACTTTATAAAGAAACCTTGATATATATACACAATGAAATATTAACAGTACTGAAACAATGAAGTCCCTCATGACATGGATGGATTTGGATAATGCTTTGCTGAGTTAAAATAGCCAATAACAAAAGGACAAATATTGGATGAGATTATTGATATAAGGAAGGAAAATATGAAGAATTTCATAAAAAGGGAATAGCCTTTGGAAGTTAGGGTTAGGTAGGCAGAAGAATGGGGGAGTAAGGGCAGATTGTTCACTGGTGTTGACTTGAGTGAAACAGACAATGGTGGTCCATTTTGCGGCAGGGCAAAGGATGAAGTGGGCTGCTTGAGGGCTTGATTAGTAGGTTGAATTGTTGAATGGAAAATTGATGAGCTGAAATGTAAATTCCCACTCCATTGACAATAAAATAGAAAATTTAATAATTTTTTTTTAAAACCAAATGCTTGAAGACAAACAAGCGGCCATCTAGCTGAGAAGCAACAAAGCCCACATGGAAAAAGCACACTACTGTGTGATCAGGAGATGTTGATGGGACCAGGTATCAGGCATCAAAGACCCAGAACAAAAAAATCATATAGATTTGAATGATGGGGAGGGAAGAGTGGAAAACCAAAGCCCATCTGTAGAGAATTAGACATTCCCTTACAGAGGGTCACAAGGAAGAAATGAGCCAATCAGGGTGCAGTATAGCCCTGATGAAACATACATCATTCCTCTAGTTCTTAATGAATGCTCCCTCCCCCCCACTATCAGTACCCCAATTCTACCTTACATATCTGTTAGACCAGAGCATGTACACTGGTAAAGATAGGAGCTCACAACAGAGGAAATCCAAGAGCAATAAACCCCTCAGGACCAATAATGAGAGTAGCGATACCAGGAGGGTAAGGGGGAGGTGGGGGTAGAAAGCGGGAGCTGATCACAATGATCAACATATAACCCCCTTCCAAGGGGACAAACAACAGAAAAGTGGGTGAAAGGAGACAGCAGTCAGTATAAGACATGAAAAAATAATGATTTACAAATTATCAAGGGTTCAAGGAGGTGGGGGGGGGGGATGAGCTGATACCAAGGGCTCAAGTAGAAATAAATGTTTTGAAAATGATGATGGCAACATATGTACATATGTGTTTGACACAATGGATGTATGTGTGGATTGTGATAAGAGCTGTAAGAGCCCCCAATAAAATGATTAAAAAAGAAAAAAAGAAACAAAAGAATTATACAAAGAAATTTATAAAACACTTCTATAATAGACCAAAAGAGGTTTGCACCAATGGAAGAATGTTCCATTCTCATGGATAGGAAGACTTAATACCGTGAAAGTGGAAATAGTAATGACTGCACAGCATAAATTCAGTGCAATTATGATCCAAATCCCATCACAATTCTTCAAAGAAATGGAAAAACTAATCATGAACTTTATATGGAAAGGAAAAAAACCTAAACAAAACACTACTGAAAAACAAAAGCAAAGATGGAAGCCTTTCATTCCCAGATTTCACAGCATGATAATCAAAACATCTTAAAATGTGTACAGTGGTAGATATATAGACCAATGGATTAGAACAGAAAACCCAGAAATACAACCAAACACCTGTAGATACCTAACTTTTGATAAAGGACTAAAACAAACAAACCTGGAGACATCATGCTCAGCAAAGTTGGTCAATCTTATTATGATAAATATTTTATGACATCATTAAAGGAAGAAAGAAAAATGAAAATGTTTTTCACACCAAAAGAAAAGACTTTAAAAATTATGATGCAACCTGGGAAAAGGGACAAAAGGGGAGAGGGGAGGGGCAGGAAGGTAAGAAGGGAGAGTGGGTAAAAAAAGAAAGGGGGGGAAAGAGAGGAAAGAAAGAAGAGTCACCGATTAGTGGGGTTTAGATGAGATGGGCTATGCAGAGTATTTTCTCTTTGCATGTATGATATGCCACAGGCAAAGGGGGAAAATAATGATAATACAATGAATAAAATTTAAATTTAAAACTCTTAAAAACCCTCCAGATTGCTTATCCATCAGCGCTAAACACTTGAGTGAGTGATTATAAAGAGAGGGAACATAAACTTAAAACTGACTTAAGTTTTTATGTATCACACAAACTAGTTTTAAACAAACAATGCTTAAGAAAGGAAAATACCTTAACTTTTTATTTGTTTTCCAGTGAACTTTTTAAATTATTTTGGGTTAAAGAAAGCAATCATTTACTCATCAACAAAATTAACTGATAATAAATTAACCAAAGACTAAACCATCATCTAGAATCTAGATTGATGGTGGGGGGGGGGGGTGTTTGTTTGTTTTTTCTGCCACCTTAAACCAATTCAGGCAATAGCAAGGAGACACTGCACAGCTTGCTCTTTGTCAGGTGGAAGAGGGAAAGAGGAACAAGTAGGGCACAAGACATCTTTACGGTGGTGAAAGTAACCTGATAATGGTGGACACGTGGCCTTATACTCATGAAATTATACCACAAAGAGCTAACTTTAATTCAGATGGCAAACTTTAGTTAATAGTAGTATATCGACATCACTTGTAACAAATACATTTCAGGAATGTAAGATGTTGATAATAGAGCAAACTGCAGGTGTTTGAAGGGCGCCTATGTGAACCTTGTGCATAATTTCTCTGCAACCGTACAGCAATATAATTCTAAAAAAAAAAAAGAACAGCTAACTAGGAGAAAATGTTTACAGAATATATAGCAGGCACCCCCACCCCCACCCCCCAAACGGCTTTGTTTTGCTGCCAAGTTGAGCAGTGTACCCCCAGGAGCTCCCCTCCCTAGCCTGGAGCAGAGAGGCACTGGGCTGTGCTGAGCCGGTGCTCTGGCCCTTTCTCTTCTGCGGATCTGCTCAAACAAGCTTCTCTCCAATCTATCTCCCCTGCAGGGCTCTCTCTGTCACAGAGGTGCGTCTCCCTCTGGAAACTGGCAGTCCTCGAAAGAATGAGGAAGAATCTCGATCTCCTTTCTCTCTGACCACTGTTTCACGTGGACATGATTGATAAAACCAGGGAAAGAAAGCTTTGATTTATTTCCAGCCCTCTGTCCCTGGCTGTAAATCCGCCCTGAACACCCTTGCCCAGAGAAGACCACTGCATAGGTTACAGCTGGGACCCCTGAGGAGGAGAGCATCTGGTCGGGAAATTCATCTTTCCCTGCCTCCAGGGCGGGGAAGTGCCTGATCATACTGGTCTCCCTCTCAGCAAGGCCGATTTTTCTCCCTTCGTGGCTAATGAGGTAAACAGGCCCAGAACATGAGTTTGTACTATTGATCACATTTGGAACCATAAGTCACAGGGCCTGCACAATGCTGCTGCAGTCTCCTGTGAGGCATTCAGCAAATACCCAGTGAATTTCTAAGCAGCTCCCACTGTTAGCCGCCAGTGTGGCTCCTTACGAAGTTCATACCTTCCTGCCGCTCCTCAGTGACAGCACACCGGTCAGAAAATTAGGCGGTGGTCGCCGCGCTCCGAGGTTCTTCCCTTACTGCCTGGAATCTGAGCCCAAAGATTTCCAGCAGACCAGCCTTGACTTCAGAAGATTGGCTCCTTGGAGAGCCCTTTTCCAGTTTCTGGGGACCACCCCATGGCTAAAAAACACTGTTCCTCTGGCATTCTGATTTCCAAGAAGTGATTTATCTTGTCTTCTTAGTCCATTCTTCATGAGCACCTGTGCTCTCCCCTTTTGTCCTCCTCCTGTGACCCTTTTGAAATGACAGAAGCCCTTTCCGCGACTTTGACATCTGTCTGGGAATGAATGGGCCGCTGAGGGCTCTCCATCTGGCATTAGGAAAGAGCACTGGCCTACAAAACATTGCTTAATCGAGTCATGCTAGCCCTGAACTTCCGCCTGCTCCTTCCGAGGCATCTTCCTGCCGCAAGCATGGCTCGAGGATGGAGGTTTTGCTGCCTGAGTAAAAGGAACCTATCTTGCAGCATAGTGCTGGGACGCCTTCTCTCCCTGTGACTAGCACAGCCTCATTCTGCAGCTAGGAGTATCTCTGTTCAAGTTCAGATACGGTCTTACAGAAGCCAGTGATGCACATTTCTAAACATTAATCCTGGAGTCACTATTAAACGCTTCCATATCGCAATGCAAAACAAACTTCCAGTCCCATCACTCAACAACAAGCAACCACAACAACAGCCACAAAACACTACCATGGAGTTGAAACCAACAGATAGCAAGCCTGTAGGACAGAGTAAGACTGTGAAACAGGGTTTCTAAGGTTGTAATCTTTATGGAAGCAAACTGCCTCATCTTTGCCCTAAGAGATACCAGAGGGTTCAAACTGACCAACTTTTTCATCAGCGGTGAAATGTTTAACCACTATACCACTAGGGCTCAAATCTCATAACACACAATTGAAACTGTCATTTTGCACATGCAGCTTACTGCATATAGTGGGTGCCCAGCAAATGATTGTTATTATAATAACTTGACTGGCCTCTTTGGGTTATTGCATTTAAGGGCCAGAAACAATTATGTGTATGTGCAAAGGGATTAAAACAGTCTGCTATTTTTGATGAGAATTAGAAATGACCCTCACTACTAAAGGCCCAATGTCATGTGATGCTTTAATTGGTGCTTTTGGAAAGAGCTCTCAAGTGCTTTCTTTCCTCCGTAAATCCTAAGATTAGGTAATAGTGTTTCTCCTCTGTAACACATGCCAATATATCTATGCATTCTCTCCTCTGCTACACGAAGAATCATGGAATGAATGCTGGTGCCCAAGATAACTCATAAGTCATTAATATAAAAATTAGTTTAAATAAATGAGGACCTGATGCCAGGGGCTTAAGTGGAGAGCAAATGTTTTGAGACTGATGAGGGCAATAAATGTACATGTGTGCTTTACACAACTGATGTATGTATGGATTGTGATAAGTGTTGTATGATCCCCTAATAAAACGATTAAAAAATGCGAAAACAAAGCCCAGACAATTGAGTGAATTGCATTTGTGATGAGACCAGTTTAGGCTTGAGGACCAGAACCCTAGGTCCTCATTGAAGTTCTTTCCACCATACATCTAAGCAGAAGCTTTATTTTTTAAAATCTGGCTATGATTGAACTAGTGAATTGTATGATATGTGGATTGTATAAATGAAACTGTTTAAAAAGATCTAGCTAAAAGGACTTGTTAATCACAGAAAGAGTACAATTGTGGATACAAAGACTTCCATCACAATTAGAAGTGACAATAATTTAGCCATGAGTACCAATGAGGCTTGCTTATGGTTAGATATCAAACATTTAGTGTGGTAGTTATATAACTGTTTGTCAATTTGAGGATTAAGAGTGTAGGGGTGGAGTCTAGTCTGTCAATCAGATCATAGCCAATGAGGCCTCTGTGTGGGCATGACCTTCTCCTGAGAATTCTGGGAAATCCTGTATCTCCTCCATGGAGGTGGATGACATCTCTTTCTGCTAGCTGCCTGTGAGACATCCCTGAGGAGAAGCCACAAGGACCTACCCTGATGCAGCCCTGGGTGCTGAAGAAGCCACGGGGAGACCCCTGCCAGCACTGAGATGCTTATAATGCCAATGCCACTGGATCCAAAGACTTTCTACCCACCAGCCTGTGATCATCCTGCATTCAGCATTGGCATCATTGCATGTGTTTCATGAGTCTGAAGAGGAATTTATAGATTGGTATCAGACATATGGGCTAATATCAGACTTACAGGCTTGGACTGGAAGGGTTTGGGATACTTTCTTGATGTATAATTACCCTTTATATAAAACTCTCTCTTATACACATATGAGTGTCAATGAATTTGTTTCAATAGTCTACACACACTAACACATTTGGTCTAAGGGATTTTTCCATATAAGCCCAGTCAATAATTTCAACCTTCTTACTCATTGTGACATTGCTGTGTATGAAGACAAGGTAAAATAATAATAGCAAACCATCTGGTGATTCATTGGGTTAAGGGATGGACTGCTAACAGCAAGGTTAGCTGCTTGAAGTCGCTCTATGGGAAAAAGATGACATTGCGTACTTTAAAAAAGGATTTACAGCCTCAGTAAACAATTCTCCTCTGTCCCACAAGCTTGAATCAAAGAAATGTAAATAATAAAGTCCAAATTCAAGGGAGGGAATTGTATCAGAGCTCAAAGTGTGAATGCCCAGTTTGCAGAAGGCTGTGGATAACAGTGGAAACCCAAAATCCATGTGCAGGGTCCCCACATGGATTAAGCCTCTGGTGAGTCCCTCTGACCATAGTTCAGGGAAGTGAATAGCCTACCTAGCAGACAGAGAGCACTGCAAAGTCAACTGTGGCAGATGTAGTTAGGTTAAATAGTAACACCTTATTATTTGATCTCCCTTTTGACCCATTTTAATGTGACTTCAGTTTTTAATATTTTCTCTTTTCTTTTCAATTAAAGTTTTTCTGTTTTGTTCAGTCATTATTGTTGGGTTTTTGCTTGTTTGTTTCCTTTTTGTGTCTTGAATAATTTTCTATGAAATCCAGGATAAGTAAATCTACAGAGACAGTAACTGAGTTAATATTTACCTATGAGCTTGGCAGGGAAGAATGGGGGGATATGGGGAACTACTAACAATAAACCAAAAGGATTCAGAGCCCTGGAGTGAACGCTAACTCCTAGCCATGCTATTGCACAGGGTAGAGCTGTCCCCGTGAGTCTCCAAGACTGTGACTCTTTACTGGAGCAGAAAGGCCGCTCTGTCTCTGAAGGAGCAGCTGGTGACTTGGGACAGCTGACCTGACTGTCAACAGGCCACTGCATAACCCCGTCAAGCACCAGGGCTCCACAATAATAAGTATGTGAAGAATAGCACAGAAAAGAGAAAGAAATGTGTCCAGATATGAATAACAAGAAACCCAACAAGTTCTCGTTAAACAGGGAAGTGGTTTAAGTTCAAGGACGTTCCCTTTAGGGCTGGGAAGCTGCTCAAACGTGTACTGGAGGAAGCTAGCTCTTGACTTTATGGTCCGGTGGCTTTGCCCTCATGGTTACAAGGTAGCTATTGTTTCTCCAGGTATCAGGTGTACTTTGTAAGTAGGAAAAAAAAGTCTGCCTGCCCAATGCATTTTTCTTTTGAGACTTTCTGCAGTTTTATTCAGTATAAAAAAATCTCCTTATAATGATCTTTTTCCTTTCATGGTATTTTCCAGGACGATGTAACCACTAAATAAAGGCATATTGAGGAGAGTATACAGACAGGCTTTCTAATAGAGAAGTGATGTTTTAAAGGGGTTCTGCACGGCCTACACAGGAAACCCCTTCTTGCTCCTCCACCAGTGGTAGCTTCCAATCCATTGGTTGCATTTCCCCAAGCTTCCAGATCCCTGATGTTTGAAGTAATTCTCACATATCTTCTCCCTTTTCTAGGATCCCCTTTCCTCTATCTGGATTCTTGGGAATCGTTATCTCTGTCAACTTTTCTCTAGAGCCAAAGCTAAAAGTGTTTTCCTAACCCAAAGCACTATTGCAGGTCTGGAATAATCATCTTTCCTCTTACAAATTTCAATTATGGAAGAGGTTTATCTTTCACCAGCTTCCATAAACACAAAATAGCCATATATAGATTCTGTCTTCCATGTGTAAGGTTATATGCATTGCCCAAAAGCATTCTAGTGGCTTGATTACTAACCAAAATGATAGCGGTTTGAACCTACTAGCACTTCTGAGGGAGGAAAAATCCTGACTATCTGCTCTAGGAAACAGCTCGGGAAACCTGGGAGGCAGTTACACTCTGTGATACAAGGTCACAGGGAGTTGTAATCAATTGGACAGCACACAACACCCTCACCGAATTTTTAGCAGTTATAAGTATTATTGTGTTGTTAATTCTTTTGGTTAATGTCTTTAAAAGCTTTTTCCCGCTTCAATGTTTCAAAAATGGAAACCAAGCTGCACAGAAATGATGTATGTAGTATTGTGTAGACTAATTAGTGAAGGAACTCTAGATTAAATGAGATGCGATGCTGCGGTTGTTTGGCACTGTTATTGACCCACTCTCTTGTAGCCCCAATCTGCTGAGCCCTATGTCATCCTCACAATCATTGTTAAGTTTGAATTCATTGTTTCAGCTACTGCATCAATCCATCTCATTGAGGGACTTCTTTTCTGCTGACCCTTTAAGTTCCCAAACATGCTGTCTGAATTAGTTAGTTTATTGCGCCAACCTGGCCGATAAACACATGTGGGGTTAATTGAAGGGCAGAGGGATAAATGGCTAGGTGAGCTTCGACTTTCTAGTTTTCGAGTCTCTTGCTTTCTGATGGTCGGACCAGGGTGCAGCTGCCTTAGCCAGTTCCTTGCTTTAGCTGGCAAGGCTCACTTCCTGCAAGACATCCCTGAGGAGAAGCCACATGGACCTACCCCAATGCAGCCCTGGGTGCTGGAGCAGCCATGTGGAGACCCCTGCCAGTGCTGAGATGTTTACACATTCACTGATTGGGCTTTCCTCCTGCAGTCGACATCATTTCATCTGTTTTGAGAGATGGAGGAGGACTTTGTGGATTGGTGACGGACAAATGGGTTAATGTTGGACTTGTGGGCTTGGGCAGCACTGGGTTGGGATGTTTTCTTGGTGCACACTTAACCTGTATATAACACTCTCTCTTATACATGAGTTCCTGTGGATTTGTTTCTCTAAAGTACCCAGACTAGCACAATCTCTCTTTCCAATGACTGGCCTCTTCCAATAACATGTTCAAAGGACGTGAAATGAAGCGTTACCATCCTCACTTTAAGGAGTATTCCGTCGTACTTCTTCCAAAACAGAGTTGTTCAGTTTACTGGCCGTTCATGGTACTTTCATATTATTTTCCAGTGAAATAAGTGTTTTAATCATCATTCCCCACTGCTCTGTGAGACAAAGACTCCCATCCAAATCTCATTCCATTTTTCCACTTGGAATTTAATTTGATGCCACCAGTCTTTTGTCTAATCTAGAGACACCATCAAATGATAACCTGAAAATATTTCATTCTCTCTTTCTTTCTAGCTTTCTCTCTCTCATACACACTTATTCCTGTTCCTTTCAATTGTGTACATGTTTCAATAATGTGTAATTTTATTTTCCATTCTTTAACTACACACACACACACACACACACACACACACACACACACACAAAGAAATCCAGAACTTCCCCCAGTCACTCTCACTTTCAATTTCTTAAATATTTGACTTTGTTTCAGTTATTGACTTTTTAAAAAATCATTTGATTAGAGGCTCATACAACTCTTAACACAATTCATACACACATCATTTGTATAAAGCACATTTGTACATTCATTACCCTCATCATTCTCAAAACATTTGCTCTCCACTTAAGGCCCTGGCATCAGCTCCTAATTTTTCCCCTACCTCATGAACCCTTGATAATTTATAATTATTTTGTTATACCTTGCACTGTCTGACTTCTCCCTTCACCCACTTTTCAGTTGTGCGTCCCTCAGGGAGGAGGTTATATGTAGATCCTTGACATTGGTTCCCTCTTTCCACCCCATCCTCTCTCCACCCTCCCAGAATCACCACTCACACCACTGGTCCTGAAGGGATCATCCACCCTGGATTCCCTGTGTTTCCAGTTCCAGTACCAGTACCAGTGCACTTCTTGTGGTCTAGCCATATTTATTTGTAAGGTAGAATTGGGATCATGATAGTGGGGAGGGGGCAGGGGAAAGAAGCATTTAGAAGCTAGAGGAAAGTTGTATGTTTCATCATTCCTGACTGGCTCATCTCCTCCCCACAACCCTTCTGTAAGGGGATGTCTAATTGCCTACGGATGGGCTTTGGCTGGGTCTCCACTCCACACTCCCCCTCATTCACAATGACATGATTTTTTTTTTCTGATGATGCCTTATACCTGATCCCTTTGACACCTCATGATCACACAGGCTGGTGTACTTCTTCTATGTGAGCTTTGTTGCTTCTGAGTTAGATGCCTGCTTGTTTACCTTCAAGCCTTTAAGACCCCACATGCTATATCTTTTGATAGCTGAGCATCATCAGCTTTCTTCACCACATTTGCTTATGCACCCATTTGTCTTCAGCAATCATATAAGGGAGGTGAGTACACAACGATATGATTTTTTGTTCTTTGATGCCTGATAATTGATCCCTTCGGCAACTTCTGATCATGAAGGCTGGTGTGCTTCTTCCATGTGGGCTTTGTTGCTTCTGAGCTAGATGGCTGCTTGTTTACCTTCAAGCCTTTAAGACCCCAGATGCTATGTCTTTTGATAGCCGGGCACCATCAGCTTTCTTCACCACATTTGCTTTGTCTTCAGCGATTGTGTTGGGAAGGTGAGTATCATGGAATGCCAGTTTAATAGAAAAAAGTATTCTTGCATTGAGGGAGTACTTGAGTGGAGGCCCAATGTCCATCTGCTACCTTAATACTAAATCTATACATATATGCACATAGTCTATTTCCACATCCTCATATATAAATATATTTACATATGTACATGCCTTTATTTAGACCTCTATAAATGCTCTTTACCTCCTAGCTCTTTCCTCTATTTCCCTTTACTTTCTTCTTGTCCCACTATCATGTTCAGCCTTACCCTACTAGGCCTCCTACACCCTCCTCACCACTGATTTGGATCACTTGTTGTTCCCTTGTTCCTGAATTTGTTAACACCACTTCCTCCTCCCCTCCCCCACCTCCCCCTCTCCCTTCCCCCCCACCCCTGAACTATCATTCCCATTGTTTTCTCCTCCAGATTGTTCATCCAACCTATCTTATTTAGATAGACCTGCGGAGATAATAACATGCACAAAAACAAGACATAGCAAAGCCAAGCAACAAAATAAAACGAAACAACAACACCAAGCCAATGACAAAAAAACCCACACACAGCGACAAGAAAGAAAAGTTTTTAGTTAGTTCAAGGACTGTTTGTTGGCTGGTCATTGACTTTTTAAAGGTATTTTACTACAATATAGTTTAGTATCTAGAGATGGTGAACTTGTTCATAAAATATACTGTGTATTTGACTTCTCTCCTACCTTGCAATGCACAAGTCTTCAGACTAGAACCAGTCTGGGCAAGCTCTGCAGTTACCCAACTCCCACACTGAGAAGGGCGCTGGACTTGGTGTAATGGCACTGTGTTTGGTTCTGAATAATTTTATATTTGAACTGTGCGTTGAGAGTGAAATCCAATGGGAAATTGGGAACTAAGCTCACTGAAGGCCTCACCTTGCCCTGTGTCTATGTCCTTGGGAAGACTTCTTGGCCATCAGCTCCCCAGTGCCCTGACAACTGACCCTTGGCCTCATTTTCTCTGCACATAATTAGTGGCTGCTACCATTATCTATCTTGGGGAAGTGAGGCCCAAGCATAGCCCCAGGCACATGCTCCACAGTGCCCTCAAAAGGCCATCTTCATCACTCCCATCTTTTACTGAGAGTGCTCTCATATGTCCCATGGTTAACAGCATGTCATCAGGTGAACTTCCTGCTGACCATTGATCCAAGTATTGAGCTTGTCCTGGCACCGAGATTTAAAGCCTGTCTGATATGGATTAAGACAGCAGGTATTTAGGAAAGAGAAATGCCTAATTCACCTTTCTCAGAGCTCATTTCTGATGACAATGAAGCAAGTCAAAATGCACCCCTGGGTACCTCTGGGGGTTCTCAAGTGCCCATGCACTCGGTGGGTGCTGAAACCAGGCCTGCGTAGACACTCTTCCTCCTTCCAACTTTGCAGAGTCTAACTTGTGTTGATCTCTGCTAGCAGTTCCAGGCACTGGGAATAAACTCTAAAATATGCATCAGGTAATATTAGAAATTCTGTATATGAGGTAAATTCTATTGTTTGCATTTAAAGCTGATGTGGTACAATATAAAGAGGAAAGGTAAAAATCTAAACTAACAATTATAACGTTTAAATTCCTCTTTATTTAGAGTGGCATTAAATAGCAAATAAGCCACATCAAGATGCGCTGTGATATGAACTGGAGGAGCAAGGCCGTGGCTGCAACATGGGCCAATGGTGGAGTCTCGATGAGGCACTTTTCACCACAAGCACCAGAGGTCTGCTTTTTCAACAGGATGCCCTGCACTTTCATCCTGCGCTGGGTCTATGAACTGTATTGTTTGCCCAGGTCCTAAGCACTCAAAGAGTAATATCAAAATTAATCTTTAAAACTAAGTCCTCCCCACTCCATTCTGGATAGCTGGGAAACTGAGCAGTTCTCCTTGAAATGCCAAATGCAAAATCCTCTTCAAGCTAATAAGTCACAGGAAGGTATTCCTGTCTCTGGTCTCTGAACTACAGATCTGCGCCGCCCCTCCCCCACTGCCTACCACATGCTCACCTAGTCTTAAGGCCCCCAAAGTCACCAGGTTAGAGAACATAACCTCAGCGTAATCTCAGCATTGTAATGGCACCAGCAGCTCTCAAATGAATGGAGCATGCCCAGCCTGATTAGATTGGCCCGAACACTTTCAACATCAAACCAACTGACCCTTGACATCAGACAGGTTGATGTATTATCCTGCTAGCACTGCTGACAACAAACACTGTGAGCTTGCCTCTGCCTGGCCATTTTTCAAGCTCTTTGCACACGAGTGGCACCTATATCCTCTAACACATTACACAGACAGCCCTTCCAGAATGCTAAGAGGCTCCTATCTAGATTTTTTTAAACAGTCTCAAATGAAGAGTCTAATCGAGTGCAGCCAAAGAGTTCTGCTGTGCGTGCATGGAGATAAATATGCACCACATTATGAAAAAGCAAACAATGGTGATCAGAGGCAATGGTGAGTTGAGGGAAGCCTTCACATTGAACATTGGAGCTTGTAGGAAGTATAGAGGTCACAAGCTTCCTGAAGCTTAAAGGGGAAATCAGCCATGCAAGGTCACTCTGTAAAGAGCAGTGCTCCGGTTTCCAAATTCCTTGTCTAGTATCCATGTACAAGTGCAAACTGCATTAATCTCTCAATGCGGAAAAAACAGTCACTTGCAGAGTTGTTCCATGTTGCAGCCTGTCTCACATGCTTTGTGATTAAAAAAAGTCTATTTGGTTGCTCATTTCTAGCTCAGAATTTACGTGAATTCACAGTGGGAGTGGAGGGAAGTCTGTTCCTAATCATCCCGATTAAGAAGTTAGTATTGCCAATGAGATTGTGAAGGACAATTCACCCACTTTAAATCAAGGATACAAACTGTTGGACACATACATGCCTTTTCAAGTAACCCATTGATATGCCAATTATGTCATTTTTCCCATGCATTTAAGCAAGCCCCAAGGATTTCTCTTTGTTAAACCTACATTAGCTTGATCCAAAGCCTAATACATACCTGAATGTTAATGAAACTACATTTTGTTTATCCGGGTTAGTGCTAACCAAAGACAGTGCTGAGAGTCCTGACACCTTGTTCTGCTAGTGTGCTACTTAAAAGGACTCATTACCAGAGTCCCTTAATTTTGTGACCCTCCAAGCCCTCATTAGTTAAATGGAGAGAGTATAATTTATTGCTTTTGGCATACAACACATTGCAGACAGTCAAGAGATGATAGACGCTTAAAAAAAAGCCTTGGAAAAACTCTAAACTCTGTGCAGATAATGATGATAGTGATGAGTTTCCGTCCTCCAGGCATTTGCTGCATGGCCACCCTTGAATCCTCTCTGTTTGCCCTCGGGATGCCTCTCCCCTCTGACCATTTGCCAATGTTTGGTGCTGGTCCAGATTCATTCCCCCGTACCCCACCCCACCCTTCTCTCACCTTAATAGATGTTCTCTGTCTCTAGATGAAAGCCTGAATGGACCTAACAATGTGGGCACCATCACATATGCAGAAACAGAGAAAGGCTCTACCACTTGTGCAGCACAAAGGAAGATTCTAGCTGAGGTTTGGGCTAATTGATTTATTCATAATTTGTATTGCTTCAAAAACCTGGAACAATTGTATGCCTGAATTCAGCTACAGAGCTTAAGAAGAGAAGCATGTAAAAAGCTTTTTCTCTGAAATGGAAAGTCTAATATTTGCAATCCTAGAAATTTGACAGGGAAATCAGAACAAGATCCTACTTGTTTAATTAAGGGGCTTAATTAAACTTTTATGTGTATTTAGGCATTTAAAATAAGTACCAATTGTCCTTAACTTTGGGAAAGGAATAATGAAAGAATAGGGAGGAAAAGTATTGTACAAAGCATTTTATAAAGACATTTTATAATTTAAAGGGAACACTCTGGAACAAAGCAGGTCCTTCCACCACCCCCCGCCC
>NW_022107407.1:11340057-11363205 GCF_000313985.2 Echinops telfairi | reverse complement strand
TTCCAAGAGCTCTACAGTCAGGCATATTTCCTCCATGCAGGAATCTAGAAGTCTAGAAGATTCTCCCTTAGAAAATCAGACTTGCCAAAGAGAAAAAAAAAAAAAAAAGCTTTAAAGATTGCTACCAAGGGTCCTTGTTAAAACTCTCCCAGACCACTCATCAATGAAGTCCAGAGTTGACCAGGCTTTCAGGGCTGGCAAGCGGATTGTTAGTCTGTCATTCTTGATCAAGAGCAACCAGTCAAGGAAGAGTGGACATCTGATAAATGTGTCTAACAAGGAAGTCGATGAGCAGCACAAACAAACAAGAGCCAAAGCAATTTGGAAGAACTAGAGACCATGTAAGAAGAGAAAAACGAGAAGAAAGTGCTATCACCAATATCCATAGAGCAAAAGAATAAAATAGTGCAAAAACAGGAGGTTTAGAAGGAACAGTTAGAGAAAAAAAGGGACCCTCACAACTTGAAAATATGAGGACAGGCCTCAGCTTTTTGTAAAAATGAAGAAAGTTTAATTGAGCATTGCTTGAAACAATTACAGTAGATAATCTACCAAATCATAATTTCCATTCATCCAGTAGAGAGCTGAAGTCACAGGAAAACTAAGCTATGAAAAATGGGACATGAACATTTGCTTTTGACAGCTGCAAGAAAAAAATCTGGTAACTATTTGGCTAAAATTCTAAACAAGTTGTTGAGAGTCAAGTGTGATCTAGTGTGAGAATATTGAAACCTTGGAAGCCAAAAAGTAAAAGCTCCCACGCACCATTTCTCTTCTGTCACCTTCCCTTATACAAAACCACAGGCAAAAAATACTGTCATTGAGATGATTCTGACTCATAGGGAAACTTTTTAGGGTTTGTAAGCCTGTAAACTTTTTAGCATAAAACGGTTTCATCTTTTTCCCAGGGAGAAGTTGGTAGGTTTGAATCCATGACTCTGTGGTTAGCCGCTTACCTGACACTGCTACCAGGGCTCCCGCACCAGATAATCATTCTAAGTATAAGGATATTTGAGAGAGGGTCTTTTGTGATGCAGACTTTATGGGGTGGAAGGGTATGAGGTGGGCAGGTGGGAATAATAGCCATTATAAGATAGGTACAAAATGATCCTGGAGCATTCTCTTCTACTGCCCCTACAACTCAAAATTCTGAAGCACTTGGGAAAAGAACATAAAATTCTACTGCTAGTTGTTGCTAGACATGCTCGAGTGTGATGGTGAGAATGTGTCTGGTAACAACTGACAACATTCACTCTGTGGAAGGATGAGGTCAAGGAGAGAGAGACAGATCCTCTCTAAGGTACAGATGTAAATAGAATGAGAAAAACCCTTTTGTCAATCAGCCTCACCCAAAACAAAAGAACCACAAGAGCATGCAGCACATTGAAGCTTACCATTAAAAAGGACAAAGGAAAATAAAACAAACACAGGCAATAAAACCCTCACTCCCTTTGAGCTGATGCTGACTCATATGGACCCAGGACAGAGTAGCAGTGCCCCTGTGAGTGTCTGAGACTGGAACTCTTTATAGAAGTGGAAAGCTACAACTTTCTACCAAGGAGCCTCTGGGGGTTTCAAAATGTTGACCTTGTAGCCTGAAAAATCTGAACCAAATTTTACTACTGACTATATTAACTTAATTTCACATGCAAAGGGATAGCAAAGAAAATGACATGTTCATTTCTAAGCATAAGTTGTATTGCTTCAGACTCTAATGTCCTATACAAGATTCCCCAGAAGTGTGAGCTATTTAAAAAAAAAAGAAAAGAAACATACACATACTATCAAAAGTCAAGATATATCATAGAACCAGACTCAGATATGAAACAGATGTAGAGATTATCAGACAGGTGGTTTTTTTAAAACAACCTATGATTAATATATTAAAAGCTTCTGTGAGAAAAATGGACAGTTTGTATCTGAGGATTTCAATAGGAAAATGAAAACTATAAGAAAGAATCAAATCCCGCCATGGCAGCATATGTGCTTGACATATTGAAAGAATGTATGGATTGTGATAAGAGATGCAAGAGCCTCCAATAAAAGTATTGTTTTAAATCATTCTGACAAAAAGAATCAAATGGAGATGCTAAAACTATTAATGCACAACAACTAAGTAAGGAATATTTCTGAAAGATTGGTCAGTAGACTCAAGACAATCAACTGCAATGTGGAGACAGAACAATAGAAATCATCCAAACAGAAACAAAGAGAACATAGTGACAAACAGTATCCAGGAGCTATGGACTAATATGCACTGATCCCACATATGGACACTTGGGATAGAAGAGATAAAGCACATGTAACATTGATAGTATTTTAAGAGATAAAGACCATGAATGTTCTAAATTCACTTGCTCACCGCCATGTAATTGATGCCAACTCATAGCAGCGCTATAAGACAGGTTAGAATTGCCCCTGTGAGTTTCCAAGACTCATGAAAACTTCCTGCTGAAGAGTTGATTCTGACTCATAGTGACTCTCCTGGACAGAATAGAACTGCTCCACACGTTTTCCATGACTGCATTTTAAAAAATTATTAGTTGGGATTTAATAACTATATCATATCATCCAATATTTCAGTCATGTCAAGTAGCAGTGAAACACAATGTTTCCAAACATTCATTTTCTACATGGACTCCTTGACACCACCTCCCTGTTACCCCACCTCCACCACTGTAACCCCTCACCCCCAAACTCCTTGTTCTACTAGCTGTTCCCATATGTTCATCAATCCTGGGTTTCATATATCAAAGAATGGAAAATAATATAACACAGCTTCAATTGACATAAGTTACACCCTAATATGAACCAAAAAAAACCAAATAAGCAAAACAATACAAATCAGAAATACAGAAAAACTTGGAAACCAGATCAGGTTCAGCCTGCATCCTAGGGGAGTTCTACTGACAAAAGTTTAAACTGTTCAAGTCAGTTATGCCTTTGATCTTGTATACTCCACTCTCTCAAGCACTCTGTTTTAGACCACTTTCCTCTCATCCTTCAATTTTAGATACGGGGAGTACTCCGGAGTCTTATTTCCCATGTAGTTCCACAAATGAATCCTGGGATCTAAATGGCATCCATCACCTTCTGCACATTGGAATCTAACAATTTAGACTCTGATACTGATCCCTCCTTTGACGTCGGATTATATGAATTCCAATCCTTCGGTGAGTGATGATGGTGTGCTTCTTTCATGTGGGCTTAGTTGACATCTCACTTAGATGGCTGCTTGTTTGGAGACAAGCCTTTAAGACAGATGCTATTTTGTCTGATAGCCAGACACCATCTAATTTCTTTGCCACGTTTTGCTTTAACACTGTATCTTCTGTTTTCCCTTCCTAAAGGCAAGTATTGAGGAGGGCCATAATGTAAACACTAATTGTTCTTAAGTTGGAGCAAGGATTTAGTGTGAGCCCCAAACCCATTCCTGGATCTACGCTTTTTTTTTTTTTTAATTTGCTCTAACTTGGGAGTTGATACATGTCATATAATTCCATTGTTCAATCACGTCAAATAGAATTGTACAATCGCTTCTATAATCTTTGACATCATCTCCCTGTTATCTTCCCATCCATCAATATCCCCCCAAAACCCTTGTTCTACTTGTTATAGACCTAACATCCCTGGGTTTCATTTACTGAAAAACAAAACAAATAACACAACTTCAAGTGGTTGACCCCCAAGCGCAACATACCTCTGAGATACACCCTAACATAAAAAAGCATAAGCACCATGAGAAAGAATTCCCATCACAGGATTGCTGGGATAGTATGTATCTTAAAGCACCATAGAGAGCTTTGAGGTAGCACCACCTTGTTTGCCTACTAGACAATAGTACACCACTCTTGGTACAGCTGTCTGCTTCCGCAGACACCATGTATTTCCGACTGAAGGCCTCAGGTTACAAGTCCAGTGCACACCGTGGAGTTCCCGCATGGGGCCTCACCAATGCAGGCTCTGGAGCATGATGTGTACCCCAAAGATTCAGGATTCAAAGCCCCAGCATGGCACGGCACCTGCTGTACACTCCTAATGACATTCCCCACCTAATGCCCCCCCCCCCAAAGCATCTTCAGTCACTCCTACGCCCACCTGGAGGTCAGCTCTCCTTGCCCTCCCACAATAGACATGCACCTATGCTCCTCCAACCATGACTGTTCATTCTCCCCTCTCCTGCGCTGCCCCTTCCATCAGTAGGCCTCATCCCTCTGACAGGGCTGCCTCCCTTCTGGGGAACCTCACCTCAGATCCACATGGCAACCACTCAGCAGACAGCATTCACCCTGCCCCACCACCCCCCACTACTCCTTGCCCTCTACCCCAGTCATTTGATCCCAGTTATTGTGAGGCACCATCCAGCCAAGTAACCTTCAAAGTACTTACCTGGAGCAAATGATGTGTGATTCATTGGCACTAGTCTGGCTCTTTACCAGGTTGTCTGGTCCCCAGCCAGAAGACTGGATGCCCTTTAAGCTGGAGCTTGTGCCCGTTCTGCTCCTTGTTCCTACCGCAGTGGACTCACACAGTATTTGTCCTTTGGTGCTTGACTAACTTAACTCAGAATAATGTTTTCCAGATCCCTCCATGTCTTGATGTATTTCATGGTTTCATCGCTGTTTTTCAGTGATGCTTAGTATTCTTTTGTGTGTATGTACCACAGTTTTTAAATCCATGCTTCTATTTATGGGAGTTTAAGCTGTTTCCAGCTTCTTTTTATTGTGAACTCTGCTGTGCTGAACATGGGAAAGCAAACATATGTTCGTGGTCTGTTTCTTATTTCTTTTGGGTATATACCCAATAATGTTATTGCTGGATCATATGTATTTTAAATGCCATTCATTTTATGTATCACCATATCAGCTTCAATAATGCTGCTACATCTTTACAAGTCCACCAGCAGTGGATAAAGAGTTCCTATCTCACCAAACCCTTTCTAACATTTGTTGTTCTCCGGTTTGTTTTGTTTTTAATTGGACTTCTGTTATGGGCTTTAGGTGGTATTTCATGGTTTTTTTTTTATTCTTTATTAAATACTTTTATTGGGGGCACTTATATCTCTTATCACAATGCATACATTCATCCAGTTTGTCAAGCACCTTTGCATATATGCTGCCATCATCATTTTCAAAGCATTCTCTTCCCACTTGAGCCCCTGATATCAGTTTCCCATTTCCTACCCCTCCCCCCCCCCTCATGAACCCTTGATAAGTTTATAGATTATTATTTTCAGATCTTACATCGTCCTCCATCACCCCCCCCCACTTTTCCATTGTTTGTCCCCCTAAGAAGGGGTTATAGGTTGATCCTTGTGATTGATTCTCCCTTTCTCCCCCCACCCTCTCCTAATCCTCCTGGTTTCTTTACTCTCATTGTTGGCCCTGGGGTGTTTATCTATCCTGGATTCCCTGTGTTGCAGGCTCTTACCTGTAGCAGTGTGCATGTTCTGGTCTAATCTGATTTATAAGGTAGAATTGAGGTCATGCTAGTGGGAGGAAGGAAGCACCAAGGAACTAGAGGAAAGTTGTATGTTTCATCAGTGCTATCCTACACCCTGACTGGCTCATTACTTCCCTGTGATCCATCTCTAGGGGGATATCCAATTGTCTACAAATGGGCATTGGGTCTCCACTCCATGCCCATTCTTCTGGGGTATGATTTGTTCTGGGTCTTAGATGCCTGGGACCTGATCCCATCAACACCTCATGATCACACAGGCTGGTGTGCTTCTTCCATGTGGGCTTTGTTGCTTCTCAACTAGATGGCCACTTGTTTATCTTCGTGCCTTTAAGACCCCAGACACTATATCTTACGATAGCCGGGTACCATTAGCTTTCTTCACCACATTTACCTATGCACCCATTTTGTCTTCAGCGATCGTGTCAGGTAGGTGAGCATCACAGAATGCCAGATTGTTAGAACAAAGTGTTCTTGTGTTGAGGGAGTACTTGAGTCGAGGGTCAATGTCCATCTGCAATATGAGTACATAGTTCTATTCCACTCTTGTTATACATATATTTACATATGTACATGCCTTTATTTAGATCTCTATAAATGTCCTTTGCCTCCTGTTTCTTTCCTCTATTTCCTTCTACTTTCCTGTTGTCCCACCATCATGTTTGGCCTTCATTCAGGTTTAGTAATTCCTCACTGCTACATTGCCCTTGATTAAGCCCCACTAGGCATCCTACACCCTTCTCTCCATTGATTTTAGTTCACTTGTTGTTCTCTTGTCTCTGAGTTGGTTCTCCCCACCCCCTTCCTTTTTCCCACCGCCTCTTCTCCCGTATCCCCCTGGAACCATTGGTCCTGTTCTTTTCATCTCCGAATTATTTATCCTGCCTATCTTATCTAGATAGACATGCAGATACACTAATAAGCTCAAAAACCGGGCATCATGAGTTGGGGGGAGCAGGGCACTAACCCACCCAAGGGGCAGGTATTGTTTATATCTCCACAGGAGAGGGAGAGAGAGACCAGGCTTCAACCTGATCTGCCAAGACGTGAATACAACATATCGGCATGTACCAGGGAGGTCTGCAGGGCTGGCCCCAATCCCATCTCTGTGGATACCCGCCCCCCCAGAAGAATGCATTTCAGAGGACAGCACTGAGGCTACAGCTTGGGGAGAGGGGTGCCTCTGATTAGAGTACACGGGAGAAACAAAAAGGGATAGTGAGGGAGGAGAGGGACATCTGGCTCACCAAGCCCCGAGGATGATATTCCTGCTCAGAACAGACAACGCAGAGAACACCATAGGGCTGGCCCCACCACGAGATATGATGTCTCTCACTAAACCATAGCACTGCAGGGGACAACACTGGAGACAAAGTGCAGGAATTGTGCACAATCTGACCCCATCACACTGGGGCAAAACACTAAGACCATGCATCATAGCAGCAAGGGGAGCAAAGTGACGAAATCCCTGGGAAATTCCAAAAATAGATTTTGGAGACAGAGTGTGGCACCACATCAGACTAGACTGGAAAATACTCGTAAAGGCCAACAAACAGACCTTGAACTATTTATAGGCCTTTACATTTTTATCAGTGGCTTTTTGTTGTTGCTGTTGTTATTGTTATTGTTTTGTTGGTCTTGACTTCTTTTGAGGGTTTATTTGACTTTGCCAGGTTTTTGCGCTTATTAATGTATCTCGTGTTTTTTTTTACTTCTATTTCTCCAATGACTAGTGACCAGGAGCATTTCCTCATGTGTTTACTAGCCATTCGAGTGTCATCCTTTGTGAATCATCTGTTTAGGCCTTTGACCACCTTCTCAGAGGGTTACAAGTTTTTTGCTGTTGTAGGTTTGATAATTCTGTCGATTTTAGTAATTAGTCCTTTGTCTGTTCTGACTATTTTAGTAATTGATCCTTTGTTGTGTCATTACTAAATATCTTTTCCCAATCTGTGGCCTCTCCTTTCAGTCTTCCATGGATTTTCTTTCTTTTGTTATCTCTGATAGCCCCTGTGTTCCCTACACTAGGGCACTTTTCTCAATGATAATGCAGAGAGCTTTGGGTTTTACATTTAGGTCTTTGATCCACCTTGAGTTGGTTTTTGTGCATGGAGTGAGATCTGAGTCTTGTCTCATCCATCTGCAAATGGATGTACAGATTTTCCAACACCATTTATTGAAGGGGGCATCTACTTCCCACTTAATGTTTTTTAGGCCTTTGTCAAAAAGTGATTGTCTGTATGTAGATGTTTTCATGTCTGTATTTTCTGTCCTGATCCATTAGGGTGAGTATCTATCACTGTATCATTATCAAGCTGCTTTGACAGCTGTGGCCATATAGTAGGTGTGTTAGACAAGGTTGACACAGAAACAAATGTGGATATATATATACTTTATATCAAGACATAATTATATTATGTCTTGAGATAATAAATATCCCAGCCCAGTCCAGATCAAGTCCATAAGTCTAATACTAGTCCATAGTCTTTTTCTGTATTCCCATCAGTGGTATATAAGAATGCAATTGATTTCTGCTTGCTAATCCTACTACACTACTAAACAACCCTATTGTTTCCAGCAATCCTATTGTGGACCCCTTGGGATTCTTAATATATAAAATCATATTGTGTGCAAATAATGAAAAAAGACTTCGTCTTTACCCAATCATACACATTTGATATCTAGTCGTTGTCTTATGGCTTTGGCTAGGACTTCCAGCACAATGTTGAATAGGAGTGGGGATAAGGGGCATCCTTCTTGGCTTCCCTTATTCAGTAGAAATGTTTTTAGCTTTGATCCATTGAGTGTAGTAGTGGCTATTGGTTTTTCATATATGGCCTTTATTATATTGAGGACTGTCCTTCTAATCCTATCTTCTTGAGAGTCTTTATTAGGAGTGGGTGTTGGGTGTTATCAAGCACTTTTTCTGCATCAGTTGATATGATCATGTCCTTTTTCTTTTTGATGTAGCACAGTGGTCCTCAACCTGTGGGTCACGACCGCTTTGGGGGTCAAACGACCCTTTGATAGTATGAATCAGGGATCGTCTGATTCATAAGAGTAGCAAAATTACATTTATGAAGTACCAAAGAAAATAACTTTATGGTTGGGGGGTTACCACAACATGAGGAACTGTATTAATGGGTGGGGACATTACAAAGGTTGAGAACCATTGATGTAATAGATTACATTAATTGTTTTTCAAATATTGAACCATCGCTGCATACCCAGTATGAATTCCACTTGGTCATGATATTATATTTTTGATATGTTGTTGGATTCTATTGACCAAGATTTTGTCTAGGATTTTTGCATCTATGTTCATGAGCTGTAGGTCTGTATTTTTCTATCCTTGTGGGGTCCTTGCCTGATTTTAGTATTAGGGGTCTGCTGGCTTCAAAGAATGAGTTTGGAAGTTTGCTATCCCTTTCTATGCTCTGGAAGAGTTTGTGTAGGATTGGTGTCAGCTCTTCCCTGAATGCTTGTTAGAATTCTTCTGTTAAGCCATTGGGATTGGGGCTTTCCCAGTTGGGAGTTTCTTGGTGACCTAACATCTGTTCCTCCTTTTCCTTTGTTAAATTTGTTAGTGGTTTGTAGATTTTGTTGATCCTTTAAAAAACCCAACTTTTTCTCAGCTGATTTTTTCCATTGTTCTTCTGTTTTCCAGTTAATTTAGCTCTGCATTATTTTTTATGTCTTTTCTTTTTCTGTTAGAAGGATTATGCTTTTGACTCTGTTCTAGCTGCTGGAGGTGCTGAGTTAAGGTGTTGATCATATTCTTTTTTCATGTGTGCCTTTATTGCAACAAAGTGACATTTGATAAGTGACTTTAGATTTTGTTATGTTGTATGGTAGTTCAGATTGGTTTTCTAGGAATGTCTTAATTTCTTCTCTATTTTTGATTGCCAAATATATAGTGCTGTGGTCAGAAATAGTTGTTTGAATGACCTCAATGTGTTTGAATTTTCTCAAGTTTGCCTTGTGTCCCAGAATATGGTCAATTTTTTAATATAAATGTCTGCATTGTATAAGAATGTGCAATTTTTTTACTGTTGGTTACAGAGCTCTGAAAATATCTAGGAGATCGAGTTGTTCAATCATGTTGTGCAGCTCTTCAGTTTCTTTATTGAGTTTCTTGTTGATCTATCTTTTTTTGAGAGAGATGTATTTAAATCACCTACTCTAATTGTTGATCTGATTATATTTAATCTCTGAGGATGTGTGTGATGAATTTCAAGGGTCTTTTGATGGGCAAATATATTTTTATTATATTCATGAGTTCTTAGTCCATTGATTTCTTGAGCTTTTTTAATGTCCATTCTACTCTTTTGTTATATCATGTACCTTGAGATCTATTTTCTCAGGGATTAGTATTGCGACCTCTGATTTTTTCTATTACCATTAGCTTGGTAAATTTTTTTGTCATCCTTTGATTTTTAATCTACATTTGTCTGTGATTTTGAGGTGTGTCTCTTGAAGGCAGCATATTGGTGGATTTTGTTGTCTAATCGTTCTGCTACTCTTTTTCTTTTAATAGGTGCATTTAGACCATTAACATTCAATCCAAATGTAGATCTATTGCTGTCATCTCATACTATTTGTGTTTTATATTTGTCCTTCTTGCCTCTTTATAAGGTGGTGTGTGTATGTATGTAAGGAGTTTTTCTTATCTTAGTTTCTCCATGGTATCTGTAATGCTTTGGGTAGTGGTTTGATTGTGTTGGTTTCTGAATAGTGCTACACCCTGTGGTTCTCATGCTGTGTACTGCGGTTGTTCATTTTCTGCCCTAAAGAACTGGAAAGTATTTTTTGTAACGCTGATTTTGTTCTTACAAATTCTCTAAATGTTTCCTTATTTGGGATAACTCTTTTATTTCTCCTTCAAATTTGATGGAAAGCTTTGCTGGATAAAGTATTCTTGGATGGCAGTTTTTGTCTTTCAACTTTCAGTATACGTTACCCTAATTACTTCTTTCCTGCATGGTCTCTGTGGGGAGATCTTACCTTATTCATGTCTGTTTACCTTTATATGTGACTACTTTTTTCTCTCTAGCTGCTCTCATGATTCTCTCCTTTTCTTTGATATTGGATAATCTGCCCAATTGATATCTCGATGTGCCTACTATATATCTTGATGTGTTTTTTTTGTTGGGTTTAATCTAAATGAAGTTCTCTGCTTCCTGAATGGTTACCATTTCCTCCTTGGTGATATTGGGGAAATTTTCTTCCATGAATTCCCCTTAGTATTTTAACTATAGGCTTATTTATTTCTTCCTGTTCAGGCACTCCAATACTCTGAATGCTGTTTTGCTTCATGGAAACCCACATAATCCTCAGACGTTCTTCAAATTCTTTTACTTTATTGTTATTGTTGTTATTTCCCTTCTTTGCTGAATTTTGTTTGGGTATCTTTGAGATAACTGATTATTCAGTTTTTTATTTCTCCCATTCTATTGGTGAGATCATTCACCTTTTTCAAACTTTCTTTTACGTTACTCAGCAGTCCTCAATCAGTGGGTCACGATCCCTTTCACAGGGGCCACCCGATTCATAACAGTAGAAAAATTACAGTGATAAAGTAGCAACAAAGATGGTAGGGGGGTTCACCACAACATGAGGAACTGTATTAAAGGGTCACATTATTAGGAAGGTTGAGAACCATTGCCTTACTCTTGTATATCCCTTTTGTGTGAGGATTCTGGTATCTCTATTTCTCCCTCAGTTTTAAGGATAGATTCCCTAATTTCTTTTTTGGCCCTAAACAGCATTCTCATGAATCCTTTCTCTGGCATTCAAAGGCTGCTTCTTCGGTGTAAACTATTTTGTTTGGGTCATCTTCAGTAATTGATTTTATTTCTTGATTTTTTAAGGTAGCTGTTAGTGTTTGTTGGTGTTTGTGTCACATCTTGGTTGAGCTTATGGTGGTATGTAGCCATCTGGGATGTGTGGGAAGAGGGCTTGGCTCTTTAGGTTGGGAGAGGATGATAGGTGCTTGAAAACATATTGTGTGTAGATGAGGTGGGAGTGTTATTTTCATAAGTAGGAGGATTGGGGTATAGGTGCCAGGGAGTAGGTTTTAAATGGTGGTATTAATCATAGGAAACCATCCTGTTAATTATAGCAATTTTTAATGAGTTGGAGAAGAGGGCTACAGGAGATGTGATTTTTCTGGGTAAATTAAAGGAGAGTGTGTGTTACTGAAGTGAAGGAAACAGGTTCCAGAGGTTATATTGTTTGGGGAAGAGGGGGGTATATTGAATCTACCAGTGTCCCTTATCGGCCCTGTATATTATATAGGGAGAGTGCAGTCCTTCCATTTTTGTGCTAATAACAGTATATTGCTGCACAACTCAGAACAACCCACTCCTTATGTGTGGTCCTAGGGTGGAAATGGGCTACTACAGTGGATATCTCAGCAATGAGGGGCTACTAATCAGAGGGAAATCTGGCTAAGGACTGTAGGCCCTGGTTCCACAGGCTACCTAACCTGTAACGGGAAAGCTGCAGAGAAACCCTGAAATGCTGGGTTCCATTTAATCTGGTGGAGTAAGTAGTTTTGTGTTTCCTTTTTCAAAAGAAAATTAGAACAAATCTAACAACTTCTTGGAGTCACTGTGCTGGAAGTTCTGCCTCACTGGTGCCAGATCCCTCTCCAGACAACTGGGGTTATCTATCTGCAGAACCTAGTCACACCCTTACCAGGAAGGGAGGGAACTGGCCCTCAGCTAAGAAGTATCCTCATTTGGAACTGTACTCCAGCATCTAAGGCCTCCAGGAATCCATGGGGCCACCTGTGGGATGCTTCCGGGGTGTACACTGTCTTGAGCAACTCCACACTGGTGAATCACCGACTGTGGAGCAAAGAGAAAAGGCCAGAAGTTCCCACCCCACTGTCAAGAGATGCGAGGTGCAGGCAGATGCTGTACAAAGGTAATGCACACATGGCAAGCACAGTTGCGTTCCTCATGGGATAACTGACAGAAGAACTCTGAGGTGCTTCGAGCCCCAGTCTTGCATCTCAGTCTCCCAACTTGGCCCCCTCACCCATAAATCTGGTGATCACAAAGCAAGCTCTACTTGCGGGCAATCTTACTTTGGCAACATCTTCCCGCTCAAGCTTACACTCTTGTAAGTGACTAATTTTTAATGAAAGTAAACTGCCGTATATTTCTCCAGCACAATTGTCAAACCTCTGACAACCTTTTAGTTAGCTGTTCACTGGTTAACCCACAATGCCATCACAGAATGAAGCTCCCAGAGAACCAACAGCTTAAATACCACCAAACAAACAAACAAAAACAAGGATATGATATTAAAGTTACAGAAAACTAATAATAAGAAAAATATTTTAAAAAATACACCTACAAAATAACAAAAGTAAACCTTTCAAAAGATTTCTTTTTTCAAAACTATGCATGTTGGGTGACAATGAATTGAGGTTGTTTTGTTTTGTTTTTTAATTTGGAACTCACAGATGTAATAGAAATTCATAATTCAATTAGTTCAAGCACAATGTATAGTTGCTGCCACTATCGTTTTCAAAACATTTTCTTCTTAAACTCATATATATATGAGTTTACATATATATATATATAAACTCTTACATATATATTTGCTATATATATATTTGAGATATATATGATATATATATATGTATTTGATATATATATGTATATTTGCTGTATCTTACACCATCAAATGTATCCATTCACCTACAATTCTGTTATGTATTCCCTCAAGTGGAGTTATACAGTTATTGCTATTGATTCCCTGTTCCCCACTCTCTTCCCGTACCCTCAGGGAGGGATGACTCTCATTACCATTTCTAAAGGATTCATCTGTCTTGGACTTCATACATCAATGACCTTAATTATACAAATAAACATACTCAGATCTCACAAGATTAATGATGTGAGACCATATTAAGACCATAATGGCAAGGGGAGGAAATATTAAAGAACTAGAGGATATTAATGTGTTTCATCAGTGCTATACTGCAACCTGGATATATCATCCCATTGGTGTGGCCCTTCTGTGAGGAACTGTCCAATTTTCTTGCAGGTGTGTTTTTTGGGTCTCCACATTGTTACATACCTTCATATCAATCTAATTGCTTGTTTTTAAATTTCTGATATCTATCCCCATCAACACCTCATGATCACACAGACTGGTGTGCTTCTTCCATGTGGCTTTTGTTGCTTTCCTGCTAGAGGGCCACTTGTTTAACTTCAAGCCTTTAAGATCCTAGATGCTATATCTTTTAATAGCCGGGCACCATCAGCTTTCTTCAACACATTTGCTCATGCACCCATTTTGTCTTCAGCAATCATGTCTGAAAGATATCATATAATGTCACATTATCCCAAAAAACTGTTCTTATACTGATGTAATAGTTAAGTAGAGGCCCAAAGTCCATCTCTCTCTGTGTGTATATATATACGTATATATATATAGAGAAATGCACCTATTTTATATATATATTCATATCTATATTTATACCTACATATATTATGTTTACATACATCTTCTTTCTGCTTTTTTCTTTCCTCCTTCCCCACTATCATGTGTACCCTTCATTCACCTTTCAATAATACTTCTCAGATACATTTCAACTGATAAAAAATGACCAGGAATGCTAATGCTACCCGCCACCACTCCCCCCACTATCAATTTTAGATTCCTTGCTATTCCCCTGTCTCTTGTTATTTTACCCTCCTCTCTCTCCTCTCCCATATTGCCACACACCCCACACACCCCTGGGCAGTTGGGGAGCAGGGGGGGGGGGAGGCGCACAAGGAGGAGAGATCATATATATAGTTCCAAGTCTAGCTGTTGTCCAGACCCAGAGAAGATGAGTATTCCTCTGTTACATAGTGTGCAGGCCTTATTGTAGTTCATCAATCTAATCACCTTATTTTTCAATGTTCCACTTTTAGAACTCAGCATTCGAGTCTGAGGGGGGTACCTCCTACAAGATCCCATTGCTCTTCCTGCAGTCAAGGTGGGAGCAGTCTAGTGCCCCATGGCCCAGCCCATTGCACCTTCAGACTTTCAGTGTGGTTCCTTTGTGAATATCCCCCAAGCCATTCAGATGAGGTGTCAAGCACTGCTGACCAAGTCAAAAGCCTACAATCAAGTTTCCCCAGAGACTCCGTGGCTTTGCTCATCTGTTGCACTCCCCTCTTGGTTTGCCCCCATGTGGGCAGCTCAGACCAGCCTCACTCCCCGAAATGTATCTCTATTGCTTTCTACTACAATGCTGTTGTCTCAGAATGAGACTCCATGTCTCCAGCAGAAAACGTCCCTGCAGTCCTCTCTGAGCAGGAATGTTGCCCTCAAGGCTTGGCACACTAGAATAAGGTCTACTCTCTCCCTTTCCTGTGGAGACATAAACAATACTCTCCCCTTGGGTGGATTAGTGCCCTGTTCCCCCATTACCATCTTTTTTCTTCCCCCACTCTTCTGTGGGTTGTAAAGGCATATGAGGGTGGTCAAGAGGAAGATGTCTTTCAGCACAGGTGCTATCAGCATATTTTTTTCTATTTTTATTATCTTTTCCTTTTTTCTTTTTTTATGATGTATGCATCATGGTGCTTGGCCTGGCTCTTGCCAAAGTGTCTGGTGCTCAGCCCGGGAACTGTATGATATGTACATTTTCTCCTAAGCCAATTTTTTTGTTTGAACTTACCTCAGTAGACTCATGTTGTACTTGGCTTTTTGTGTCTGGCTAACGTTGCACAGCATAATATTCTCCAACTCTTTCCATGAGATGAGGTGCTTCATCGTTTTCATTACTATATTTTTGAGATGTATAGGACTCCATTGTGCGTATCCCAGAGTTTTTAATCCATTTATCCATTGGTGGAAATTTAGGAGTTTGTGGTTGCGAACTGTGCAGCAGCAACAATGAACATTGAAGCAGTGATGTCTGGTCGTGGCCTGTTTATTATTTCTTCTGGGTCTCTGCCCAGTAGTGGAATTGCTGGGACGTAAGGTAACTCAATTTACATCTTTCTTAGGAATTGCCAAATTGCTTTCCTCAGTGGCTGTATGTATCTACAAGACAGCCAGCCATGAATCAAAGTTCCTATCTCACCATGCCCTTCCAAAATTTGTTGCTTACTTTTTTTTTCTTTCAATTTGGCTTTCCTTATTGGTGTTAGGTTGCTTTGATTTGCATTTTCCGGATGGCTAATAATTGGGAACATTTTCACATATGTTTATTGGCCATTCCATCTTTTGTGAAACTTCTATTCAAGTCTTTTGCTCTTCAGTGAGACATTTGTACTTTTTCTTATAAGGTTGCAGGATTCTGTAGCTTTCAGTAATAAGATCTTTATCTAATATGTCATTACTAAATATCTCTCCCAGTAGGTGCACTCTCTCATTACTCTCTTGATGAAGTCTTTCAATGCACACGTGTTTTTCTTTAGTATATCCCACAAGTCTGTTTTCTCTTTCTGTCAGTGTGTATCCCTCATTATTGCTGATAACCAATGTATTCCCTGCACTAAGGTTCTTAGCTTTGTCCCAATTTTTCATTGATGAGTCTGATAGTTTTGGGGTTTACCTTGGTATCTGTGATCGACCTTGAATCTGTCCTTGTTCATGTTTGATGTAGGGGACTTGGTTCATTCTTCTTCAGCTTGATAACCAGTTTTCCCAGCACCATTTCTTAACAAAGGAATCTGCTTCCCATGTAATTTGGGGTGGGGCTCTATCAAAGATCAATTGTCAGTATTCTGCTGTTTTTATTTCTGAATTTTCTGTTCTTATCCATTGATCCATGTATCTGTCATTATACCAGTACTATGCTGTTTTGACAACAGTGGCTGTATAATAAGTTTTAAAGTCAGGTAGTGCAAGGCCACCCACTTTATTCTTCTTCTTGAGGAGTTCTTTGCCAAATCTTGGTTTCCTCCCTTTCCATAAGAATTTGGTAATCAGTGTTTTCCATTTCTTTGAAAAATGATTCTGATATTTGTGCCAGGATTGCACTGATCCTATATAGTATCTTAGGTAGGATTGCTATCTTTACAATATTGAGTCTACCAATCCACCAGCAGGGGGTATTTTTCCATTTGTGAAGGTCCCTTTTTATTTTCTTGTAATAATGTTCTGTAGTTTTCCTTGTACAGATCCTTTGTTGTTGTTGGTATTTAGTTAGGTATATCTCTACATATTTCAAGTTATACTTGGGTATTGTGAAGGTCTTCTTGAGCTCTTTTTCTGGAATTGCATCAGTTGTAGATAGCAATTGAATTGTCTTCTTCTTGTTGACCCTGTGTCTTGCCACTCTACCATAGTCTTCTAACACTTCCAGCACTCCAAGCTGCACTGAAGGCATTGGGGAAAAGTAAGGCCCCCTAATTAATTGACAACTATTTGAGATTTTTCAAAAAATAGATGTAATGTTGAAAGTACTCTAGAAGAAACCCATATTTGTAAGCATCCTAAAATAGTTATCCAATAGAGTGTGGAAATTATTGATAACGTTAATATTACACACATGTAGAATTTTTATTATATTAATTCAGAAACAGTTCTGGCGATATATTGACAGGGAACTTCTAGAAATTCAACTGAGATTCAGAAGAGGATAAGGAATGAGGAATATCATTGTTGATGTCAAATAAATCTTGGCTGAAAGTAGACAATACCAGAAAGGTGTTTATCTGTATTTCATTGACTGTGCAAAAGCATGACACTGTGTGAGTACTGCAAAAATATGGTTTTAAATCCAAGAAGCTTCACATCAATGTTCTATCCATTCTTCATACTTCTTAATCTGTATGTTGGGCAAATAGAGAAGTTGGAGTATGCGGAGGGGAAATGCAGAATCAGGAAGAACAAATACATCTGTCTTAGAAGAAAATCACAAAGAATATTCCTTAGAAGCATAGATGGTGAGACTTCAGGCATGTTATGGAGAGAAACTAGTCCCTGGAAAACTAGTCCCTACCACCATCATGGTTAGTAGAGGGTCAATGAAAAAGAGGAAGGCTCCATGAAGATGGATGACACAAGGGCTACAATAGGCTCAAACATGATAACAATTTTGATTATGGAGAGGATTGGGCAATTTTTTATTCTGCCGTACATGGGTTCCCTATAGGTTAGAACTGATACCAGAGCACATAACAACAGCAAAAGTAAAATATGAGAAAAAAATAGCACCAAGTCTGGGAAGAAGAAATCAGGATCAAGACTACATATTACAAATCAAATAGTACAGTATCATTTTCAAGGGAAGCAATGACTAAAGATATATTGCAGCTATATGTCAATCTTTGCTGTTTTGACTGCTATTTAGTCCATTTGCTTTTCTGTTTTGAGTGTCACTGAGTCAATCCCAACCCATAGTGAAACTGTGTGACAGAGTAGAACTGCTCTGCAGCTATAATCTTGTTGAATGCCTGTAGATGGGTCTTCTTGTGTGAACACTTGGTGGATTCAAAATGCCCATCTTTGGGTTAGCAGCTGAGAGCTTAATCATTATGTTGATAGTTTGCTTTTCACATAATTTTTAAAGATCCATAAAAAGTAACCAAGTAGAGGCATTTCACTTTCAGTCAAGATGGACTAGCAGGAGATAGCTGGATTTACCATTATGCCAGAAACAGGCAAGAAATGGAAAAATTATATGAAAGAGTTATTAAAAAAAAATTGGACTTCAAAAATGATGGGAAGTATTTACTGAGAGATGGAAAACAGGTGATGTGAGCACTCTGCCTCATCTAACTGACTTGATAAACTTGTGTAGAATACATTAAAAAATCTTGTATCAATAACCAGGAATAAGTAGTACACATCTACTTAGATTGGACACCTCTCCAGCCCCTCATGACAAATCTTAAAAGTAACAAGGAAAAGGACCGAATTGTTTTGAACTAGTTTAAATATGTCCCGGAGAGAAGTTCAGGAAATTTTAGAGTTATACAAAAATATACTGCTCCATATAAGATATAAATAATGATGTTTGGAATACAATGAAAACTTATAATGAATGGAAAGTAGTTAAATAAAATAAGAGATAAATTAATTAATTATTAAAAATGGATCCAGATGTTAGGTTTATAGCTAGAGTCTGTTACTTCAAAATAATATTTTATGTGCCTCATTTGTAACCTATGCATGAAGGAAGAGGGAGTAGTTAAAAAAAAAAAAACCAAGGGAATACAGTGTGGTTTAAAATCAGGAAAGGTGCGCATCAGGATTGTATCCTTTCCCTATATTTATTTGTATGTTGGAAAAATAATCTGAGAAACTCAAGTATATGAAAAGGAATTGTAGGAAGGCTAACGAACAATCTGTGGTATGAAGAAAACAAAACTGTGATGAAAAGGAGGAGGACTTGAAGCACTTGATAAAGATCAAGACCCTAAATGAAATGGACCGACATAGACTTTGCAACACATAACAATAGATAGGAACATAATAAATAGATAGCATCATGAGAAAAACTTGAAGTTTTCAAAGATTTCGTTTTGCTTGTGTGGTGGTTAGGTAAATTCGTGTCAACTTGAAGATGTTGGCAATCAAATCTGTTATTCAAATCCCAGCGTGATAAGTCCTTGATGGCATAAGAGAATGAAACATTGAAAACTATCCTCTCTCTCTCTCTCTCTCTCTCTCTCTCTCTCTCTCTCTCTCTGTGTGTGTGTGCTTGTCCCTGTCTGCCACTGACCCCGAGAGTTGCCAGAGCCCTGCCATGTTTCCTCTGACCTAGGATCTACATGATTCTATACCCACTAGTCTGTGCTCTTCCTACATCCTGCATCATTGTTGAGTTAGTTTATTGAGCCAACCTAGCTGATAAACACATGTGGGATTACTTGAAGGGTGGAGGGATAAATGGCTCAGTAAGCCTTGCCTTTCTAGATCTCGGGTCTCTTGCTTTGTGATGGCCGCACAAGGGTGCAGCTGCCTTAGCTGTTCCCTGGTTCAGCTGGCAAGGCTGACTTCCTGCAAGACATCCCCAAGGAGAAGCCACATGGACCTACCCCAATGCAGCCCTTGGTGCTGGAGCAGCCATGTAGAGACCCCTGCCAGTGCTGAGATGCTTATACATTCACTGACTCGGCTTTCCTCCTGCAGTCGGCATCATTGCCTCTGAAACATGGCAGGGCTCTGGCAACTCTCAGGGTCAGTGGCAGACAGGGACAAGCACACACACACACACACACAGAGAGAGAGAGAGAGAGAGAGAGAGAGAGAGAGAATAGTTCTCAATGTTTCATTCTCTGAGATGGAAGAGGACTTTGTGGATTGGTGTTGGACATATGGGTTAATGGGTTAATGTTGGACTTGTGAGCTGGGCAGCACTGGGTTGAGATGTTTTCTTGATGTGCACTTAACCTGTATATAAAACTCTCTCTTAAACATGAGTTGCTGTGGATTTGTTTCTCTAAAGTACCCAGACTAACACATTATGGTACCTTGGGAGTGGGGTACTTGAGAAACAAATCATAAGATAGAGAGTAGATCTTTGTTTGACCTCTTCCTCATGGAATTTTTCTTCTTTGTCTAGCCAGAGATCAGATAAAACCACAGTATTTACTCGGTTGTTTTTCTGGGAAAAATATGGGAAGTAGGAAAATAGAAAGTTTGTAAGTCCACTAGCTTTATCCATTAAAATTTGACCTTTAGATGTGTTTAGGCCATGTCTGTAAAGCTTTGAAAAGAAAGCTATGCAAGGAAATATATGTCCCACCCAGTGCTTTGGAGTACTCAGGAACCTGTAGTCTTTGTCAGAAGCTGGAAAAAAAATCTGGAACCATGAAGAAAACTCCTCTCTGGGACTGTATGTTAAAGGGAACCTCTCAGCAGGCTTAAATGCTTTCTAGGTGACTGCCTGGATCTACTTGAGTTGAAGTGAGAGAAATGCAGCAATAATGAGACGGGTTATTTGGCCACTGACACCTGTGGACTTGGTTTACAGGGGGGGAAAAAGACGGGAGTGGGTTGACTGGTCTAAGGTTCATGATCTAGCTCGAGGGGGCTAGGTTTGTTGAGTATTGGTGAGATCCCATGGTCTAAAGGCAAGGCAACCAATGGGCACCCTTTGGAGGCTGAGTGAGGCAGCCCACATTGAGTTGACCAGAACCCGACCAGCTGGAGATTTTTGAATCTGTGAACCGGTGCATATTGTTGCTGACTTTATGGATGTTCTGTCCGGATTTGACTTTACTTATGAATGCAGACTTCACAAGGTTCCAACTGGAATAAAGACTCTTCATGTCGAAAAACATGATTGTCTTCTCTGAGAACTGGGTTGATGTAAGTGGGCAGTATATAAATTGGATACCCAAAATTGGGGGAGATAAAGGCATGAAGCGGTTGGCTGACAAACTTTCATAAGTGAGGGAAAAATTCACAGGATTATAGGGTTAAGGTGTAGATGTTACTTAATTGCAATTGTGAAGCTAAAGAATTATGTACAGATGCCAGGTTCGCCAGGGGTGTGTTGAGTTAGTTTATTGTGCCAACCTGGCTGATAAACACATATGGGATTAATTGAAGGATGGAGGGATTAATGACTCGATGATCC
This sequence comes from Echinops telfairi, assembly GCF_000313985.2. NCBI lineage: Eukaryota > Metazoa > Chordata > Mammalia > Afrosoricida > Tenrecidae > Echinops > Echinops telfairi. The sequence continues at coordinate 11,342,195 of NW_022107407.1, read as the reverse complement.
TCACCTTTCTAGTTCTCAGGTCTCTTGCTTTGTGATGGTCGCACAAGGGTGCAGCTGCCTTAGCAGTTCCCTGCTCCAACTGGCACACACACTCACTATCCTGATCCAAATTCTACCTTGCAAGTTTGGCTAGACCAGAGGATGTACACTAGTACAGATAGGAACTGGAAACACAGGGAATCCAGGGAGGATGATCCCTTCAGGACCAGTGGTCTGAGTGGCGATACTGGGAGGGTGTGGGAGAGTGGGTTGGAAAGAGGGAACCGATTACAAGGATCTACCTCCTCCCTGGGGGACGGGCAACAGAAAAGTGGGTGAAAGGAGACATTGGACAGGGCAAGACATGAAAAAATAATAATTTATAAATAGCAAGGGCTCATGAGGGAGGGGGGTTTAGGGAGGGAGGGGAAAATATGAGGACCAGATGCCAGGGGCTTAAGTGGAGAACAAATGTTTTGAGAATGATGAGGGCAATGAATGTACAAATGTGCTTTACACAATTGATGTATGTATGGATTGTGATAAGAGTTATATGAGCCCCTAATAAAATTATTTTTAAAATTAAAAAAATAAAACTCTCTCTTATACACGTGTTGCTGTGGATTTGTTTCTCTAAAGTACCCAGACTAACACAATTGTATATGGCTGTGTGAGCCTGAAGAGGGGATTTTTGATTAATTTGTCTGGGCTAGGACACTTTCTTAATACATATCACACTTTTAAATAAAGCTCTTTCTAACACATATATGAGTGCCACTGGATTTGTTTCTCTATTCAACTAGACCTAATACAACTCACATCCACAATCAATGTTCATGGGAGCAGCAGTGAAGAAATAAAATGTGTTGCATTGGACAAATCTGCTGTAGAAGACCTCTTTAAAATATAAAACAGCAAGGATGTTTTGTTGAGGACTAAGATGCACATGACCAAAGCTACAGTGTCATCAATCTCCTTATAAGCAAGTTGGACATTGAATGAAGGAAACCAAAGAAAGATTGATGCATTTGACTTGCAGTGCAGTTGAATACTATTGAAAGGACAAGAGAGTGCCAGAAGAACAAACTAATCTATCTTAGACAAAGTGCAGACAGCATGCTCCTGAGAAGTTAGCATGGTGAGACTTCATCTCACTTGATAGCACATAATAAAATATGTTCAAAGCATTGAGACCCAAATACAGGTAAAAGCTAAAATATGTGAAGTGAAAAATAGAATGGCTATAGGCCAACACCTCTATTTTTATGAATTAATATATTTAAATATGTGCACACCTATATTTACACTCCTATCCATACCGTTGCTTCCTAGATCTTTCCTCTGTTCCCTTTTACCTTCCTCCTGCCCCACCATCACACTTGCCCTTCTTCTTCCTCTTAGTAATTCCTCTCAGCTAGATTGCTGTTGCTCCAACACCACTAGGATCTCTATGTCGTCCTCATGATTGATTTTAACTCCCTAGTTGTTCCCCTGTCTATGTGTTGCTTGCTCACCACTCTCTTCCACTGCCTCCTCCTCCCAGCAAGTCCCTCTGGAACCCTCGGTCCCATTGCTTTATCCTCAGACTTGCTTCCCATGCTTATATAGGTAGGTAAAACAGCAATGACAGAGAAAAACAAAACACAACAACAAGAAAACAAAAGATCAAGTAAAAAGAGAAGAAAAAAAACCAAATCGAAAAAGCATAAACAATTCCAGGTCTGTCCCCTGACCTTTATGACTCTCTTCCCACTGGTTCTGGGGAGTTCCAGGAACTGCCCTTCTTAATCTGAAGTCTATTTGGGGGCCTCCTCAGGGACTTTGTGGCTTTGCTTTGCTCCTGTTGCTGATCTGCTATGTTCCCTTCTTGGTTTTCCCTACTGGCGGGGAGGGGGGTCAGACCAGTCTCAGTCCCTGCCATGTGTCCCCAGTATTGTCCTCTGTCATGGTATGCTCCAGCAAGGGAACACCATGCCTCAAGCTGTTGTCGGCCCTAGAGTTCTCTCTGTGCTTTAGCAGCTCTATGCAGGAATACAGTGAACCCTCGTTTATCGCGGTTAATCCGTTCTAGACCCTACCGTGATAAATGAAATTCCGCGAAGTAGGATTCCTTATTTGTAAATCAAATATTTTCGTAGTTAGAGCATAGAGGACATGAA
>NW_022107407.1:11309357-11339579 GCF_000313985.2 Echinops telfairi | reverse complement strand
AAGCGTGTACAGTATGAGCCAATCAGTGGCAGTAATGACAGAGCATGCACTGTTACGCAAAAACCGCTATAAAGTGAAGCCGCGGAAGTCGAAGCGTGAAGTGGCGAGGGTTCACTGTATTGTCCTTAGGACTTGGCGTGCCAGTACGGGGACTAGAACCTCACTCTCTCTTTTTCCTTATTGGTTTTCTTCCATGTGGGAGGGGCAGGCCAGCCCCTCTTGCCAATCTGTACATATATTTATATGGCAATACATTGAGGAAGTGGACGGAATTTGGGCCTCTTCAAGCTCCCCCTCAATGTAAGGACACTTTGTTCTAAAAACTGGCATTCTATGATGCTCACCTCCCCAACATGATTGCTGAAGACAATATGGGTGCATAAGCAAATGTGGTGAAGAAAGCTGATGGTGCCCTGCTATCAAAAGTTATAATATCTGGAATCTTAAAGGATTGAAGTTAAACAAGCAGCCATCTAGCAGAGATGTAATAAGCCCACATGGAAGAAGCACACCACCCTGTGTGATTATGAGGTGTCGATGGGATCAGGTAACAGGCATCAGAAGACACTAAACAAACATACAAACAAATCATATTGTTGAGAACAAAGGGGATCAGAGCAGAGACCCAAAACCCATCTGTATACAATAGGACATACCCTCACAGAAGGATCATAAGGAAGGGATGATTCAACCAGAGCACAGTATAGCACTAAAGAAATACACAATATTCCTCTGGTTCTTTGAGGCTTCCTTATTCCCCACTATCATGACCCAGTTTTGCCTTTCAGTTCAGGCTAGATCAGAGCATGTACACTGGTACAGATAAGAGCTCACAACACATGGAATGCAGATCAGATAAACCCCTCAGGAATAGAAATGGTAGTAGTGATACCATGAGGGTTGGGGAAGAGGGGAGGAGGAGGGGAAGAGGTGGTAACTGATTGAAATGATCAACACTAACACACACATACACACCCAAGGGGTACAAACAACAGAAACGTGGGTGAAGAGAGACAGTGGTTGGTGTAAGATATGAAAATAATAATTATTTATAATTTAGAAAGGGATCACAAGGGTGTAGAGGAGAAGGAACTGATACCAAGGGCTCAAATGCAAAGTAAATGTCTAGAAAATGATGATGGCAACAATTTACAAATATGCTTGATAAAACTGATGTATGAATTGTTATAAGAGCTGTAAGAGTCCCCAATAAAATGATCATATATATTCTATTTACTTATACTATATATATATAGTATAGTTAATATCTGGTTAGGTGTAGAAGACATAAAAGTGATACAAAGTCTAGAAATAAAATGTAAATAATAAAGGAACCATAATAAATTATAGATAACATTGTGAAGAATGGAAATTCCAAAACACTGCATTGTACTCATGGGAAATCTATGCATGGACCAAAAGACAGAAGTTCAAATCAGGATTGCATGCTTACCTCATACTTATTCAATTTGTATGTTGAGTAAATAATCCTCAATGCAAGAAGAGATGTAAAAGAATGCTGCATCAATATCGGAGGAATGCTTCTGAACAACATAAAAACTGCAGGTGACGCAACATTGCTTGCTGATTGTAAAAATTATTTTCTGATGAAGATAAAAGAATACAGCCTTCAGTATGGATTATGACTCAATGTGAAAAAACAAAACAAAATGCTCACAACAGGACCGATAAACAATGTAATGATAACTGGAAAAGAAGTTTGAAGTTGTCAAGGACTTAATTTTGTCTGTATCACAATCAATACTCATGGAAGCAGTGATCAAGAAATCAAAGGATGCATTGCATTGGTCAAATCTGCTGGACAGGATATTTTTAAAGTGTTACAGAGCAAAGATGTCCCTTGGAGGAATAGCGACCCAAACTGTAGTATTTTCAATTGCCTCTTATGCTTGTAAACTGAACAATGAATAACAACTGAAGAAATATTCATGAACTTATACTGTTGGCGAAGAATATTGAAAGTACCATCGACTGCCCGAAAAATAAGGAAAGCTGTCTTGGAGGGAATACAACCAGAAGTGAGAATAGCGAGATTTGGTCTCTCTCTGAAAAGAAGCATTGCCTTGGTCGATATATACTTGTACATTCTCATGAGTACTAGTAAGTGTTCTGGAATTCCCATTCTTCACAATGGGGTATAGCTGTTGCACAAGACCTCTTTAAAGTTGTGAAAAACAAGTATGTTACTTTGAGGACTAATATTCACCTGACCCAAGCCATGGTATTTTCAATCACATCACATGCATATGAAAGTTGGAAGTAAGAAAGACTGAAGCCGAATCGATGCATTTGAATTATGGTGTTGGTGAAGAATATTGAAAGTTCCACAGAACTGCCAAGAGAACAAATATATTTGTTGTGGAAGATGACAACAGAATGCTCTTAGAGTCAAATGTGGAGAAACTTCATCTTATGTACTTTGGACATGTTGCCAGGAGAGACCCGTCCTGGGAGGGGGCAGGTGGTGGGGCGGGCGGTGGAACCAGAATGCTTGGTTAAGTAGTGGGGCAGCAAAAAGAGGAAAACCTCCAACAAAATGAATTGACACGGTGGCTGCATTGCTAGGCTTAAACGTGTAAACAATGGAGAGATTGGCTCTGAACTGGGCAGTATTTTGTTCTCTGATACATAAAACTATTAGTCAAAACTGACTCAAGGTCTTCTAAGAACAACAACAAAAACTGAAAAGAAGGAAGTAGCCAATGAGATGTATTGACACAGTAACTGCAAGAAACATAAAACCAATTGTGAGGATGGGGCAGGACCAGGTGTTCATTCATTCTGTTGTACACTCTGAGTGATAGTTGACTTGATGGCATTTAACAACAAAAGTGTAGGCAAAAAAAATATGAAGAAAATCATTATCAATGGTTTTCTAAATTTCATGAAATCTACAAACCAACAGATCCAAGAAATTCAACAATGTCCAGGAAAAAGAAATCACGGAAAGGTAATGGCTGCGAGGCACATTTGTAGTTAAATTGTTCAAAACCAGTGGTAAATAGAAAACTTTAAAACCAGATAAAAAATTCTTTATGGTCAGATGAATAAAGATTGCCACAAGCTCTCATTTGAAACAGTACAGATGAGAAACCAGCATAATTAGCTACCTTTAAATTATTGAAAGAAATATCTGCATTCTATATCCACCCACTACCCACCAAGTGGATTCTGACTCATAGTGACTGTAAGACAGGATAGAACTGCTACCTAAGATTTCTCAGATTGTAAATCATTTCAGGAAGAGACAGCCTCATCTTTTTCAGACAGCCTCCTCTTTCACAACCTTGTGGTTAGCAGCAAAACTTTAATCCATAACGCACCATAACCAAATCTAAGTTTAACTCATCGCCATTGAGCCATATGTTAAGCCACACTTAACATACTGTATTGGGTTTCCAAGGCTGTGAGTCAGAATCGACTTGATGATTGTGAGTTTTTGTTTGTTTTTTTTGAACTCTTTAGGGAGCAGATAGCTTTGTTTTTCTCCCTTGGAGCAGACGGTGGATTTGAGCCACTGACTTTTAGGTCGGCAGTCTAATACTCACCCAAAAGCACCCCCAGAGCTCCTTACAGTGCCACCAAGCTCCCCTAAAATTTAAAGAGCTTTCTGAAGTGATGCTGTAATAATGACATTTCAAACACACAAAAGCTGGAAGAACTGTGACTAGCCGAGTCACAGAATGAGAAATATTAAAGATTTTCATGAAGAAGTAAAATTACACCAGATGGAAGTATTAACAATTAACCACAAAGCCTTATGGATGCAGTTATAAATGTTCTCCATTATGAATTCTCTTGGCTCTAGGATTCCAGTATCACTTGTAAAAACTGACATTAAGACAGTTTATGTTTTTCTAAAAGTGTGATTTGAATTCTATACTTTGATTATCTAGAGACTTTCCCTTTTAGAATGCCATTATAAAAGTAAAGCTTTTGTAATGTTAAAATAGGAAAATATTAAGCATCTTATTTTCTTTTCTAAGGAATGTTGTTTCTTTTTGCACAATGATTAGTAAATGGAACTTAACAAAAGCAATTGTGCACCACAAGGTACTGGTAAAATGAGAAGGCAAATAATATTTTCATTTTAAAAATATCAATATTAAAAATAAGATATACTCAACCTAAAAATTTAAAAACAAAGAAAAGGGTAAACAAATATAGGAGATCAGATAGTAAGATGGTAGATTTGTATCCAACTGCATCAACAATGACACTTTATATACATAGTCTTAAAAAAATCAAAATTTATAAAAGTTATATTAGTATAAAAAGGAAACCAATATTAAGCTGTCAAGAGAAACATTTCAAATATAATGATATATAAGCGTAAAAAGAGAAAAATGTAGACTTAGCAAACATTAATCAAAGAAACCTGAATTTGTTATGTGCGTATCAGACAAAGTAAAATGCAGAACAAGAAATATTGCCAGAGGGATTTTTCTAAGAGAAGCGGTCAGTTAATAAACAACATGAAAAATTTACATATACAGTCAATAATAATACCTCAAAATGATAAAATAAAAATCCAAACAACAAAAAGCAGAAGTAGACAAATCCACAATTATAACAGAAATTATAGTTAGATGTTCAATGTTCCTCTCTCAAAAATTGATAAAACAAATGGAGAAAATCAGCAGGAACATAGATTTTTATATATTTGCTGATGAAGATCAAAGAGTGTAGCTTTCAGTATGAATTTAAGGTTCAATATAAAAAAAAACACATAGCCCACACAGCTGGGCCAAAAGATCTTATCATGATAGATGGAGAAAAAAATTGAAGTTGATCTCTGACTCCTTTGCTTGGATCTATAATCTCTGATTTCCTTTTGCTTGGATCTATAATCAATGCTCAGGGAAGCAGAAGGCGAGAAATCAAATGGCATACTGCATTGGGCATATCTACTGCACAAGTCCACTTTAAAGTGCTAAAGAGCAAGGATGTCACTTTGAGGATTAAGGGGTACCTGAAAAAAAAAAGGATTTTCAATGGCTTCATGTGTATATGAAAGTTCGAGATTGGGTAAGGAAGAAGGAAGACTGGAGGAAGGTCATTAAAAATCTGCCCCATGTAAATGATGCAAACTTGCTTAGGGAAGAACCTGAAATAATGCAATCTTCGGTGTGAATTGGGACTTCAAGGTGCAAAACTACTCATGAGTGGATCAAAAGATGTCTCTATGATAGATGAAGAAAATATTGAAATTGTCAACTTTTAGTGCATGTCAATCCATAGTCATTCCCCAAGGAAGCAGTAGTCAAGAGATCAAAAGACATACTACTGCCTTGGAGTGATCTGCTCAACAAATCTCTTTCCATTTTTCAAGACCATGATTTCATCTTGAACACTAAAATGCCCCTGCTGTAAACCAGGTGGTATTTCTAATCACTTCATGTGCATGTGAAAGGTGAGCAGTGAATAAAGAAGATTGGAGAATAATTGGTCCATTGGATATATTGTTTTGATGAAAAAGATTGAAATTATCTTGGATTGCCAGAAGAACAAGCAAATGTATCTTGGAAGAAGTACAACCAGAATACTTCTTAGAAGAAAGGATTGTGAGACTGTATTAATCTGGGCTGACTAGAGAAACAAATCTAGAAACACTCATATATGTGTCAGAGGCGGCTTTATATCAATGAGCAATTGTATATTAAGAGAACATCCCAGCTGAGTTCAAAGCAAGTCGATAATTTCAATATTAACCCATAAGTTCAATATTAGCCCATGAATTTCTCTTCAGACTCATGCAGCACATGCACTGATGTCAAATGCAGGAAGAGCACAGGCGGGTGGGTATCAAGTCCTGGGGATCCAGTGGTGGTGGAAGCATCTCCAGGGCTCTGGCTGCCATCAGCGTGACTCAATATTGCTTGTCAATGGGAATGTAAAGTAGAAAGACAGCAAGAGTGGCTCACCTCATCTGATGGCAAAGTCAAGAGAGAGCGAAGTTCCCAGAATCCTCATGAGAAGACCATGCTCACAAGGAGGAATCAATCAGGCTGTGACCCGATTGACAAGCTAGACTCCACCCCCTTCAATCTAGTTATCAAGTTGATGTGAAATTGTGTAACTACCACAGACTCCATCTCACATAATTGGGGAGGAACCAGTCCTTCAAGAAGGACATGCTGCTTGGTAAAGCACAGGGTCAGTGTAAAAGAAGTCCCTCCGTAACATAGATTGACACAGTGTCTGCAATAATGGGCTCAAAAAACGATCACTGTGAGGCTGGGATAGGGCCATACAGGGTTTCTTTCTGTTGTGCATCAGGTCCTTATGAGTTGGAACTAACTCAATGGCACCAAACAACAACAACGTTGTCTGTCGGTCAATGATTTATACACTCCATCCATAAAATAAATTGTTGAAAAACTGCTGCCCAGCTAGTGATTATGTTTTTTAGGCCTATTCTATTTCAATAAAACCATGTGAATTCCTTTTGGGAAATAGAAGTGGTTGGAAATTTCCACTTGTAGGGTTTGTCCAGAAAAACTCCTCACATCATTCCCTCAACTCTTCTTCCTCATCTGCAGACAGAGTGTGGCATTAGGAACCATGTGCTAAAATTAATGAAACCCCTGTCAGCTGGATCTTTAAATGACTGTGTAGACTTGTGTAGACTGTGTTGACTTGTGTAGAATAGAGGCCCCGGCCCATTTTCAACTTTTCCAAACTTCATCCCTCAATGCCTATGGAAATTACTTTTTTGTGTGCCTAATATTAAATTTCTGATTTCCTATGTTAGGTTAGATTATATTACCTTAAAACCAAAAGTGGTAGCTTGAAGTAGAGTGCTGTCAAAACAAGAATTAAAAATGTGTCATTAGCTTAATTTTTAATTGATGGAGAGCAAAACAATTAATAGCCTAGAAAACTGGAGATTTATATAATGGAGTAACAAAACTATTGGTCAATATATCACTTATAATGTCTTTGAATGTAGATAATGTGCCAGCTAAGCCTATAAGAAGCTGGAAAACATAAATTAGGAGAGTATATAAGTTAAGTCCAGTGTGTTTAGAAAAGTATTATGAGAAAGAGATTAACTTGGCAGGTTTAAAGCCGAAAAAGGAACTATAATGAGCTCCAAAATTGGGAACGTCATGGGGTTCAAGCACTCTATTTCTTCCAGACCCTAATGAATCACAGATATGATGACAATAGCCTTAAATGACAAAGGCCATTAAGAAAGCCCTGTGGCCCATGGTTCTACCTTTGTGAATGTATCTTATTGAAAATTTTGCTCCATCACCAAGCCCCAATGTTTCTCTAAATAGTGTCTAGTCACTTAAGAGTTTAACCTGTACATGTCAACAATTCATGTACATGGTCTGAAGCTGGCCTATATATTTTTATTATAAAGTCCTTTTTCAACAATGTTTTAAATTCTATACCATTATGTTCTCTATCATCAAATGACAATGATGTCTCTAAAGTGAATCAGAGACATATGTAAACCACAGATAAATCAATAGATTGTGGGCTTACACTTAATTCCAATCCCACTCTAAGAACATTAGTTTTTATTAGATGGATGACTCTATCTGATGCTTGCCTTCATGAAGAGATCACTGAAGCTATGGGTGCTATAGCATAGTGTGGTGAAGAAATCAGATTGTGTCCAGATATCAGAAAAAAACATGTCTGGGATCTTAAAGTCTTGTCTTTAGACAAGCAGCCATCTATGTGAAGAATCACTTCTTCCACCTGGAAGAAGTGCACCAGCCTGTGTGATCCAAGGATTGTCAATAATAAAATCCAAGTGAGGGAACGGTATCAGAGCTTACTTTCTGAACACCCAATTTTCAGAAGGCTGTGGATGACGTGAAAACTCATATCCATTTACAGGGTCCTCCACATGGATTGAGCCTCCGGTGAATTCCTTCGGATCATGCTCCAGGGACGTGACCACCCTTGCTATCAGCCACAGAGCACTGTAAGGTTGATTATGGCAGATGTAGTTAGGTTAAAGTTATTTCAGTTTTTAATACTTTTTGCATTTTTAATTGAGGTTTTTCTATGTTTTGTCTAGTCATTGTTATTGTGGGCTTTTTTGTTTTGTTTCTCGTATGTGTTTTGTACTATTTTCTGTATATCAAAATCCAAAATAGATAAATCTATAGAGACAATAATTGGATTAATAATTACATATGGGCATGGCAGGGGAATTTGAGAAAAATTGGAATCTAACATCAATGAGTACAAGAAGAAAACTTTCTGAAATTGATTGTGGTGATGATTGTAAAACAGTTCTTAATATGATTTAACTATTAACGTCTATAATATGTGACTGATATTCCAACAGAACTATTTTTTAAAAAACAGTGGTTAGCCAAAACTATATTAAGGAAATGATAGTCTCATTAATGGTCTCAAAATATTCATGAATAAATTGAGAGGTAAAGAAAGAACGTAAGTTAGATAAGAATATAAGATATTTACTTCATGACCAGTTCTAGGGTTACCTCGAACTTTTGGCTATTGTGTACCATTGAGATAGTCTGCATAAAGACTCAGAGATACTGTTCATGATGACGATGAGTGACAGAAAGATATACTAAGGTAGATGTCATAAAGATCCCATAAGGAACAAAAAATTGACTAGAAGGAAACTGAATTAAAAAAAAACAAAAACATTTTCAGGTTCTTGTGCTTGCCCAAAGGTCCTTTGGTGGTGCATAGTCAATTGCTAGAGGAAAGTGTTAAAATTTGAGCCCACCCAGCAATTTCATTGAGAAAGAGGCCTAGAGGCCTAGTGATCTCTTTCCACTACAATTACAGTAACAATATACAATGGAGCATTTCTACTCTATAGTATACATGGTCACCATAAGTCAGAATCTATTAGAGGGCAACTAACAGCAATTAGTTAGTTGTTTGGCCCCTAATTACCTGTGAGATCCTTAACAAATCATTTTCCTTGTAATATAAAATGTTAGATTAGCTCTCTGTATTTCAAATCAAATGATGGTGGGAGATTCCAGTACATGAGAGTCCAAGGCCTTCACCCAACTTCAACAATATTGGCTTCATATTCTAATTCTGTTAAAAAGTTCCATGTGCAAAAATATATATTTTAAGAATTGATCGATATTTTAAAAACCCTATTTTTAGGGCTAAGAATTTAAGAACCACCGTTTGGCCAGTCCCAGGTCACCCTACACCTTAGAGGAAGTTGCAGTAACCATTGCAACTTCCTTTAACTACTGCCAGCAACTCCCACAGAGCTTTCTTCACATCATCTATATATCACCCTCAGGTAAAGTGGTACCTGTCTCATTTATCTAGCAATGCAATAGCTAAATGCTGTAAATTGGATACCTTGTAAGAACGAGTGTTTATTATTTCATAATTCTGGAATCTAGGAGTCCCAAATTAGGGTGCTGGCACTTCTGATTCCTTATTAGTGCTCTGAGGAATAATCTGTTCTATACCTGAGTCAAAATTGACTAACTGATACCAAAACACAAAATTCACTGCCATATAGCTGATGTTGTGAGTTGACTCAGTGATACTGTTTATTTATTTAACTTATGTATGTTTAGTTTGTATTGAATTACTAACCACAAGATTTGTGGTTCAAGCCTGCCAGTTGTCTGCTGCTAGCTTCCAGAAATATTTCAGTATCAGAAACCCTAAGGTGTAGTTCTACTCTGTTCTATAGTTTTGCTACAGAACAACTTGCATCAGAATCATCTTGATGGAAAAGACTTGGGTTTCTCTTCTAGCTTCTGGTGATAGTCATGAATCTTTGGCATTTTTTCCCAACTTTTTTATTGTGAATTTGTGTGTGTGTGGGGGGGGGATGTTACAATTTATATCTTCAATTTTATATTCAACAGTTTAAACTACTTGTAATCCTGCCCTCATCCCACAGACAATAATTTACCATACTCCTCTCCTTTGATTTTCCTTCTTCCTCTTGGGGATTACTATCTTCCCACTCACCCAAGTTAATATCTTTTAATCCTATAGCCTATTGCTCCATTTTTTCTCCTTTTCCCTCCCCTACACCTCAGGAACTTCCACAGTCTGTTTCCTTTAGATATTGGAACTAAAAATTATTTTTCAAGTACAGCTATCCAGGAGATATCTGCTCCAAGTGCATATAACTGTGTAACTCCCAGAGGCAAACTTTGTTGTTCTAATGTGACTTTTATAATACCTTGTGATATCTTCTTGAAGATGAAACCACATATTATAATAGTTTGATTGGGTTTGAGTTTATGTTGAATTTTTCTAAAAGGAAATAAATATAAGGCTTTAAAAAAATCCAAAATGTCTTTGGAGTCCCCACCCCCCACCCCTTGTACCAGGGGTTTCATACAACATGTTTTCCTTTTACTCAATCCAATTAGTGATTGACTAATGTTCTCCAGGTAAATCCAGGCTATGAGATATTTTGTGGCTTCATCAATTTTTTAGCTGTAGATGCAGAGTATTCCATTATATGTCTGGGTATTTATATTGTCTCGATCTTCTTGTTATTGTTGTGAGCAGTGCTGCGTGAACATGAGTATGCATATGTCTGTCCGTGCTGTGATTCTTAGTTCTATATATCCAGCAGAAGGGCTAGTGGATCATATAGAAATGCTATGCCTAGTTGGTTAAGGTAGCACCATATTGGATTCCACAGCGGTTGTGTTTATTTATAATCCTACCAGCAGTGTATAAGGGTTATAATCTCTTTGCACCTTCTCCAGCATTTACTGCTTTCAGTTTTTTGTTTTTAATTTGGCTATCATTTTTGTATCATTGATTTGATTTTCTAGTGATTGTGAGCATTCTCCATATATTTGTTAGCCATTTGAATGTCATCGTCTATGAATTGCTCATGTCCTGTGCCCATATTTTAATTGAGTTAGTCATCATTTTCCTATTGAGGTATTGAAGTTTTCTATCAATTTTATACATTAGTCCATTATCCACTTTGTCACTGCCAATGTTTTTCCCACTTTGTGGGCTCTGTTTTCACCCTTTTGATGAAGTCTGGAATGTCCGGGCTTATGAATCCCTCCACTATCTGCCTCCATGGTCGTCTTCCCGCTATGCCTTTCCAGGCCTCTTTCATTCAAAAGGACCAAATCCATAGTCATCACATCAATTTCAATTTGGCGGCCCTGTAGGGTAGAACTGCCTCTGAGAGTTTCCAGAGGAGTGCTGAGCAGTTTTTAATTCTATTCGGAAAAGGGGGCTGTAGGCCAAATATGTTTGAGAGCCTATGGATCAGAAGGATCATAATGGAAGCATGGAGAACCTGGTAAGAGATGAAAGTGGCCTTAGATTGAGAAGAAGGCCATTGTAATGGAAAAAGTGGGTAGATCCAAGATAAATTAGGAAAAATGATGTATTCATCATTTATTTTGAGGTAAAAATTATCCTAATTGTGTGACTTAGCCCTGTGTTTAATGAACTCTCCAACTATTCTCTCTTTAGTCCTAATTTATCATCTTAAGAGAAAGAAAGAGTTGTTATTGACCTCTGTCTTTTAATTCTCTCTCTCTCTCTCTCTCTCTCTCTCTCTCTGTCTGTCTCTGTCTCTCTGTAAAAGATATATTTAAACTAAGCTGATTGAAAAGCCAGGGTCCCTGTGTAACACATGAATAATAAATGAGAAATGAAAAGCCGTGCTGTTTCTGCCCTTGTGGATACTTCAGCATGGCATTCAAATTGTACTTTGAAGTGAGTTCTTTTTAATCGACAAAATAAACAAACAATGAATTACTGCTGCTTAACAGTGTTCAAAGAAATCTACTGACATCAGCCCCATACTAAGCAGTGTTAAACTGAATACTTAGGAATATTAAATAAAATATTCTCTATTCTGACAAAAGGCAAAACCTTGCTGGAAAGAGTTGTCTCTAGAGCCAGAACAACTGGATTAAAACCCTAGTCTATACCTGTCTCAGTAGTCTCATCTGTAAAATTGACTGTTTCCAAAGAAAAAAGTTCTGTAAGATAATAAAGAAAAAGCCCTTAATAGGTAGTAAGATCTCAATAGATGGTGCTGGTATTAATATCTGCTCTTTGTACTATTTGCTGATGGAGGTTACTCAGTTCCGTATTCTGAAGTTTTGGAGGCACACAGTCCACATGATTTCCAAACTAATCTTCCTGTTTAGCGGGAAAAGTGGCATGAAACCCAGACCTAAATCATTGTCATCCTTTATTTGACTGACAATAACAGCTATCCATTCTGAAGCAGAGCAGGGACATAATCCAGGCAAAATCGGATTCCTGAACCTTGGAAACTCACTTTAGATTGATACACTCAACTGTGCCATTGCAGCTCTCAGAGAGCTGTGAGGTCCACTTTGCACCATCAAGGAGACGGTCTAATTGAGTCTTCTGGGATTACAGTAGAGATGCCTAACTCAAATACCAGTTAAATTAACTGGCAATGAACACCTTGGAAGACACAAAATTATAAAATAAAAATCTCTATCCCAAGCACCTTACAAGGCCACTGTATGCAGCGGTTCTCAACCTCTGGGTCGTGACCCCTTTGGGGGTCAAATGACCCTTTCACAGGGGTCATGTGATTCATAACAGTAGCAAAATTATAGTTATAAAGTAGCAACAAAAATAATTTTATGGTTGTAGGGTCACCACAGCATGAGGAACTGCATTAAAGGATCGTGGCATTAAGAAGTTTGGGAACCACTGGTATAGAGGATTGTGCTCATTGGAACCATATGAGCACCGCTGCTTTATTTTCCCTTAAAACCTTATGTATCTTTAAGATCTCAAAGGTTAAACAATACGCCAGAGCTATGATTTTGGTAACTCTCCATCTCTGAGAACACCTCTGTCAGCTGCCATTAGTAGAGTCTGTGCACACTTGAATGTGCAATTCAGTTCAGCAAACATTATTGAGCCCCTTCAATGCTCAGAGACTAGATTCAGTACTGGGGCTACAAAGATGAGGAAACCCTTACTCTAGGCTACTCATATATGCAAAGCAGTTTTCCCCAAGTTGATTTTCACTTTCATCACAATTCTATCAAGTGTGCATTGTTTTCTTAATATATAGATGAAGAAATTGAAGCTATGAATGACTAAATTGTCTAAAGATACATAGCTAATCAATAAAAGATGCTTTCACATCTCAATCTGTCTTGTTCCTAAATTAATATCTTTTCCACAAGCACATCGCTAGCTTACTATCTCAGTAGAAGAGATGGGTTTGCACTAATCCATCTGCTTACCATCAATCTCAAATTATACCTGGCTATGAAATTACCTCCAAAGAAGCTAAGTAAGGGTTAAAACACATGGGAGAAGAAAAAAGGACAGGTATAACACAACCAGGAGCATCCATCAGGTGGAGAGGAAGTATGGTATTTATCTTAGCTCTGCCTCATAACTGCAGAACACTTGATAAGCCATTTGACCTCTCATTAAAGTTCCTTGCCTTTTTCTGTCTGCTGTGGGAGATTATCATAGAACACTCCAGGTTCTATGATTCTATACTATTGGTTAATAAAGAAAGGAAATTAACGACTAATCTTTGAGAGGTGAGGCAAATAAGGAGACAGCTATACCCACTCCTCTTCTCCCCAGAAACAATGGCAACTTTTGAAAGCTAGTCTTCCAAAGGTAACTCCACTATGTCATTTATACTTATGTGCAGCTAAGTATAAATCAATGATACTCAGGGTCCAATAGGCAAAATAGAATAAAAGTGTCTCTTTTTATAACAGATATACTAGCAATGACATCTATACCAACTACTTATACTTTCTACACCTGAAAATGTGAGGGTAAGTCAGAAAGTATTGCTGCAAATTCATAGTGCGTTTTATTGAACAAAATATAAAAATGTGAAGCTTCGTTTTATTTTTTGAAGTGATGTAAAATTATTTTAATAACCAATGAGAAAAATGATTTTCCAATGATCTTTAAAATGTTTTTTCCCAAAACCTTTTTATTGGAAGGTAATATAGATGTCATATCATTCCATAGTTCAAGCATATCAAGCAGTATTGTACAATTGCTACCACATCACTTTCAAAACATTCTTTTTCTTCTTAAACTCCTTGATGTCATCTCCCTTTTACCCTCACTGTATCCCCGAGGAACCTTTATTCTACTTGCTGTTTTTATAGATTCATCAATCCAGAGTTTCATATAGTGAAAAACAGAAAACAAAAAATCAAGATGGCTGTCTCCAATGACAAAATACATCAGAGCTAAACCCAATATGAATAAAAAGAAACAAATAAGCAAAAAAACCCACATGAAATATTAAAAACCAGATCAGGCCCAACGTGTATGGAGGGGATCAACTGAAAAGGTTTTAAATGTTTGAGTCAGTTTTATCCTTTTGATCTCCTACAGTCATCTCTCCAATACACTGTTTTGTAACCAGTTTATTCCCACCCTTTCATTATGTATAGAGGGACATCACTGAGAGCTTATTTCTTGTGTAGGTCTCACAAATGCATCTTAGGCTCTCACTGTCATCCATAGCCTTCTGCAAACCAGAATCTCATAGTCTGGGCTCTGATACTATTTCCTACTTCATCTTCATATTATCTGATTTTCAATCATTTGGTCACAGATGTTGGAGTCTTTCTTCCATGTGGACTTAGTTGACATCTAATTTAGATGGCTGCTTGTTTAGAAACAAGCCTTAAAGCCCAAAAACTACTTTACGTGATAGCCAAACACCATCTAATTTCTTCACCACACTTTGCTATAACACCCATATCTTCCGTGTTTCCTTCCTGAGGGAGAGTATCAAGGAGAGCCCTGATGTAAGCCTTAATTGTTCTTAAATTGGAGCTAGGATATTGTGTGAGCCCCAAACCCATTTCTGGATCTATGCCATTTTTTTAATCTGCTTTGCTTCTCTTTAGAGAACTGCTTGTTAATTTATGGTAGAGAGTCTTATCAATCATCTCCCTGAAACATAATGACCTTCCAGTAATGTTGTCATTGATTAGCCTCTGGTACTAATTTTTAAAACACAGTTGAAAGAGGGCCAAGGTAGGCTAACTACATATTTTAATACCTGAATTATTCACATTGTACAGAATAAATCCTTTCGTTGCTGGGCGCTATTTACACAAACAATGGGCGTTGGTTGTCAGGGAATGCGGCCAACACTATTCACTGAGAATGTCAGTCACAGATGTCCTGGAACAATAGATATCATTCTTGACATAGTCTCCATCTAAGTATGTGCATTTGGGAAGGCAGTGTTTTTATCTCTGTAGTCCGTCCTGAAGAATTCTGTAATCTTTGGTTTCTATTACATCAAAAGGGCAGTTTTGACATCCTCGAGGGACTAAAATTATGCTCCTTTAAAATGTTCTTTGTGTTTTGGGAACTAAAAGAAGTCTGAGGGGTGGGGGGGAGGTCAGGGGTCTAGGGTGGATGAAGGAAAGTTTCCCAATATGATTACCTTAGATCAGCCCTTGGGACCACCAAAGAATGAGCAGGTTCATTGTCCTGATGAAAAATTATCGTGTGCAACTGCCCTGGCCCCTTTTTAAAATGATTAATGCAGCTTTAAGCTTTCTTAAAGCTTCTTCCTAATAAACTTCCATGGACATCCTGTGTCCTTTGAGAAAATCTATCCAGGTAACCCTTTTGAATCTCAAAATAATACATTGCCATACTCTTCTGACCTGATCTCTGTCTTGAATTTCACTAGTCCAGCATATCACCTCAGAACCCACCAAATGGTTTCACTGAAAGAACTTGTCTTCAGTCAGCCCCTGATCATAGAGACAGAGGTGTGCTTAAATACATTGTGTGTATGAATAGAAACCCTCATAGCTACATATCTTACTGGCTTTTTATTTTTCCCATCTACGTGGAGTGTTGGCCGTGTGCTGGACTACTAACCACAGAGTTAGCAGGTTAGCGGTTCAAAATCACTAGTAGACCAAGGGAGAGAGATAAGGCCAACTCATCCCATGAAGATTTACAGCTTCAGAAAGCTTATATACGGTCACTATGAATCAGAATCAATAGCAGTGGGATAAGGTGGAGTCAAGGGAGTGCATTAATTTCAGTTTGTAGTTTCTGTCCATTTGAAATCCATATAAAAGTTCTGACATCAACCTCAACAAATTTCTTGAGGTGACCTTGCATTTGGCTTCAACAGGGGTTTCCCTTAAGTTGAAATATACAGCATCTAATGCACTCACTTCATCCACTCATTACGTCAGCAGTTGGAAACTGCTAGTCTTGTAAAGGGTTATTATCATTAAAACTCAGGAGGGCTGTTCTATCCTAACTTTTTGGGTCACTATGAATCAATATTAATGGCAGTGAGATCAAGTGAAGGGGGTTAAAAGTAGATATGAGAGTAAAAACAGGTTAACCCAGCTAAAAATGTGTCTTACAACCCCATGTTGCTCATTTGTTCATTATTCAGATTGCCCTGAACACAACAGATTTCCATGCAGCATTTCTGACACTATACAATTAAGTCAGGATGGCAGCACAATAAGCAGGTGGATAACACCATACTTTTCATAACAACAAGTTTCATAATTTCCCCTTTCAAAAGAAAGTACCTTTTTTTAAGAATCATAGTAAGTACTTATACTTTGTGAAACTCTAAAGTTTGGAAGATTTCACAAACATGCTCTTAATGTCTTTACTTCTTTCCAAACCTTTTCTCTCAACTCAATAAAAGCCATTTGTACTCTATGTCTCCTCTCATTTGCTATTCAGTCTATTTCTCCCTCCAGCCTCACTGCTCCCCTGGCACATTGACTCTCTAACCTCGCTTTGCCTCCTCAGACTTTTGAGCGGAATGTGCTCACTAGTCTGCAGCAGAGGACTGGAATGAAATGTCATATTCCCTTGTCTTCCTGCCACACGTGTGTGACTTGTCCAAGTCCCAGAACCTCTGCCACAGCATTCACACATCATAATCACCCATCATAATGGAACCTCCATAGACTTGCACCTTATGGCACTGAAATCTCACCCTGCACTAGTCCCATAATTGCATCATCGCAGGGTCTCCGTAGACTGATGATCCTTCTGCCACCACTTCTGTTTGTGCTGGAAATTGCCGCCCCCACCTCATCACTTGCAGCGCCATGGCTGACCCTCTTGGCCAGCGGGGATAATAAGTGCTGTCTGGGTTGCATTCAGAGGGGAGACTGCTGTATCTATTAGAATTTTGTTGAAGTAGATTCTCACAGCATAAATCCCAACTGCTATTCTGTTAAAAATATAACTCTCTCTTCCCCTACCCTCACATACCACAAAATTTTTTTTAAAAAGTCACTGAAGCTAGATGGACGTATGAAACAAGCACGGTGTCAATATGTAGTGCTCTTCGGAACATGAAAAGATGCTAAAGGGAAGTGTCAGATAGGAGACCACACCTCATTGATTATTTACCATGTACCAACCTACAAATAATGATACTGTTTAACTCTCATTGTTGCTGTTAAATGCCAAGTCAGTTCTGTCTCATAACTACTATGAGTATGCCAGAATGAGGCACTGCCTGGTTCTATATCCTCTTTACAACTACAGCTATGCTTGTCCATGGTCACAACCCCTGTGTCGATCTCTCTTATGAAGAGCTACCTCAGTTTCTCTGACACTACCAATCATGATGCCTTTTCAAAGGACATGAGATAAATCCTCACCATCCTCTCTGCTAAGGAGCATTGCTGTTGTACATCTCCAAAGGCAGATTTGCTTCTTTCAACAATCCATGGTATATCCAGTATTATTCACCAATATCACTATTGAAAGTCATCAATTCCTCTTCCATTTTCTTGTTCATTGTTCAACTTTCACATACATTATAGGCAAATATACCATGGTTTGGGTCAGTGACACCTTAGTCCTGAAAGTGGCACCCTTGATCTTCAACACTTAAAGAGAGATTGTGGCAGTTTTGCCCAATGAAATTCATAACTTGATTTCTTGACCATTGTTAGCTTGTGGGTGGGATGGGGGGTCAGGGATGGTGACTCTAAGTCCAAATAAAATAAAATCCTTGACAACTTGAATGTGCTGTCATAAATTTTTAAAATTTATAATATGGGGAGCTGAAGATGTAATTTTAATAAAATTATTCAATTCAGAATATGAACAGATAAACTGGGATCCTAGCAGGTCTCGTTAGCTAACTTCAAGCTGCATTTGAAGAGAATTGGCATTAAATTCACTTAGGGTATATCTACTAACATCATTTTGTCTGGCAATGTAGTCTTACCATTTACTCACTGAAGTCAGAAGAAACTCCTCATAAAGATGTATACATTTTTTAAAATAATCATTGGAGAAGCAGAAAAAGCTGAAGATAACTACACTTTAGTAGGGTCAAACTGCAAAAAGAAGTAAAACAGATTGAGATGATCTGGACTTCATACGTATTTTTCCTCCATGCCATTTCTCAATTTAGATAGTTCTATGCATAAAGGCTAAAGAGAAAACAATGAATTAGAACTAATGGATATGTCACTGAGTTGACGAGATAAAACTGCGGGTCTAGGAGTGTAGATATCAGCCACATGAAACCAAGAAAGGATACATTTCTCAAGTTTCCAGTTGAAACACCTGGAGAAAAAAACCTCCTAGAATGTCTGAAAATAAAAAATTAACCAAATTTTATCACCTCAGGATGATCTCTCCATACTTTATGTATGATTATCAAAAGAAAATACTAAAATATCATTTTCTCCATGCACAGTATTCAACTTTTAAATCAAAAATTATAAAACATTCCGAGAAATAAGGTAAAAACAAAAAGAAAGAAAATCAAAGCAATAATACATGATAGAAGCAGAAACTTAAGGAGTTAGATATTGGAGTTATCAGATAGAGATTTTTAATGATTTATAAAATTATCCAGCAAACAGATGTAGAAATAGATACTTTTCCCAAAACAATTGTGATGCATATATATGTATATGTATTTGTGTGTATACATTCCAAGCTTGAGAAATAAAAAAATAGATGTTAAATTTCAGCAGGTCATTTAACACTATATTAGAATAAATAAATAGCAAAATATTTAAACTAATAGTAAAAGATTGGTGAAGTAGAAATGAGATCAGTAAATACATTTGGTTTGAAGAACATAAAGTTTTAAAAAAGAAAAATATGGAAAAGTGGGCAAAATATGTGAGTCTCTGTGGAAATGTCAGACATGCAGGCACTGGAAGCCCAGATACAGAAAAGAGGACAAAAGATAGAAGCAATATTTACAAAAATAATGGTCAGATATTTTCCAATAATGATGAAAGGCATTAAACCTCAATTTCAAAAACTCTATCAATTCTCTGTAAGATTAAGGAACAAAACAAATTTTATCAGTGTTCTATTGCCTTGTTACAAATGGCCACAAACAAAGAGGTTTAGAAAGGCATTCATATATTATTTCACAGTTCTGTATACCAGAAGTGCTGACAGGCCTGAACTAGATTTTATGGTTAGGTCTGACCACACTGCCATCTCGGTGCTGACTGGGACTGTGATTCCCGGTCATTTGGGACCTGAGTCCTTAAAAAGATCTCTCAGATTATTGGCAGAATTCTGTATCTTCTCTTTGTGTTGCTGAGATTTCGCTTTCTTGCTTGATTTTGGTTGGAAATCACTCTATGCTCCTGCATGCCACCTGGACCATTAGGCAGTTCATAATAGGCTGCTTATGTTCTTCCCCAAAAACCAGCTGGAAAAACTTTCTGCTTTTAAAGAGTTCGCTTGATTAGGTAAGACTCAAGCAAGATAATCTCCCTCTTGATTAACTCAAAGTCAACTGATTTGGAACCATGATTAAATCATCAAACATTAAATTGATTTGAATGTTCTAAGACAAAGATGCAATGAGAGAATTCATGTTGAGCAGAACAATACTAAAGAGAATCCAATAAATGAAAGGTTTTTCTATGAAAGGAAAATAATTTCAGGGAAATCGCAGAAATGGAGAGAAATTAAAAGCTTCAGCGAGAGTAAAATGTGGTCAGCTTTAATATTATCTAATATATCTTTTTAAATTTTATGTGGTTTAAACTATATTAATGAAAATACATATGATAATAATTGAGCAAAGAGCAGACATAAAAGTAAAAGAAGGTTAATTATTTATCAAGTAGCAAAGTACTATTTTTGTTGGAAAAACATAAAGCAAGTATGGATGTTTCAATCTCTAAAATAGCCACTAAAATAATTATAAAATGGTGTGTAACTGTTAAGCTAACAAAATGTAACTAAAAATGAATGCATGTATACACTAAATCATAAACAAAGCTAGAATGGAGAACACAGAACAAAGCAAGGTGCTAGACTTAAAAGCAAGCATGAAGATTCTTCAAGAAGTTTGTGGAAAATGCATATCATGAAAAGAACTATGCATGGATTTCAAAATTATTCTACATCAAAAGAAACTTGTACTGACTTGTTATAACATGTCTGGACAAGAACTAGTGTGAGGCAAGAAAGATAAGAGATCATTTTGCAAAGAGTCCCTCTCACAGCAGCATGAACTTTACTAAAACTGAAGCAAGATTAAATACCAAATTTGTAGTGAAACTTAGGAGGAGGAGTGGTGAAACCTCTGACACTTTATGAAATCTTCATAGGGATAATGCACCAAACCCATCAGCAAGTTACAAATGAATAACTCATCTTAAGAAAGACTTGCAAGACAATTTTGAAGACAGCTTCAGTGACACACCATTCACATCAATTTGTGAGGAAAAAAATAATCTTGTTAATTTAACCTAGTTCACACCTTATTTGACAAGAACCGATGATTAACTGCAGAAACAATAGCCAACACCATAGACATCTCAATTATTTCAAGTAATTAGACTTTCTGCTCAAAAGGTGTCAAAACAGTTGGGTTCAGACCAGTTGCACACAAGAGCAGAATTTTCAATAGGTATTTTAAAGAAAGGAGATCAATATCCTACAGCAATCACTGAAAGATTCTTAGCAGGAGATAAAACATGTTTTTACTAATGTAATCCTAAAGACAAGGCACAATGAAAGCAATGACTGCCAAGAAGTGGAAGTAGTCCAGTCAGCGCAAAAGTGGCTCGTCAAGAGCATAAGTCATGGCATCATTTTAAGGGGATGTTCAAGGCATTTTGCTTGTTGACTTTCTGGAGGGCCAAGAATGATAAGATCTTCTTTCTATGAGAATATTTGGTGAAAGTTAGTAGTGGTTAGACAGTGGGCTTCTAACCACAAGGTCAGCAGTTAGAAATCTCCAGCAGCCCCAAGGGGAAAGGGTGAGAATTTCTCCTCCTATCAAGAGTTATAGTCTGGGAAACACACAAGGGCAGTCCTATTTTGTTCTATGGCATCAATATGAGTCAGAATTGACTTGAGTGTGAGTTCTTTTGAAGTACAGTGGGAAATCATTAGGAATCCATCCCACAGTCCTGATTTGGCTGCTTCTGACTTCTTTTTATTTCTTTTTTATTATTATTAATCATTTTATTGGGGGCTCTTATAGATCTTATAACAATCCATAATTCAATTGTATTAAGCACACTTGTACATATGTTGCCATCATTATTTCCGAAACATTTTCTTTCTGCTTGAGCCCTTGGTATCAGCTCTTTTGTCCCCCTTCCTCCCCTTCCACCCTCATGGATCCTTGATCAATTATATAGTATTATTGCTATTTGGCATCATACACCATCCATTGTCTCCCTTCACCCATGTTTCTATTATTTGTCTCTCTCAGATAGAGGGAGGTAATGCTTATATATCCAACCTTGTGATCATATCTCCCTTTCTTCTCCCCCCACCCTTCACCACCTCATGGAATCACTACACCCACTACTGCTCCTGAGGGGTTTATCTTTCCTGGATTCCATGTGTCTAGAGCTCTTATCTGTACCAATGTGTGTATGCCAGTCTAGGCAGACTTGTAAGGTTGAACTGGGTCATAATAGTGATGGGGAGAAAGCATTCAGGAACCAGAGGAATGCTGTGAGTTTCCTCGGTGCTATACTGTACCCTGGCTGACTCATCCCTTCCTTGTGACCCTCTTGTGAGGGTTGTCCAGCTGTCAACAGATGGGCTTTGGGTCTTCATTCTGACCTCCTCGTTCACATCAATATAGTTGTTTGTTTTGGATCTTTTGATACCTGATACCTGGTCCCATCGACACCTCATGATCA
The DNA here is from genome assembly GCF_000313985.2 of Echinops telfairi. Taxonomy (NCBI): domain Eukaryota; kingdom Metazoa; phylum Chordata; class Mammalia; order Afrosoricida; family Tenrecidae; genus Echinops; species Echinops telfairi. The sequence goes on along the minus strand of NW_022107407.1, from coordinate 11,317,425 downwards.
TACAGACTGGTGTGCTTCTCCCACATGGGCTTTGTTGCTTTCCTGCTAGATGGCCACTTGTTTAACTTCAAACCTTTAAGACCCCAGATGCTATATTTTTTGATAGCCAGGCACCATCAGCTTTCTTCACCACATTTGCTTATGTACCCATTTTGTCTTCAGTGATCATGTTGGGAAGGTGAGTATCAAAGAATGCCAGGTTATTAGAACAACTGTTCTTGTGTTTAGGGAGGCCTTGAGTAGAGGCCCAAAGTCTGTCAGTTATATTAATACTTATCATAGAAATATATGTACATTGACCTATATCCCTATCATTATAAATTAATATATTTACATATATAATGCCTCTATCTATATCTCTATAAATAACCTTTGCCTCCTAGTTCTTTCCTCTACTTCCTTTCACCTTCCTCCTTTCCCAGTATCATTATCACCTACAATTCAGCTCTCAGTAATTCCTCTCAGATACATTGCACTTGATCAAACCCGACCAGGCATTCTATGCCCTCCTCACCATCAATTTCAGATCTCCTGTTGTTCCCTTGTCCCTGGGTTTGTTGGCTCCCCACGCCTGCCTCTCAACCCACTCCCAAAACACCAGTCCTGGGATAGCTTACCCTGCCAATCTTATGTAGATAGACATAAAACAAAAGCAAAGGGAAAAAAATTAAGAAGCAAAACAACACAAACAAAAAAGCCTGTAAATAGTTCCAGGTATGTCTGCTGGCCCTTATGAATGTCCTCCAATAGGGTCTGATGAGGTACCAAGCCCTGTCCCCAAGTCAGAAAACTATTTTCAGGATTCCTCAGGGATTTTGTTGCTTTGCTCCCTTTGCTGGCCTGTTACATTCCCTTTGTGTTTCACCCGCTGTGTAGGGGAGCAGATTGGGCACACTTTCTACACAGTTTTTCCCGTGCTGTCCCCCATAGCATTGTGGGTCAGTGAGGGGACGCCATGTCTCATGGTGGGGCCGGCTTTACTCTCCTCTCTGTGCATTGGCTGCTCGGAGCAGGGATGACATCCTCAGGGCTTGGTGAGCCATGATTAGAATCTCTCTCTCTTCCTCCCTCCCTCTTAGTTTGCTCCCTTGTAGTCTGACAGACCACCTCTATCCTCATGGCTGTCCTCTGTGTTACATTCTTCTGGACCCAACCTCAGCTTGGGTCCAGCACTGTAGTCTTCTCTGTTAGTTTGCTTTTTCACACGGGTATGTTTCCCTCACAGCTTGATGCTCTGGAATAAGGTCTGGTCCCTCTCCTTCCCTCCTGTTGAGACATAAACAATACCCTCTCCATGAGGGTGGATTAGTGTCCTGTTCCCCCACCATCTTCGCCTTCTTGGGTTTTTTTCCTCTTTTCCCTTCCTTTTTAGTTGGCCACCATATGCATCCCATATGCACTCCTGCCAAAGTGCCAGGATTCAACCCCAGAATTATCCATTTAGGAGTTTATCCTCTATGCCTACTTATTTTCTGAGCTTACCTCTGTGGATTTATGTTGCACTTGTCCCTTTGTGCTTGGCTAACTTTGCTTAGCATAATTTCCTCTAACTCTTCCCATGAAACAATGTGTTTCATGCAAACATCACGGCTTTATAGGGCTACATAGTGCCACATTGTATGTATATACCAGAGTTTTTAATCCATTCTTCAGTTGATGGACCTTTAGACTGTTTGCAATTCCTGTCTATTGTGAACTGTGTCACACTGAATATTGGAGTGCAGCTGTCTGGTCTGGGTCTGTTTCTTATTTGTTCTGGGTATTGCTGGATTATATGGTAGCGTGATTTCTATTTGTTCAAGCTACTGCCAGATGGATTTCCATAGTGGTCACACATCCATACAGGACCACCAGCAGTGGATGAGACTTCCTATCTCACCACACTCCTTCCAGCACTGCTGCTTTTGATGTTTTGTTTTGGGCTTCTTTGAGGGTGTTAGGAGATATCTCATAGTTGTTTTAATTTTCATTTCCCTTATGGCTAATGATCAGGAACCTTTTTCTAATATATTTATTGGCCATTTGGATTTCCACCCTTGTGAAAATTCTGTTCATGTCTTTTGCCCACCTCCTCGGTGAGCTATGTGGATTTTTTTCTTGTTGTAAACTAGCAGAGAATTTTAGATTTTAGTAATAAGGCCTTTGTCTAGTGTACTGTTGCTAAAGATGTTTACCCAGTCTGGGGGCTGTCTTATAACTCTCTTGGCAAAGTCATTCAGTGTACACAGATGTTTTTGATATGTTCAATGTACACAATTTCCCACAATTGTACTTCCTCTGTGTTTGTGTCTTTCCCTATTTCCAATATCCTATGTATTCCCTGCGCCAAATTTCTTAGGTTTGTCCCTATTCCCTTGTTGATGGTCCCAATAGTTTGGGGTTTTACCGTGATGTCTGTGAAGCACCTCAATTTTATTCTTGTGTTTGGAGTGAAGTGAGGGTCTTACTTCCTTTTTCTTTAGGTAGATATCTATTTCTTTCAGCACTACTTGTTTAAGAGGGTTCCCAGTTCCCATTTGATATTTTCTAGGCCCTTATGAAAGATCAGTTATCTGCATGCTGATATTTTTATTTCTGGATTTTCTGTTCTTTTTATTTTTGTGTGAATAGAATACTTTAGATAAGGATTAAGATAAACTGAATAAGGATTGAACTTGACTGTTTGAAGAATTGAGTTTAGGATCTGATTCTACTTTGTTAATACTGATTTCTCCTGCTTATTATTGTGGACATAAGGATTTATAAAAATAATTTTGGGAAATATGAAAATAGAGAGTTTAAAGTCCAATGCCTCAAGCCATTAATGTGATCTTTAGATGGGTTAGGACATGCCTCCCAAAAAGGCTCTGAAGATGTTAGCCCCTCCCAGTGCTTTGGAGTACTCAGGGCATTTGCATTCCAAGAGATTTGCCTAGGGGCAAGATTGACAGATTGGGGAAAAAAGGAACTCTTTGAAGTTTGAACTCTAGTGGTTTTTGTCAGAAGCTGGAAAAAAAATCTGGAACCAAGAAGAAATTCCTCTCTAGTACTGAAAATTAAAGGAAGCCTGTAAGCAGGCTAGCATGCTTGCTAGGCAACCACCTGGATCCACTTGTTGAATGAAAGTGGGAGAACTGCAGTAATAAACACACGGGTTGAGTCTGGCCACTGACACGTGTGGACTTGGTTTATAGGAACTAGAGGAGAAGAGACCCAGTTGACTGGTCTGAAGTTCATGACCTAGCACAAGGGGGCTAGGATTGTTGAGAATTTGTGATGGGGCCATGGTCTAAAGCAGTGGTTCTCAACCTTCCTAATGTTGCCACCCTTTAATATACATATTATGTTTTTGTCTTCTCTGCCTTGACTACTATGTTTGCTGTTTGTTTTTTAATTATGGCTTGTATTATACTGAGGAATTTTCCTTCCACTCCTATCTTCTTGAGTGTTTTAAACAAGAATGGTGTTGGATGTGGTAGAATGCTTTTCCTCTATCAGTATCATGTGGTTCTTACCCTTTTTCTTGGCAATATGGCAAATAATGTTGATGGATTTTCAAATATTGAACCATCTCTGCATCCATGGAATGAATCCCACTTGGTCACAATGACTTGTTCATTTAATTTACTTTTGTATTCTATTGGCCAATATTTTGTTAAGGATTTTTTTTCATTGATATTCATTAGAGATATTGGCCTATAGTTCTCAATTCTTGTGGTATGCTTGCTCACTTTAGGTGTTATATTAATTTCATAGGAAAAAATTGACAATTTACCATCCTTTTCTATGCTCTGGAATAGTTTGTATTGGTTTGGTGTCAGTTCATCCCTGAATACTTGATAGAATTCTCCTGTGAAGCCATCTGGCCCAGAGGATTTTTTAGTTGGTAATCTCTTGATAACCTTATGTATTTCATCTATTGCTATGCGTCTGCTGAGTTTGTTGAAGTCCATCTGGATTAACCTTGGGAGGAATTGCTTTACCAGGTATTTGTCCATGTCTTACAAGTTGTTGAATTCATTGGAGTACAGGCCTTCATAGTACTGAGTAATTAACATCTTAAATTCATTAGGGTCTGTTGTAATTTCTTCTGTTTTATCCCTTATTCTGGCTATTGATCTTTGTTCCTTCCTTACTTTGGTTAGGTTTGCCACAAGTCTATGAATTCTGTTCATCCTTTCAAAGAACCAGCTTTTTGCTGCTTTGGTTTGTGTATTGTTTCTCAGTTTCCCACTCGTTAATCTCTTCCTTGATTCTAATTTTTCTTTTGCTGTTAGTAGAATTATTCTGTTGATTCTGCTCTAACTGCTGGAGGCTTTGTGACAGTGTATCAAACATAATTCTCTCTTCCTTTTTCATCTGTGCATTTATTGCTACCAAGCTTCCTTTGATAACTGCTTTTACTTTGTCCCAAAGATTTGGTACATTATATTTTCATTCTCATTGGTTTCTCAAATGTTCCTAATATCATTTCTGATCTGGGCATATACCCAAAAATTTTGCAGTAGAGAGTTATTTATACTCCAATTATTTGCCCTTGTTTTCTTAACCATCCTTTTGTTGACTTCCAGCCTCATTGTGTAGTGGTCTGAGAGGGAAGTCTGAGTGATCTCTATGTGCTTGAATTTACACAGGCTTGACTTGTGTCCCAGTATGTGATGTATCTTCCAGTATGTGTCATGTGGGATTGAAAATAATGTGAATCTTTTTTCATTTGGGTAAAGAGCTCTAATGATGTCTACTAGGTCAAGTTGCCTAATTATAGAGTTTAGTTCTGTAGCTCTCTGGTTAAGCTTCTTCCCCTATGTTCTATCTTTCTTGAAGAGTGGTGTATTAAAGTCACCTCCTATGGTTGTTGAGCCTGTGATTTCTATTTTCATCTTTTGTAGTGTTTGATTGATGAATTTGAATTTCACAGATCTCCCATTGGGCATGTATATATTTATTATGCTCACTAGTTCTTGGTCTACTAATCCCTTGACCGCTATATAATGCCCCTCCTTATCTCTTGTTATGACTTGCACTGTGAGATCAGTTTTGTCAGTTTACAATTGTAGCCCCTGCTTTCTTTGAATTGCCATTTGCTTGGTATATTTTTTACCAGACCTTAATTCTCAACCTATTTTTTCTCTGCAAATTTGAGCTATGTCTATTGTAGACAACATATTGATGGATAGTTTTCTAAGCCAGTCTTTTAGTTTCTGTGTTTTTTTGTTTTGTTTTGTTTTGTGTGTTTTTTTAACATTTTATTAGGGGCTCATACAACTGTTATCCCAATCCATACACACATCAATTGTGTAAAGCGCATTTGTACATCGTTTCTCAAAACATTTTCTCTCCATTTAAACCCCCGACATTAGGTCCTCATTTTTCCCCTCCCTCCCCACTCCCCCCTCCCACATGAGCCCTTGATAGTTTATAAATGGGTATTTTGTCATATCTTGCCCTGTCCGACGTCTCCCTTCATCCACTTTTCGGTTGTCTGTCCCCCAGGGAGGAGGTCACACACAGTTCCATGTAATCAGTTCCCTCTTTCCTACCCATTCTCCCTTTACCCTCCCTGTTTTGCCACTCACACCACTGGTGCTATAGGGCTCATCCGTCCTGGATTCCCTGTATTTTCAGTTCCTATCTGTACCAGTGTAACTCCTCTGGTCTAGCCAGACTTGCAAGATCGAATTCGAGTCATGGTAGTGGGAGGGGGGAGGAAACATTTAAGAACTAGAGGAAAGTTGTATTTCTCATCATTGTTACATCACACCCTGACTGACTCATCTCCTCCCCGAGACCCCTCTGCAAGGGGATCTCCAGTGGCCTACTAATGGGCTTTGGATCACCACTCTGCACTCCCCCCATCATTCACTATGGTAAGATTTTTTGTTCTGATGATGCCTTACAGCTGATCCCTTCGACACCTCGTGGTTGCATAGGCTGATGTGCTTCTTCCATGTGGGCTTTGTTGCTTCTGAGCTTGATGGCCGCTTGTTTTAATGGATGAGTTCAATCCATTAACATTCAGAGATACTACATCCATCTAGGAACTGTGATGTCATCTCAAACAGTTTGTGTTGGGTATTTACCTACCTTCCTTTTTGTCAGTGCATTGTGTGTGGGTGGTGGCTGAGATGATTTATTTTTGCCTTCTTTCCCCCATTGAACCAATGTTATCTTGAGCTACTTTTGATGTGTTGACCTGTGGGTGGAGTTGCTCTATGTGGTGGTCGCCTATTGTGCTCAGGGCTTGTTGTTTTAATGACCACAGTGGGTTGGTAAGAATAATTTTTGTAGAGCTGGGTTTCTTTTAACATATTCTTTAATTTTTTTCCTTGTCCAGGAAGACTCTCCTCCTTCTATCTTGATAGATAGTTTGGTGGGGTAGAGGATTCTTGGGTTGGCATTATTCTCTTTAAACTTTTTGAAGATGTTACTCCACCCTTTCTTTAAGGTTTCTGTTGATAGGTCTTAGCATATTCTTATATGAGTACCTATAGGTCACTACCATTTTTTCCCTTGCTGCTCTCATGATTTTCTCCTTTTCCTATTCTGTTTCTTGGTGGATTCTTCCTGGGATTTAGTCTAGCTGGTGTCCTTTATGCTTACTGAATGGTTGCTGAGTCTCTTTAATTTAGCTGGGGGAATTTTCCTTTCAGGAATTTTCTCCCTGTTTTTGCAGTTGACTTCTTGGTTGTGTCTTGTTCTGGTAATCCAATTATTCAAATGTTGTTCCCCTTCAAAGCGTCAGACATTGTTCTTAGGTCTTCTTCAACTTCTTTGGTTCACTTGTTCATCTTTCAAGTTTGTTGAAATCTGCCTGTTGTCCTTGAGATCACTGGTGTAATTATTTGCTTCTTCTAGCCTGTTGGAGACATCTGTTACTTGTTATTTGCTTTTATTACCTCAGTCCTTAACTCTGGTATTTCCCTCGGGTCCATGGTCGTTTTCTTCTCTATCATTTCACCTTTTTCTGTGTTGTTTCCCTCAAATCCTATATGACTCTAAGCAGCATTCTGAAGATTTGCTGTGGTAGATCAATGTCTGCTTCTTCTATTCATGTTGCTAGGTTCAGGACTTCCTCCAACATTGCGTTTTGATTCTCCTGTTTTTTTTCAATGAGGTTGTTGAGGCTGGTTGTTGTCTGTGTGTCATTTTAGAGGATATCGAGGTAGTCAAAAAGCACTAGTCTCTCTCTTTGGGAGGCTCATATGAATGCTTCTGTGGATTGTAGCCAACTGTGTTTAGGGTGTGTGTCAAGCTATCACTTTATCTCACTGTGCTTTCTTTCTCTCCCTAGCCAACTGGACTTCTGATATTTGGAGGGAAAGTTGGATGGCCCTCTCAGTGGATGCTGGCCTGATGGCTGTGGGCTGTGGAAGTGGCACTGCACCAATTGATCACGTGGGATGTGGTGTTGGCATGAACCACAATAGTGTGGCATGCCTTGGAGGGTTTCAGAGGTGCCCACTGTGACATGGAGTGTCATGGAGTGTTGGCGGGGATGCCTACTTTTGCATGCAACACGGTCGAGAGCAGGTGCAGGTGCAGGTACTAGGCATCAGGGAGCACCCAAGAGGGCTGACGGCTCTTTCTGCGATGGCGAGGAACACAGCAGAGGATGGATGGATGCTCCTGCGGGTGGCATGGAGCACTGTGGAGGGTGGGCAGAGGTTCTGTAGCCACATGGAGTGCCATGATTCCTTTTGTTTCTTAATCTGAACATTTTTCTAAAGGTTACACATTTTTTCATCAGTGAGGGTATGTAAAAAAAGACTGCATGGATGTGGTTAATTTCCAAGACTCTTGATTCTTTGGTAATTCACTAAGAGCCTGTTATCATTGCTCATAAAATTTTCTTGAGCTTGACTGAGCCTATGTTAAGAAATAAAATTTATAGTTTTGTCTTTTAATTATGCTCCTCCACAAACTTACAGAGCATCCCTTTTACCTCAGTACTTATTACCTGAAAATGTGAATAATCCAAGAAAATATAAAGATTTCACCATCAGTGTTTAAAATACAAATATATGTTGCTTCATTTGCTAATTATAAGAATACTGCAAGTTTAAGAGCAAGGTAAATAATAGTATATATA
>NW_022107407.1:11301564-11309257 GCF_000313985.2 Echinops telfairi | reverse complement strand
GTATAGCTCATCAGTTATCTGATAAAGTACACTTTGAGACCAGAGTATTTTTAAAGATAAAGAGAAATATTTTAAAGTACAATCTAACAGGTAATTAAAATCTTAAATTTGTATACACCATTTACCTAACAACATAATTTCAAAATATACTAAGTAACAAGGATCAAATGATAAAAAAAATCGTTAATCCATAGATCCAGAGATAAATTTTAACTCCTTTCTCAATAAAAGTCAGAATGATCAATTTTTTAAAAAATAAGCCATGCTACCAAGGAACATATACACAGAGAAAAACTCAAAATATTAAAAGCTAGAACTAAATGGTGGACATTACTACTAATGTTAGTGGGAAAAAAGATTGTAAGAGAGAATAACAAAAGATTCTATACCAACAAATTAGAAAACAATTAAAATGGACACAATGGAAAATTGATGCAAAAAATATATAAAAATCTGAGTAAAGCTGTAAGATGTAAATGGATTGACAGGGATCAACAACTTCCACACAGTAAAAAAAAAAAAATCAAAGACCAGATGGTATAACTGGTCTATCATACCCTTAAAGAAGAATCAATTACAATTCTTATTGAAGATTATTGGGGGGGAAAAAGACGAAAAGCCAGCACTTTCAAACTCATTCAAATCATTCTAAGAAAAGTATTAGTTGGGTACCAAATGCACACAAAGATATCAAGAAGGAAAATACAGACTAATATTCCTTTTGAATAGAATTGTAAAATTCTCAAGAGAATACAAACAGAGATCAAATGGGGTTTATCCCAGGAATGCAAGGGTGACTCAATAGATGAAAACTAATGGATGTATAACATTAATTTAATAAAATGAAAAAAAATCCATATGAATAAGACTTGAAAAAACTTTTGACACAACTTGAAATTTTAAAATAAAATCTGTTCAAAAAACTCTCAGAATACTAAGAATAGGGAAAAATAAATAAAACAAAGTCTTCAACATGCCATAGCTTATTTCTGAAAAACCCAGTTAACATTCTTGCTAATGATGAGGGACTAACAGCTTTTCCTCTTAGTTCAGGAGTAAAAAGATAAGAATTCCATTCTAATTATCTCTATTCAACATTGTTAACAGCTTTGATGGCTTATTAGGTTTCAAGTTTGGCTGCTAACAATGAGGTCTGCATCCTAAACCACTATCCTCTCCAAGGGTTAGGATTAGGGCTAGGGTTAGGGTTAACGTCAGTTATGAAAGCATGAACCACTGTATGTCATGGATGGACCAAGAATTTTCACTCACCATTATGCTGAATGCAGTTAGTCAATCACAAAAGGGCAAATACTGTATGAGCTCACTACTATAAGGTAAAACACCAAGATGTATGCTGGCTTCTGCTCTCAGGCTATGTAAACTTCTACTCTGGTCTCCCAAACAAAGGGGTAGAGAGGTTGTCTAGCATCCATTAACTGAAAGCATTTCCCTTGTGAGCAAGAACAGACAAAGATGCTCAATATTACTTTTCTTATTCAACATTGTGCTATAAGCCTTAGCCAGAACCCTTAGACAAGAAAAAGAAATCCCACAGGACAAAGAAGTGAGAAAAAAAAAACCACTATCTGCAGATGATATTATTTTATATGCTGAAAATCCCAAAGACTTGACAGGAAAATTTTTGAGACTAATTAAAAGATTTGGCAATGTGGCAGGATATAAGATTAACTAGAATAAATTAATTGGATTCCTATATACTAACAAAGAAAACACTGAAAAAACATCAAGGAAAAATGCCATTTATAATAGCCACACAAAAGATAAAATACTTAGGATTAAACCTGGCCAAGATTAAACAAAAGACTGTACAAAGAAAACTACAGAATACTATTACGGGAAACTAAAGAGGTCTACAAAAAATGAAGAATATCTCATGTTCATGAACAGGAAGGTTTAATATCATGAACATGCCAATACTTTACAAGGCAATCTATAAATACAGCTCAACGTTAATCCAAATCCCAACTTTGTTCTTTAAAGAAAAGGGAAAAAAAAATTACTAACTTACTACTGAAAGCGAGTAACCTAGATTAAGGAAATAGTTCCTTTAAAAGAACAAACTAGAAGACCTTGCATCACCCTACCTCAATATCTACTATACAACCATAGTACTGGGACAATGACAGGTACATAGACCAATGGAACAGAATATAAAAATCAAAAGTAAATTCAGCCACCTATAAGCAACTGATCAACAACAAAGGGCCAAAATTATTAAATGTATGTGCTAATCTGGATTGAATAGAGAAACAAATCCATAGAAACTATAAAGGAGAGTTTTATATAAAGGGTAATTGTACATTAAGATAGAATCCCAACCCAGTCCAGTCCAAGCCCTTAAGTTCGATATTAGCCCATATGTCCGATACCAATCTATAAAGTTCTATTCACACTCAGAAAACACATGCAATGATGAGGAATGCAGGATGATCATAGGCCAGTAGGTATAAAGTCTTTGGATCCAGTGGCATTGAAGGCCATGCCCATACAAAGGCCTCATTGGCTCTATCCAGATTTACAGCCTAGACTCCACCCCTCAACCCCCAATCCTCAAATTGACACCAAATTATGTAACTACCACAATGGGAGACAGTCTATTCAACAAATGGTCCTGGTGAAATTGTGTCTCCAACTGCAGAAAAATGAAAGAGAACCCATCCCTCCACCCATGCACAAAATGAACACAATATGGATTACAAACACTAAATGTAAATTCCAGAGCTTTAATAATCATCAATGAGAACATAGGGACAAAGTTAAGGGTTCTATTTTAGGGCATATACATACTATCAAATATAACAAGGGAAATGAATAAGAAGACAAAAATGGCCAGGGCTTGCTAAAAATAAATCACTTATGAACACCACAAGACTATCAAGAGGCTCTGGTTTATGAAAAAACTTTTAGCAAGGACACAACAGACAAGAATCTAATCTCTAGAATCTATAAGATACTGCAAGTCCTCAAAAGAAAAGGCAATTAAAAAGTAGACAAAAAGCACAAATAGACAGTTCATCAAAAATGACATTCAAATGGCTAAAAAGCACTTGAGAAAGCTCCCAGTCACTGATCCTTCAAGTAATGCAAATCAAAACAAAGATGAGATACAGCCTGACACAGACAATGAAAGATTGATTGCAAAAAAAAAAAAAAAACCCAAACAGAAAACAACAAATGTGGAGAGGATGTAGAGAGATTGGAACTCTTATATACTTTGGTAGGCCTGGAAATATCCACAATCTTTGTGGACAGCAATATGGAGCTACCTTAAAAAAAACTGAGAATGGAAATCCTATATGACCCAGCAATACCTCTACTGACTATGTACCCTAAAGAAGTAAGAGGTATAACACAAACAGATGTATGCACTTCCATGTTCATGATAAAACTGGTCACAATAGCAAATAGCTGGTAACAGCTCCAAAGCTTATAAGTAGAAGAATGGGTGAAGAAATTTTGGTATATACATACAATGGAATACCATGCATCATTAAAAACATGAAACTATGAAGCGTCTCATGACATGGATGGTCATGGACACAGTATTTTGGACAAATTCAATCACAAAAGCACAAATATTGGATGAGTCCATTACTAGAAGGGCAAACATAGGCATATAGTCTCCGGTCATGTAATCATTTATAACGAAAGGATAAGGACTAGAAGGAGCATGAGGAAGGCTCCTGGAGTGTGGACAATCCTTTATATCTTGATATAAGTTGTGATATTTGAGTCCTTTGAGAAAATATTATTCAATGGTATATTGCTGTGTTAGACCAGGTTGACTAGAGAAAAAATCCAGGGACATTCATACATGTGTGAAGGAGAGCTTTATATTAAATAGTAATTGTATATTATGAAAACATCCCAGTCCAGTCCAGATCAAGTTCATTAGTCCAATAATAGCCCATATGCCTGATACCAGTCTATAAATCCCTCTTCAGACTCACACAAGACATGCAATGATACCGAATGCAGGAAGATCACGGGCCAGTGGGTGGAAAGTCTTGTAGAGTCAGTGGTGGTGGAAACATCTCAGTGCTGACATGGGTTTCCACATGGCTCCACCAGCTTCAGGGCTCTGGCTGCCATCAGCATAACTCCACGTGGCTTGTCAACAGGCACGTGTAGCAAAGAGACTGTGGTCCTCCTCCCTGGAGAAAAAGAGGAAGTTCCCAGAAGCCTCTTGGTGGGTGTGACCTGATTGACAGGCTAGATTCCACCCTCACATTCTATTTAGCAAGTTGACATGAAATATGTAACTACCACACTTTGTATACATATTTTATTAAAAATGAACGTAACCACATTAGTACATATTTTGGAAGAGGAAAATCTAACTCCCATTGAAAAAAAGAAAAACACAGATTAACAAATGTTATATCTTTCAAAACTACTTGCCTCCACTAAACTGATGAAATATGATTGTCACATATAGATAATTGCCAAATCTGAGTTTGGGTACATGTTGTTATTGTTTGGTGCCATTGAGTCTATTTCAACTCGTAGCAACTGTGTGTGTAATAGAACTAAACACTGCCTGGGCCTATACCATCCTTAATATTGTCATGTTTGAACCAATTGTAGCCACTGTCAGTTCAGCTCCTTGAAGGTCTTCCTCTTTTTCACTGACCTAACTTTCACCAAATATCATGTATTTTTCCAAGGACAGATCTCTCCTGATGACATATCCAAAGTATGTGAGATAACTTTGCTTCTAAGGAACATTCTGGCTGTACTTTTTCCAATAAATCTGTTAATTCTTCTGGAAGTTCACAACACTTTCAACTGTATTTGCCAATGTCATAATTCAAGTGCATCAATTTTCCATTCTTCCTTATTCATTTTTGAACTTTTCCATGCATATATGGTGATTGAATGTGTTTGAGTACATGAATATTAATTACACTAACTTCTCATATGCATGTTTACCTTTATTTTGTAATAAAAACTGTTTTAAATATTGTATCAATTATTTGAAAAATTCTAAAAGTATCCTTGCTTTATAATTAAAAATGTTAACTCCTTATTAATGAGAATCTGCACATGCCAATTTTTAATATCTTCATTTGAAACCACATAGTGAAAAATATATTAATAATATGCCAAATTCAAATACACGTAAGAACCAACTGATCTGCCCAAGTCAGGAGTGAACATGTCTGGAGTGGAATGTCTAGAAGCACATGGCCCCATTCTCCCACCAAGCCTCTGACAACAGTCCCACTGATTCCTGAACGTGGATAGCTAGACACATAGTGGCAAAAGAGATTCAGAAATAGAGTGACCCAGGTCCAGGAAGGCACTGCAAGACATCGTCACAGTTTGGGAGGAATTCCCTGGCTCTTGAGGCTCTGTCCCATGACCTGATTTCCAGTGTCTCCTGGAGTCTACTGAGTGCTTTACATAGAGTCTAGCCTTGGAAGGAGTCTGCTTCAGTGCTTTGTTGAATGTCATTTTAGACGGCTTGACAATGGAGTAAAGAGCAGAAAGGTGGGTTCATTTGTCAAACTCAGGTTAAGGTCATTACAATTTTATTCAGTAGAGAGGAAAGTCATCCCAAACCTGAGATTTGAGGAATGTACAAATGTAACAAGACAGAACTAAATGATGATTAGCCAGTCCTCTGACCTCTAAGTGTTGGCTATGTTACTGCCTGTGACAGGAAGCAAAGCAGAGGTTTACATGGGACAAACAAAGAGCACAGTGTTCGTGAAGATTCACAGCCCATTCCCAGATAAGTTCTTTTACACAGTATCATTCCTCACAAAAGAAAATGTTTCTCATGTGTCAAAGTGAAAAAAAAAAATCTTGTGAAATGAGTGATGACGATTTTGCACTTCTTGTCTGAAAGAGAACATTGACACTCCACCACTGATTGTAACTGCTTGAAATCATGATGACCGATCATTTGGTTCAAGTTGTCCTTCTCTGATTACTGCAACTTGTCAGAGAGGTCCATCCTAAACAGAAGTCATTCCTCCCAGTAATTATATGGTACATCACTGTGCACCCAATTCTACTTCAGGAAGTTCTAAATACATATTTTTAAAACATCTACTTGAGTTTGAGTATGTATTTAATAGGTACAATGGGAATGGATTTGCTAGATAATTTGCTTCACTGTTTTGCTTAAGAAACTTACTTTTCCCATGTTAGTTCCGGATCAGAAAAGACTAAAAGAAACTAGCAAACTTCAAATAATTATACATAGCTTCAGTATTTCATCTCATCTTGCCATTTGACATGATGTTGAGCCCAAATGCCCAACCTAAATATGATGTTGTGTTATTGATGATTGTCAACAACCTGACCTGCAATTTTTTATAGAACACAACTGTATTGAGTTTGATATGTGTTAGGTAATGCTGTGTCTCAGCTTCATTAGCATATTAACAGAGATTGCCTAAATTTTCAATATTCATTAAGCCCTTCTGTGTTCCTGAGAAAATAGTTAGAATATGTTTCTTGGTGATCTCAGGGAGCACAAAATATAGTAAGTGGGACAAAGAGGTAAACAGGTAAGATCAATTTTGATGCCACAAAAGAAACTGACCAGTGATAACTCTTTCAGATTCTATTTCCCAATTAATTAAAAATTTGTGTAGTCTTTTACCCAGTAGTACAGGGGAATCTAGTTTTTTTTAAATCATTTTATTAGGGGCTCATAGAACTCTTATCACAATCCATACATAGATCAATTGTGTAAAGCACATTTGTACATTGATTGCCCTCATCATTCTCAAAGCATTTGCTCTCCACATAAGCCTCTAGCATCAGCTCCTCATTTCCCCCCCTCCCTCCTCCCTCCTCCCTCCTTCATGAACACTTGATAATTTATAAATTATTATTTTGTCATATCTTAAACTGTCCGATGTCTCCCTTCACCCACTCTTCTTTTGTCCATACCCCAGAGAAGAGGTTATATGTAGATCCTTGTCATTGGTTCCCCCTTTCCACCCCACCCTCCTTCTACCCTCCCAGTATCATCACTCTCACCACTGGTCCTGAAGGAAGCATCTGTCCTGCATTTCCTGTGTTTCCAGTTCCTATCTGTACCAGGGTACATCCTCTGCTCTAGCCAGATTTGTAAGGTAGAATTGGGATCATGGTAGTGCGGGGGAGGAAGCATTTAGGAACTAGAGGAAAGGTGCATGTTTCATCATTGCTACACTGCACCCTGACTGTCTCGTCTCCTCCCTGCAAACCTTCCATAAGGGGATGTCCAATTATCTACAGATGGGCTTTGGGTCTCCACTCCGCACTCCCCCTCATTCACAATGATATGATTTTTTGTTCTGATGATGCCTAATACCTGATCCTTTCGATTGTATCGGGGAGGTGAGCACGCAATGTTATAATATTTTGTTCTTTGATGCCTGATAACTGATCCCTTCGGCACCTCATGATCACGCAGGCTGGTGTGCTTCTTTCATGTGGGCATTGTTGCTTCTGAGATAGATGGTTTTTTGTTTACCTTCAAGCCTTTAAGACCCCAGATGCTATATCTTTTGATAGCCAGGCACCATCAGCTTTCCTCACCACATTTGCTTAGGCATCCACTTTGTCTTCAGTGGTGGTGTCAGGAAGGTGAACATCATGAAATGCCAGTTTAATAGAACAAAGTATTCTTGCATTGAGGGCGTACTTGAGTGGAGGCCCAATGTCC
>NW_022107407.1:11282502-11300966 GCF_000313985.2 Echinops telfairi | reverse complement strand
CCCAAAGTTTATTTTTGGTATTCCCTGGGGACTTCGTTGCTCTGTTCCCCTTGCTGTTCTGTTGCATGCCCTTAGTGTTTTGCCTTGGTGTGATGGGATCAGATCGGGCTCAATTCCCACACTGTGTCTCCAGTGTTGTCCCCTGTAGGGCTCTGGGTCAGTGAGGGATGTCGTGTCTCATAGTGGGGCTGGCCATATAGTCCTTTATGTGTATTGGCTGCTCTGAGTGGGAATATCTTCCTCAAGGGTTGTTGGGCCAGGATGTGCTCCACTTTGTCTTCCTCCCCCTTCCCGTGTACTCTGATCAGACATGTCCCTCTCCCAGAGTTGAAGATTCAGTGCTTTCCTCTGAAATAAATTCTTCTGGTGGGCGGGCATTCTAGTTTCAATGACAACAGAGCACTTTGGTTTTGGAAGAGGAAATTGTTGAAAGGGTATAAAGCATCACACTTTAGAGTCACACAGTATGAAATTTTTGATTGTTGTGTTGTCCTCAAAGTAAATAATATTCTAACTCTTTACCATACTTTCAGATATTCATCACTAAATAACACTAAGACCCAGCAAACATCAGTGAATCCATTTACATAGTTCAAGTATTATCAGCGGACCTCTTTGGCATTTTTCTATGAGCCCCACCTTATTACTTGAAGACACTTAACAAATGTATTCCTTGTCTTGCCATCCAACCTGTAACTCACATTCATTCCCACTGCACCTACCAAATACATACTCAAACTCAAGTAGATGTTTTAAAACGTAAATATAATTATAAAAGCTGATGATTTATAATGGCAAAACTTGGCTCTTTGTGTGGAAAGGTATCCCTGAGTGTCTTCGATAAAAGAGTGTATGCGTACTGTCATAGCTGAGTGACATAGCCATTATGAATGCTATAGGAATTGATTTTGTTATCCCAAATTTGTGTCCTTCCAAGAACCTCATTTTTTTGAAATTAATACTACGTTATACAAAACTTCAGCAACCAAATATTCCTCAGCCTCTAGGAGATGGCCCTCTGGGACTATTTCCATCCCTGAAGCTGCAGTCCTTAGCTCACTAGTCTCAATGCCACCACTTTTGTACTTCTGCAAACGGGCCAGCTAGTGTGATTTCAAACCTCAGGTAGAGGTAATTGGGTTGGGATTTTCAGCCAAGAAGTGACCCAATCTAAATAGGCCTATGAGAAGTGTTTGCTCTCCATGAAAATATTCTCACCTTGGACAGGTGACTGCAGGTCCCAACTCCCTCAGGCACATAAACTACAGATCGTGGATTCTGTTGCAAAGTGGCCAGAACATGTCTTGTCAGTGCCCTTCTGCTATCTCCTTGCAGACTCTGGACTAGAAGCCATAGCTCTACTTGCTGTAAGGTAGTCTTTTGCTGAACGTCTGGAGAGCACAAGTGCAGCTAATGTTCTGAGTTCTTAATATAGGAACTTTCAGCCTCTTTCTCTTTTGACTTTATTTCTATCTAAGAGTAGGAAAGTGGTTAGGATGAAAGGGCTGTTGAAGTTAAGGAGGTGGGCATTATATCACTCAAAACCCATGGATTCTTACCTGACTTTATTTGTTCTCATCATTAGGTGTCATCAAGTATATTCCAACAGATGGATAGCTACCCTATGTGTCGCGCCATCCTCAGAATTGTGCCAATGGTTGAGTCCATTGTTGCAGCCACCATGTCAATCTGTCTTGTTGAAGGTCTTCTTCTTTTTCCTGTCATTCTGATTTACCAAGCATGATGTCTGTGTTGGGCCAGGTTGATGAAAGAAATAAATTAAATGATGTATGTGTATAATAAAGGGCTTTATATCAAGCAGTAATTATATATCAAGAAAGTGTCCCAGCCCAATCCAACTCAGGTCCACCAGTCCGAGTCTAGTCTCTAAGTGAGTCTTCAGACTCACGCAGCCACATGCAGTGATGCAGAATGCAGGAACATCACAGGCCAATGAGTACAGAGTCCTGTGGATCCAAGTATGGTGGAAACTTGCCAGAACACCAGCAACTATCAGGGTGTCCACTCCAGTCCCAGTAAGCTGGAAGGTGGAGTTTCAGAGAAAGGAAGAGAATCCCAGGTTCCTCCTTATGAGAAGGCCAAACCTCCAGAAAAGGGTCATCAGGCTGTGACCTGATTGACAGATTGGACTCCATATCTAGCCAGGAGAGTGTAGTTGACATAAAATTATATAACTGCCACAATATCCTTCCCTGGGGAATAGTCTATCCTTACAAAGTATGCAAGACAAAGGAGCACTCAGGCTGTACTTCTCCCTAGAAAGATTTATTTGTCTTTTTGGCACTCCAGGGTGCTTTCATTTGTCTTCAATAGCACCGTAATTCAAATGCATCAATTCTTCTTTGTCCTTCCTTATTCAAAGCCCAATTTTCATATGCATATGAGGTGATTGAAAATACCATGGTCAGTCACATCATAGTCCTCACAGATACCTCCTTGCCTTTCAACACTTTGAAGATCTCGTCTGCGGTGGATTTACCCAATGCAATGCACCCATGACTGTTGCTTCTGTCAGCATTGATGGTTGATCCAAGCAAGACGCGCTTCTTGACAACTTCAATTTTTTCTCTGTTTATGATTATGTCACCTACTAGGCCACATGTGAGGGTTTTGGACTTCTTTACATTGATATGTTGTCCACACTGAAGGCTACTATCTTTGATCTTCATCGGCAAGTGCTTCGGGTTCTCATTTTCAGCAAACAAGGTTGTGACATCTGCATATCTCAGCTTGTTAATAAGCCTTCCTCCAATCCTGAGGCTTCATTCTTTTTAATAGAATCCAGCTATTCTGATTATATGCTCAACATATAGATTGATTAAGTATGGTGAGAGGAACAACTCTGACACTGGTTTCCTAATCTGAAATGATGCAGTATCCTCTTGTTCTGTACATAGTACTGCCTCTTGATCCATATACACGTTCGACAGAACACAGTAAAGTGTTCTGGAATTCCCATTGTTCTCAAGGCTTTCCATAATTTGCTATAATACAAAGCCAAATGTCTTGGCGTAGTCAATAAAACATAAGCAAATATATTTCTGCTATCATCTTCTTTCAGCTACACTGTACTATACTCCTTTTCTGTTATTATCTTCTTTCAGTTATATTATACTATATTATACTATACTGAGCCCTGGTGTTATGTGACCCACAAGGCCAACAGTTAAAAGCCACCAGTAGATCTGCGGGAGAAATACTGGGCTTTCTATTTCTGTAACCATTACAGCCTTGGAAATTCACAGGAGTTCAATATGAATCAGTGTTGACTTGATGGTTTTGTTTGAGTCTCAAAGTTGCATTTTGGCTCTTGTGAGCTTAATTTTCTGCAGCCTCAACCTAAACTTACATATGATCCTTTGATGGTCTGTTCCACAGTCAGTCATTGTCCTGGTTTTACCTGTTGATCCAACTTGAAATGTCCTTGAACGTCTCTATGGTCTCCTCCCATATATGGAGTCAATTTCATTTCTATGTATTACATCTAAAAAAGTCCATGCATATAGTCACCATTTCTGTTGTTTAAAAAATATATTTGCTATGAATAAATTATTGGTCTTGCAAAATGCTATCATGCAATCTCCAGCTTCATTTCTATTACCAAGACCATAATTTCCTTCCTTTTTCCCAACTAATGCTCCTTCCTTTTTCCCAACTTTTGCATTCTAGTTTCCAACAATTGTATTTTATTGCAAATTTGATCCATTACAGACTATAGACATTAGTAGAATTGCTCAATTTCGTTGTCATTAATTTTGGTGCTTGGTGCATATATTTGAATAATAGTTGCATTGATTGGATTTTCTTGAAGGAGAATAAATATAATCCGATCACAAACAGCACTGTACTTTTTTTTCAATTGGTTTATTAGGGGCTCGTGCAACTCTTATCACAATCCATATATACATCAATTGTGTAAAGCACATTTGTATATTCATTGCCCTCAGCATTCTCAAAACATTTGCTCTCCACTTAAGCCCCTGGCATCAGGTCCTCATTTTCCCACTCTTTCCCCACTCTCCCCTCCCTCATGAACCCTTGATATATTCCATTTCAACTGTGATGACTTCCAATTGTCCTAGATTTATACTTCTTACATTCCAAGCTCCAATTACTAGTATTCTTAAAGCTGTTTCTTCTCATTTTGAGTTGGGCCCCATCAGCAAATGAAAATCCCGCAGGCTTTACTCCCACAAGCTTTACCACATTCATGACACCATGGTCAACTCTGCATTGAGAAAGCATGTCCTCCTCACTTACACTTTGAGTGCCTTCCAATCTGAGATGCCCATCCTCTGGCACTATCTCTGACAATGCCCTGCTTCCATTTCTTAGGCCTTCAATATCTGATAATGTCCAAATGTCATGCATAGGGGTTTCAGTATCTACTTCCTCAGAATTGGGGAGCTGATTTCTTTATAGTACTCTGTTCTTAATCTGGAAACTCCACTAAAACCTATTTACTTTGGGTGACCCTGCTGGCATTTGAAATACCAGTTACAAACCTTTCAGCATCACAGCAACACACAAGCCATCACAGTGATAGACAAGTGGTGGTTAAGTTTACCTAAGTAGATGTAACTGTGAAATGTCAGATAATCCAGTAGTCAATAAGTAAGGGAAAGGTATGATTGTTTCGTTTCAGAAGTAATTAAGATGAGGTCATACTGAATGAAGTTAGACTCTTAATCCAGTAATAATTTATTTTCCTTTAAAAGGCAGAAAAAAGACATACATACACAAACCCAGATTGAAAAATAGACTAAGATTCAAACAGGGGTTTTGGTTTGTTGTTGCTGTTGAGTGTCATTTAGTCAGTTACAACGCACAGCAAGTAACCTTTGTATAATAGAATGAAACACTGTCAATCCTGAGCCTGCCTCACATTCATTGTTGTGGTTGAGCCGATTGTTGTAGCCACTCTTGTCCATTCATCTGCTTGATGGTCTTACTATTACACTGACCTTCTACTTGGCCAAACATGATATACTTTTCCAAGAACTGGTCTCTACTGATAAGCTGTCCAAAATAAGGTAGGGAAAGTCTTGTCCTCCTTGCTCCTAAGGAACATTTTTGCTGTATTTTTTCCAAGACAGATCTGGTTGTTCCTGTGGGAGTTCATACTAGTTGCAAAATTCTTTGCCAACATTACATTTCAAACACATCAATTCTTTATACAATGAATTGGATCATGTGCACCTGTGTTAGACAGGGTTCTCTAGAGAAACAAGACCAGGACACTTATGATCATATTTATATATAGATAGATATATACAACATAAGAAATAAACAGCTAATTAGTCTATAGAGCAGTATAAATGGCTCAGTGCAGCTCACTTCCATGAGACAGCTAATACACTGGCAGTCCTTCAAGTCACGAGGGCCCCTGGGTACAAGTCAAGGAAGCAGACGGCTGAGTCCTCTGTAGAGCAATTCAGGCAATCTGGCCCCAGGCAGCAAACAGCAAGGCAGATTACCAACAGTCAGCCAGATGACAGGGTCCAACAGATCCCAGATCAAGCAATGTATATACCAGTAGAATGGCAAAGCAGTTCTTGAAGGAACCTCAAACTACAGCCACCCAGTCCATGGGTTGGATGTCCCACAGATAGTGTACCTCGGAAGTTGAGGCAGAGAACCAGCAAAGGCATTGTCCAATCATCAAAGAGCAAGAGACAAGAAAGGAGAGACTCACAGAGCCATATATCTCTCCACCCTTCAATTAAACTGCCTTTCAATTAATCTTACATGTGTTCATTGGCCAGATTGGCACAATAATCCTACCTATAACAGCACTTTAGTGTTCAAAGTGACACACTTGCTATTACCACTTTAAGGAGCTCTTGCGCAGATTTGCCCGATGTTTAATTTCTTAACAGTTGTCAAGAACTTTCTCTTGCTTGGATCCATAGTCAATTTATCATGATGTTGTCTATTGGTCTAGTGTTGAGGAATTTTGTTTTCACTGCAACGAGTTGTAATACATGCTGAAGGCAGTAGTCCTTGGTCCTCATCAGCAAATGCTTCAAGTTCTCTTCATCTTCTGCAAGCAAGATTGTTGTTATCTGCACACTGCAGCTGGTTCATAAGCCTTCATCTAAGCATGATGCCATGTTCTTTTCTTGGTCCAGCATTTCAGATTACCTACTCAGTATGCAGATTGAATAAATAGCATGAAAGGTATAAAACCCTTACACTCACTTTTCCTGATCTTAAACCATGCTATTTTTCCGCACTTTGTTCATACAGTGAATCCCTCTCATTCCATGGACAGGTTAATTTTTACCTTTTTTTTCTTTCATATGTTTGAAATGAACATGTGCGCCACTAAAGACTCCAAGTCCACTTCAGTTTTACTTTTCCTCCTTTCTATCACTCAAATCAATATTTTAGGTCTCAGGGGTAAGACCTAATTTTTTTAAATTTTATTTTAGGTCTGTGAGACTTCACTCTAGCCTTTGTTCTGTTTTCTTCATTTCGGTTTTTAAAGAAAGTATATTGTACATAGTCCTACAGGCCATCTCAACAAATATAATCAGTAATAATATCCTGTTAAATCCCCATAAATGTCGTTTCTTTCTCTTGGTTTTTCCTCTGCCATCCTTCCTTCCTCCTATAATTTTCTATCCTTTCCCTCTCCCTGTTCCCACCCTTGGTGCTGGTCTCCTTAGTTTTCAAAGTCTTATCTTTTGGTGTAAAAGTCAGGTTTCTTTTTCTTTCTCTTTCCTTATAATAATGATGTTATTCAATATTTATCTTTATAAGATTGTCAAGTATAATGTTCTCTATATTGTTCATAATGCAAGGGGTTTTTTGCATTAGTTTTGATGTTTTTTATTGATACATAATATTCTATTGTATGACTGAGTAGACTTTGTTTATCCATTCCTCCATAATCAGAGCTTTGGACTGTTCCATGTTTTTTTATTATGGAAATTGCTGCAATACACATAAGTATGTTTATGTCTGTTAGTGCTATATTCTTTATTTATTTAGGGTATATACCCAACAGAGAAATTGGTGGATCATAAAGTATTTGTATTTGCATTTATTTAAGGGGGTGTCATACTGATTTCCACAGTGGTTGTACCTCTACAGTCCCACCAGCAATGTAAGAGCATGACAATCTCTCAGAATTCTCTCCAGGATTTATTATGTTCTGTTTTATTAAAGTTTGCTAAAAGCGTTGGTGCGAGGTTGTATCTTATTGTTGTTTTAATTTGTATTTCTCTTATTGCTAATAAATGCAAACATTTACTCATATGGTTATTGGTCACCTGGATGAGATCATTGATAAATTGTTTATTCATATATTATGCCATTTTTGATTGGGCTGCTTGTATTTTCATTGTTAAGATGTAGTTTTCTATAGATTTGGAGGCTTGGCCCTTTATCTGATGTATCGTTGTATAATATTTTTTCCCAATCTGTGAGTTATCTTTTAATTCTTTTGACGCAGTCTATTGATGTGCACAAATGTTGTAAGTTTAGAAGGTTCTAGTCTTTTATTTTGTCTTGTATTGTGTTGCTAATTTTTATTATGTGCAGGAATGTGTTTATGCCTTGCATTAGTGTGGCAGTTACATAACCTGGTGTCAATTTGAGATGAGAGTGAAGGGGTGGGTCGACTATCAATCAGGTAGTAGCTTGATGACCTCCTTTGAAGGTGCTACGGAGATAAATAGTTCACTGGAGGCCAAACACATTCTTTCTGCTTTGTCTTCCTCCTGATAAGACACATAGAGCTGTTCTGATGGAGCCAGAGCCTGGGGGCTGGAGGAGCCACTTTGAGACCCACATCAGTGCTGGGATGCTTCCACCACCACTGGAATGACAAGACTTTTCACCCACTGTCCTGTGATCTTCCTGAATTCAGCATGGCTCTGTGAGTCTGAAGAGTATATATGGAGTGGTATCAGACATATGGGCTAATATCAGACTTTTAGACTTGATCTGGACTGAGCTGGTATGTTTTCTCAACACACAATTACTCTGTTACATAAAGTTCTCTCTTACACACATATGAGTGTTTCTGGATTTGTTTCCCTAGTCAACCCAAATGAACACAATTAGTGCCTTTAAGACTGTCCCTATTTTTCATTGATAGTCTTTATGGTTGTATGGTTTATTTTAGATCTTTGATCCTTCTTGTACATGGTGTGAAGTATGGGTCCTGTTTCATTCTTTTGCAAGTGGAGATCCAGTTTTTCCAGCACCAGGTGAAAAGTCTATCTCTTCTGCCACTTAATGCATTTAAGACTTTTATCAAAACTTAAGTGTCTATGGGTACTTGGTTTGTATTTCTGGGTTCTTGATTCTACTTCATTGGTCTTCTCATCTTTTGTTACACCAGTACCAGTTTCTAATGAGCACAAGGAATGCAGTGTTTTTGAATTGGCATGCTTCTCAATGCCATCCATAGATTTTTTATGACCCACATAGTTGAATTCCTTTATATATTCAATAAAATAAATAAATATCCTTTTGGTATTTTCTGCTTTCAATCAAGATCTATCTGTCATTAGCAATGATATTACTTATGCTCTATCCTCGTAGGGATTCAGATAGAATTTATGGCAGCTCCCTGACAGTGAACTGCTGAAACTGTTGTTGAATTATCTTCAGAAAAAAATTGTTTGCATGTAATATGAATGATATTGTTCTATAATTTAAGCCTTCTGTTGGATCACCCTTTTTTGAAATGAGTACAAAACATGGCATCTTGACATTTGAACTATCTATATTTGAGTAATCCATCATTATTTGCATTTTTCTGGGAAATAGAGTTCCAACATCCATTGTGGAATTCAGAAAGGCCAGATACTTTTTCTCCCAAGCCCTTGACCTAGGCTCACAAAATAAACCATTCACAATTGAGGCTTAGAGTATAGAATGAAAATTTTCAAGAATCAAGAGAGAGTTTAGAAGTTGTTCTAACTGTGGAGGTGGCATTATTGTTCATTAATAATGTTTCCAAAGAACAAAATAGTGTCATTAGCAGAAATGTGATAGTGATGCCAGTCTATGATTTCTGGGAAAGAAATCTGCTAGGTGATACAAGCAGTTTATGCTCAGCCATCAATTTAAAACTTGACTATTCTGATCCACCCAGTGACACAAATTAAGTGGGGGGAAAAGCCTGGCCATCTGTTTACATAAGTAGTTAATCCAAGAAATCTCTATGGAGCAATTCTACTCTGTAATATGAGGGGTTTTCATTATTTGGAGTCATCTAGAAGGCAGTGGTTTTTTTATTGGGTTGGCTACTTTTGGGCATAATGAAGAATTCCAGGGTGCCAGAGTCAAAGTATTCAATTATGGTGAAGTGAAATTTCTTGATGCAATTCTTCTTTTCATGCCTCTGTATCTCCACCCTGTAGTTGGATGGGGCTATGAAAATAAGGTGTAGACAACTCTAACTTGAAGCTTTGTCAGTTTTGTCACGCTCCAGGCTATAAGAATAATGCCTTTCAGAAGCAGAAAGATGTCCTTTTTTAGGGACTGTTCTCTCCTGATATATGTCCAAAGTACATGAGATGAAGTCTTGCCATTCTCACTTCTAAAGAGCATTCCAACAAGACACATTTGTGTGTTTTTTCTGTCAGCCCATGGACATTTTCAATATTCCTCAACAATTCCATACTTAAAGCATGTTAGTTCTTCTCCAGTCTCCTTATTCATTGTCTAGCACTTACTTGAACATGTGGCAATTGAAAATACCATAGCGTGGAGAAGGCACACGTTTGTTCTCAAAGTGACATCTTGGTTCTCTCCCACTTTAAAAAGGTCTTCTGCAGCGGATCTGACAAATGTATTATGTTACTAAGTAAAATGAAATCCTGGGCAACTTCAATCTTTTTTCCATGGTCATGATGTTGTCTGTTGGTCCAGTTGTAAAAAAATTTTGTCTTTATTACAATGAATTATAGTGATGGCTTTAGTCTTTGGTCTTCGTTAGTTAAGGGCTGTAACCTACATCTCTTCAGCCAACAAGCTTGTGTTACCTGTGATTCATGGGCAATTAATATGACACTTCTAGCTACATTTCCTTATAGATACATTATGTATATTATGGTTCAGAACTTCAGAAATAGCCCCATTTTGGAGTGTATTTTCTACTATGCTGCTGGCAGGAGTGTGTGGGATTGAGACTTGACTTTGATGGAGGGTGTAGGCCAAACTACACTATTTCTTTCCTGGAGGCATCTTTCTGACCCCATGTTAGTAAAGGGTACAAACCAGGCCACACTCTCTATTTCTTTGGGGACATCTTTCATTTTGCTTTGGTAGAAGATGTGACTTAAGGTACTATTTTTGGTGGGGAGTGAAATAATTGTTCTAACACACACTGCCTCACTTGGAAAGCCAGATAATTAGTTTCCTGACTGAGTTTTGTTAGAAGCAAAAAATAAATACTGCTGTGGGCTTGGGGCATTTTTAGCATCTAGTTATGGACCCTGCATTTGGCTCAACTCTGACCCTTGGATTTTGGACTGAACAGGACCCAACACCATGTGAGATAATTCTGCAAACTTTCTTGTGTTTCTATGAAGTGTGGAGCAAATCGCTGAGCCCAGGAATGTGAAAAGATATACTCAAGAGATTATAACATAATTTGAGCAAAGTTTTATCTTGGAAAAATTGGACAATTAGGACTTATTCAATATCCAACTCCCTGGAAGTAGTGTAATAATAATTCTTACAAAAGAAATTATTACTACAATCTGATTATTGAGTATTGTTAATGAGCCTCCCTCAACTTTGATACCTCATTCTTTTTTATCTAGTCCAGTTCCTCAAATTATTTGCTAGGTGTACAGACTGATTAAGTATGGTGAAAAGATGTATCCCTGTTGCACACCACTCTTGATTTCAAATCAAGAAGCATCCCCTTGATTTGTTCAAAAATTGCTTGTTAGATTGAACAAGTTGGTAGCATTTTTCAATCTCTTCATTCCTCTTTTTAGTGATTGATGCATAAACGAGTAATAGTTGTAACTTTTTTTTCATAAATGCATATAAATATCACCTAATCACAGATAGTACTATACTTCAAGATATATCATAAAATACTTCTTTTTTGCCTATCTATGTGATTCCATTCTTCTTGAAATGCATATAAATATCACCTAATCACAGATAGTACTATACTTCAAGATATATCATAAAATACTTCTTTTTTGCCTATCTATGTGATTCCATTCTTCTTGAATTTGTCATTTTGAGCATATAAAGACATATGATTGTGTGATTCAAAATAGCCAATAGGAAAGAGGGAAGATAGAGTCCATGTAGACTCACCCACCCAGTGGCTCTGCTGTCAGACCACAAAATTAAAACATAAAGAGGCCAATATTGGGAGACTGGGTGCTAAAAATAGATTCAGTTTACTAGGATCCAGTTCAGACCTCCCCCTTTGATTTTCACCCACGAAGTGATTCAATAACTCACTAAAATGATCTAAGTTCACTGTCTCTGCCTGTGGTCTCCGCTAACACCTCACCAGGGCCAGCAGGATGACATCTGCCACCCCTTCCTTTACCCTAGTCCCACAGTGAGCAGTAATTTCCCCAGGCTGCTGTCTAAAGGGGGTCATAATCCCAGGCTCACAGAAAAACTCAGAGAGCTAACCACAAGGCCTCACACCAGAGTTCCCCATGCTGCTAGCCATCCTGGACCTGTAGTCTAGGACTTTGAAAATGCCCTCGCCAGCCAGGAACTGAGTGACTAAATCAGCCATCCCCTTCCCACCTGTATTGGTCTAGGTACTTTAGAGAAACAAATCCACAGCAACTCATGTATAAGAAAGTTTTATGTAAAGAAAGTGTGCATCATGAATACATTCCAACCCAATGTTGCTCAAGCCCACAAGTCCAACATTAACCCATTAACCCAACACCAGTCCACAAAGTCCTCCACCTCACAAAACAGAGGCAATGATGACGACTGCAGGAGGAAAGCTAAGTCAGTGAACAAATAAGCATCTCAGCACTAGCAGGGGTCTCCACACGGCTGTCCCAGCACCCAGGGCTGCATCGGGATAGGTACATGGGGCTTCTCCTTGAGGATGTCTTGTAGGAAGTCAATCTTGCAAGCTGAAGCAAGGAACTGCTAAGGCAGCTGCACCCTGGTGAGACCTTCACAAAACAAGAGACCCGAGAACTAGAAAGGCAAGGCTCACCACCCCTTATCCCTCCACCTTTCAATTAACCCCACATGTGATTATTGGCCAGGTTGGCACAATTAACTAACTCATCACCTCACTCCAGCTCCACACCTGCCAGCGTGGGCAACCATAGATAATTGGACAATGACTTGAAAAATTGAAGAGTTGCTGGGATATTTACCTGTAACCAAATACAGTCCCACAGAGCACAACCAGCAGTGCCTACAACATAGAGGTGTAAGGACACAGGAGGGAAGCTTGGGGTGAATTTGAATACAGTTGGCATCATAAACCAATATTCTAGGCTGGTCCCCCTTTTCCTGGGGAACAGCACAGCCCAAATAACAGGGCACCCCACAAACCCATTATAAAAAGGGAAATTTTTGTGTGTGTGTAAAAATGCTTTCAAGTGGGCCTGTGTGAATTCCCAGATGCTTGCCAAGCCAATAAATGCATGTGGGAACTCCACAAGTTGGGTCTTCAGAGTTGCCCTAGGCATAAGAGAGTGGCCTGGAGGCTGCTAGTGCCTTGTGACAGGAAAGAGAGTGAAAGGAGAGGAAAAAGAGAAAGAAGAAGACACAGACTGGAGCAACAATACCAAGCAAACTGACACCCACTTACACACACACAACTAAAATTCACATAGTAAACAAAAGTGAAACCAGGAAAAGAAAGAAAAGAAAACGACAGACAAGGAGAACTGAATCTGCTGAGACTGTGGTAGGAAAGAGAGAAGATCTAGGAGAAGAGAAGAAAAAGTGAAAGAAGAACACAAAGAAAAAGAAGAATAAAAAGAAAGAGAATGAGAGAATTAAAAAAAATAGATAAAGATATAGCTGACGCCGTGCTGTGCTGTGTGTAGCATTGAATCATGCTGTGTGTAGCACTGTCTTAGGGGTCAGGTTGCACACTGGGTGGGCACAGTTGCCCTAGTCACAAGGTAGGGGTCCAGAAACCAACAGTGGCATGTGAAAGGAATGAGAGGGAGAAGAGATACTCACAAAAACAGAGAGAGAAGCGAAGAGAACACAGAAAGAAAAAGAGAAGAAAGAGAAAAAAGGGTGAAAAAACCCAACTGTGTTCATTAAGATTGGCTGTGATCGTAAAGATGGAAGAGAGAGAGAAGGAAATAAAGAATAAAGAGCTAGCTGATCCCTGATTGCTTGAATGTGGGGCCAGAGGGTTTTAGATCCTGCCCCACAATGGCAGGTTGGTGTGCCCTTTTAATGCAGGGACCCAGTGGTGCTGGGCACAATTGCCCTAGTTGATGGGATCGCCTTAGAGGTCTGATGGAGGTTTCCTCAGCAGCGCAGCATGGTGTAGATGCTGGCCCCAGCTGCCTTGTGTGGTATACAGCACTCCCACGGAGGGCAGGCTGGAGTTCCTCCTGCAATTTGGGTTGATTTGCCCTAAGCAGAGGGTAGTGACCTGGAAGCCAATAGTGGCAAATGATAGGAGAGAGTGGGAGAGAAGATGAGAAAGAGAGGAAAAGAAAAAAAGAGTGAAAAAGAAGAAAGAGAGGGAAAAACAACAACACAAACCTGAGCTCTTTGAGACTGACTGCAGTGGGAAAGATAGAAGGGCTAGTGAATAAAGAGAGAAGCAACGGTGTAGTAGGTAAGGAGATAACTGAGACTTGATCACCTATGAGGCTGGAGGAGTTTCAACTCTTCCTCAAGTTAGCAGGGTGGTGTACCCATTTGATGTAGGGTTCCACAGGAGCTGTGTGGGATTGCTTTCGAAGGCAAGATTGCCCGCATGGCCAAGCATCAGTTGAATGCTGGAGTTCACTGGTATACCTGCCTTGTGCTGTATGTGGCACTGCAGTAGGGATGGGCGCTGGGTTGTTCCCACAGCCACATCTAGGGCCCCAGGACCGGCAGGACCTCCCCAGCTATGTGTAGAATCACTGAGAGGGAAGATGGACTTATTGTCCTAACTAGACTGCTGGTGCCCTACTAGATCAGAGGATTTTATTTTTAATTTTTATCCCCCTAGCCAGCTAGAATAGAATCAAATTAGATTGTTTCCCACAATCTCTGGGCTGCAGTTCCATGCTGTTTGAATCTGAGACTTGCTACAGCGGATCTTTGTTATGCAAAAAGCTGCCAGGTCCTGTAGCTGAGTTCTGGCATTCCTTAGCTAGGCTTCTTCTTATGCTGCTTTATGTTAAGCCCCCCACCCCCATGTGCCCCTTGGAGCTGAGCAACAAGACTGGGGTTTGAGTTTTTAACCAATAATATATATTTCACCCTTTTTTATATTATGCTTGTGATGTACTCTGATTTGGGGGCTGTCAGGCTGACCCCCAAAGGGGGAGATCCAGTTTATCAGGGGGGGTTGTTTCCTTCTCAGCCAATTGGACCTAAATTCACTCCCTGGATTCCAGCTATCTGCCTATTTTCTCCCACACCACGATCTTCCTCAGGTAAAAATCTGCTTTTTCTTCTCTAAATTATGGCTACCCGCCACCACCACTCCCCAGGCTGTGAGCTCAAGGCAGCCAACTGCATGGAGATCTCTGGTGTGGGGTTCTCCTTGTGTCTGGGATTCTGTCCCCTTTAGGGCGTCAATTTGGAGAAATCACTGCTCCCAACAAGGCTGCAGCTGGTGCCTGGGGGCTTACCAAAGCTAGAGTGCTTTAAGCTTTCTTAGTTTGCTTTGTGAGTGGAAATCACACACACAAAAAAGGCATTCAGGAGAGACCCTAGTACCCTAGTTCTAATTTCAGGACTCCACCTCCCCATTTCCTTCACCTTACCTCCCAATTTTCTGGTTTGGCAGCAGGAGCTCCGGACCGGTGAGTCCTATTGAGTCGCCATGTTCCCATCAGTAGAGAAGTCTACATTCAGGATACTTGGGAAACTTTGTGGCTTGACTCCCATCACTGGTCTGCTATGATTTAAGCTGATCTATTATTGTCTAATAAAATTTTCAGTAATACAATTTAAAGAATAAATAATGAAACAATATTTATTATAAAGAATCATCCATGTTCTCTTGGTTATGACATATGTTTTGACAGTTACATAATCTCCTGTCAACTTGAGCAAAGAGGTGGAGTCTAGCCCGTCACCATCATAGCCAATAATGCCTGTGTGGGCATGGCCTTCTCCTTGGAAATCTGGCACTCCTGTCTTCCTCCCTTGAGGTGAGCCACACTCTGATACATATTCCTGTTGACAAGCCACATGGAGCCATGCTGATGGCAGTCAGATCTCTGGAGCTGAGGAGCCACATGGAGACCTGCACCAGTGCTGAGATGCTTCCACCACCACTGGATCTGCCACTGGCCTGTGATCATCCTACATTTGGCATCATTGCATGTGCTGTGTGAGTCTAAAGAGGAATGTATGCATTAGTATCAGACATATGGGTTAATATTGGGCTTATGGACTTGATCTTGACTGGGCTGGGATGTTTGCTCAATGTACAATTTCTCTTTGATATAAAGCTTTCTCTTACACATATGGGTGTCACTGGATTTATTTCTCCAGTCAACCGGATGTAACACATAATGGTACCTTAGGAGTAGGGTACTAGAGAAACAAATTTTAAAGATAGAGAATGGATGCTTGTTTAACAGCTGCCTCATGGAAGCTCTTCTTTGGCTAGCCAGAGGTTAGATATGGCCATGCAGTTTACTGGATTGCTTTCTGGAAATAATACGGGAAGTTAACATTTTGATTATTTTCTTTGATTGTTGTTTTGGTTGTTCCTTTGACTTATAATGGCAAAAAAAATATGATTGATGTATATTTTGAGGTCAGGGGGAGAAATCATCCATTGAATTTCTCAGAGACCATGCTGCTCAGTGAAAATGGCTGACAGAAACCCCACCTTGGCTTGATGAAATCAGAGGACTAAGGCCATTATTTAAGCTACTAGATTCTACATGACCTAAAAGTCACAACATACTCAAATGAATACAGGACTTCTAGATATAGAGTGTGTGATGATATGGTTGCATATTCAGATTATTAAAATTAAATAATGACAATAGTAATGCCTTACATGTGCATGATTCCAATTTCAAAATACTTCATTATCTCATTTGATTTCTACAATAACCCTGTGAATCATTATCCGCATTTCACACCGGAGAAACCCAAACTCTAAAAGGTTAATTCATTTGCCCAGGGTCACCTAAATAGTAATTGGCAGGTGCTACATTTGGGACTTAATTCTTGTGATTCGAAATACAGTACCATTTCTGACATATTGGTTCTTTTTATTGAAGATGGTGTTGCAATAGAATGTCAAAGCATCTATGCTCACTCTCCTTGTTTTAATACTATGGATTAGATGTGACATTGGTTCATATTTTGCTTTTTGTCCACTCCTACAGTACAGATTATTGTGGGTTTTTGGGTCTGCATTTGATAGATAGCCTTGTCCTTTCCCAATAATGCCTTGCTTAACCTACCTGGATTACTAATGAAACCACAACTAATATTTTCTTTCTGGTTTAATACAATCTATTTTTTCCATTTAAAAAGAGATTATTTTGTAGAAATAGCATGTAAATCCACAAAATAAGCAAAATCTCCTTCCTTTCAACTCTAGACAAATAACCTGAAAATAATCCTTATGAAATGGTGTTTGCGGAGCCAAGAAGCACCAAGAAACATAATAATGAAAACCCATGAAGCAGTCTACCGTCTTCGCTTTTTCATGTATGTGAATTTATGATCTTTCTTCACAGGTCAAAATAAAATTAATTCATCAGTGAAACCTGTAATTAGCATGAGTGGTTAATTCTAAGGGCTTCCCTGCACATTCTCGGTGGCAGGTTATAGCACTAAGGGAAGCCATGATGAGGAAGTGTGCTTGTCAATGACTGAATACTGAAATTAGCAATAACATGGTTTCTCTTCATTTCACATATAATTTGACCAGAGAAAAATAAGACAAGTTGACTTTCTGTAGTAAAGCAGCCCACCCTGAATTATTTTGCAATAGAAGCATAGTTTTGTGGAGTGTATATGTTTCATACACCTTTAGTAAATTTAATTTGTGAATATATATTTGTCTACAAATAGAAAAATTAAAGACAAAGACATTATACATATGACAAAGAATTTCAGCATTAGATTATTCCAAAATATGTTATTTATTTCCATGATGAAAATTAAACAGTGATCTGAAGCCCTGGTGATGTGGTGGGGTTATGAGTTGGGCTACTAACAGCAAGGTCAGCAGTTCAAAACCACCAGCTACTCTGGAAGAGAAAAAGAGGCTTTTTATTCCAAAAAAGAATCAAGATTGCCATAAGCCTGATTTGAACTTTTATCCTTCAGAACTGTTTTTTATACTACATACTTCTGATATTTCTGTTTCAGTAACACTAGACAACCACAATAAAGAGAAATTATGTTTCTAAATTGACATAATCACTGATGATTTTGAGTAGATGTAACTAAAGCTCAAATCTTTACTTGTTTAAGCTTTTGTATTTCTTCCAAAAAGCATATTATTTTATTTAAATTTCATTATTGGCCACAAGTTTTGCTATTTGTTTATTTTAGCTTATTTGTTTTGTGAGTGTGTTTGTGTGAGGTAAGTACCAGTAGCTGGTCTGGTTTTTCTTAAATTGTTAAATTTATTCTCAGGGTTGATGAGTTTTTCTGGTTTATTTGTTTTTATTTTGCTTTCCATTATTTCTGTATTTGTGAAGTGACTTTTGTTTTTCAGTCAGAACTTTCTTTTTCCTTGCTTCAAATTTCCCAGTTTCCTCACCTCTGAGGTCAATGTTTAAGTTCGTGTGAACTAGAGGCTAAAAGAAAAGAACAACTTGGTTTTTGTAATGCTAAGACTTAAAATAAGTCTTCATGAACAAAATATTTAATCTTCTTTCTTTAAATTAATAAGAATTGAAGTCCTCATATTCACCTGTACCAGACTATTCTAGATGCCCCCATATATAGCTCCCTTCTTCATAACATCTAAGCAAGACTAAGATATAAAAATATACATCACTTGTGCACTGGTACAGATAGGAACTGGAAACAGGGAATCCAGGGTGGATGATCCCTTCAGGACCAGTGGTGTGAGTGGAGATACTGGGAAGGTGGAGGGAGGGTAGGTTGGAAAGGGGGAACTGATTACAATGATCTACATGTGACCTCCTCCCTGGGGGACGGACAACAGAAAAGTGGGTGAAGGGAGACGTCAGACAGGGCAAGGTATGACAAAATAATAATTTATAAATGATTGAGGGCTCATGAGGGAGGGAGAAGTGGGGAGGGAGGGGAAAAATGAGGAGCTGATGCCAGGG
>NW_022107407.1:11267359-11282402 GCF_000313985.2 Echinops telfairi | reverse complement strand
ATGAGGGCAATGAATGTACAAATGTGCTTTACACAATTGATGTATGTATGGATTGTGATAAGAGTTGTATGAGCCCCTAATGAAACAATTATATATATATATATATACACATCAATTATATATATACATATATATATACATACATACATACATACACACATACATCACTAAGCAAACATCTAATTTGCCCCCATCAAACATTATGTATTTTGAGGTATAGGATCTATTAGGGACTTATATAATCAATTTCCCCCAAATACATGTTTATCATATAGTTGTTTTCAATTTAAAATAAAATTTTATAATATAAACAACTATCTTGTTATTTTTATTATTGCTTAGACACTTTACATTGACTTCTTTTATCTTACCCACTATCAAAGATCAAGTTAAGTGTTGAATATGCTTACTTGTATCACGCCCGTGATGGAGCCCTGGTGGTATACTGGGCTATGCAGTTAGACTCAAGTCGATGTGTCTTGGGAGAAAGATGAGGCTTTCTGCTTCAATAAGGATTGACAGCCTTAGAAACCCAAAGGACCAATTCTACTCTGACTTACAGGATTGCTAAGAGTTTCAGTCTAGTGGATAGCATTAGATTTATTGCATATTTGTTCATTTTTCTAGTACTTTTATCTTTTGATAATATGCAATTTGCCACACAAATATCCATAATTATCATGTACTCGTAATTTATGTATTTTATTAAAATAAAATCATCTTTCTCTGGTTTACTGCTTCCTACCTCTATCTACATTGGTATTAAAATGATTCCCTTCTTTGCCACTGGTTTATTTGCTTACATTTGCTTGATATATTTTACTTTTAACTTTCTCTTATCATCTTGCTTTATGTATTTCTAAATACATAATCTAATCTCTTACACACATATGATTATTTTCTGGGGAATCTATACATTGGAAGCTTTCAAGAATAGATTGATTTTGAAGGAATTTTAAGGGTTTTTAAAATTTATTTAATGGGAAAATGGAAATGCACATTTTTAAAAGAAAAATATTACGATATTGTGGTGATTGACCTAACACGGCTGGAAATAACTCACTAGTGATATACCAGTTGCCTGACATAAGCAAGGTGATACAGATCATGCCTCAGCTTTGTAAAGGTCAACTGAATGCCCAAATAACAAGAGATGTTTACTGTGACTGCTATCTCTCTTTTTCCTCAGGCACATTCTGATGAAGAAAATTGGTGGATATCAGGGCTTAGAATTCTATTTCTCTCCTGAGAAAAACAATAAGCTCCCTTAAATTAATGATACTATACACAGTGAGGTTGAAGTCTGAGATTGGGAAATGCCCAGGTCACCTCACCCTCTCCTACATATCACCATCTCACCCTTGGTTCTAATCTTCTTTGAGAAATTCTGAAAAGGATAACATTCAACGGCTATTATCAAATAACCCTCAAAACATAAACACTAGAAAATCAGATAGATAAGTGAAGAATAAAATGTTTACTCGTTCATAAATGAATTATGATCAGAAACAGAACTACAGTCATAGTGGAATGAATTCTTCACTTCTTAGTCTGCGCTTTTCAAGGACTTAAAGTCCAATGCTCATACGTGTTCTGCAGAGTCAGAGTAGTAGAACAGAGAGAATGGGATTTGAAACAAGGCAAAACTTTAATCAATTATAAGTTCTTCCAGTTACTAGCTAGGTAACTTGCAAAAAGTTAATTAATCTTTTTGAACCTCAGAATGTTTGCCTGCAAAACTGCATGTCACATTAGGAATACTGAGGGTTTTATAATATTTAAATGTAATAAAGAATACAACATTTTTTTAGAACATGCTCTGTATTTGCTATCACTTGTCAAAATCATCATGCCTAACAAACTTTTGGGACCTCCATTTGCTGATGGGTGAAACTCAAGGCAAGAAGAAACAGCTGTAAAAAAATGTACCAATAATCAAAACTTGAAATGTACAAAGTATAAATCTAGGAACATTGGAAGTCATCAAAAATGAAATGGAATACATAAAGATCGATATCCTAGGCTTGAGTGAGCTGAAATGCATTGGCATTGGCCATTTTGAAACCAAAAAAAAAAATCACATGATGTATTATGCAATGAACGACACAATCAAGAGAAAAGTCTTTGCATTCTTTGGCAAAAGGGACATTTCAAAATCAATCTTAAAGTACACTGCTGTTTGTGTTAGGATTACAGTGGACCCTCGTTTATCGCGGTTAATCGGTTCTAGACCCTACCGTGATAAATGAATTTCCACGAAGTAGGATTCCTTATTTGTAAATCAAATATTTTCGTAGTTAGAGCATAGAGGACATGAAAAAACACCCTTTAGTCACCATTACACTCGTATTACCCAATTTATTAAACGAAAAAGGGAAAATACAGTAAAACATTTTGGACGTTACAATTATCATTTATTATTTATTATATTATTTATGGCATCTAGTTTACAGTATGTATATCTAGCCTCCTTCAAGGAAGTCCAATCAACATGACTATTATTCAAATTTATGCCCTAACCAATACAGATAATGCATAAATTAAAGAATTCTACCAATGTCTTCAGTCTAAAATTGATCAAGCATGCAATCAAGATGCTTTAATAATTATTGATGATCGGAATGCAAAAGTTGCTAAGGTTTACCTGACTCAAGTCATGGTATTTTCAATTATCTTAAATGGGCATTGAATAAAGAAGACTGAAGTAGAATCTATGCATTTGAATTGTGGTCCTGGCAATTTAAACCAAAATACCATGGACTGCTAAAAGGACAAATAAATCTGTCTTATAAGAAGTAAGGCCAGAGTGCTCCTTAAAGGCAAGATGGCAAAATTTCATCTTACATACAGGTTCATTTCCCTGACAATGCCCTTCATGCATAGCTATCACCTGTGTGTCAGTGGAAGTGGTCATGTTACTATGATGCTGAACAGGTTCCAGTGAGGTTTTCAGACTAAGACTGATGCCCAAAGAATCATGGGGGTGGCATTGGGCCAGACAGGATTTTTTCACCCTAAATCAATGGCAACTAACAACAGATTCATGTACTTTGGACATGTTCTCAGAAGTGACCAGACCTAGAAAAGGATATCATGCTTGGTAAAGTCGGAGGACAGCAAAAAAGAGGAAGACCCTTACAAGATGGACCGATACAATGACTGCAACATTGCACTCTAACGTAACAGCAATTGTGAGGATGGCACAGACCAGGGCAGTGCTTCATTCTGTTGTACAGAGTGTTACTATGAGTTGAAACCTATTTGAGAGCACCTACAGCAACACCAAAGGTGTGACTTTCAGCTGACATGTCTCCTAACTGGTACAATAATAACTATACTGTTAAGGTTATTATATATAATGTTGTAAGGTTTAGAGATCATTGTGTCCTTATTTTAAAAAATTAATTCATCATTTTATTGGGAGCTCTTAGAGATGTCATAACATTCCATAATTCAAATAGTTGAAGCATAATTTTACAATTCCTACTGCAATAAGTTTCAAAACATTTTTTTCTTCTTGAACTCTTTGATGTCAGCTCCCCTTTCCCCCTTCCTCCCTCACCCTTCCCACTAGGAACCCTTGTTGCTATTGTTATATAATATTATTATTATTAATATTCTATTATATTTATATTTTTTCACCTACTTTATCCTGTTATTTTCTCCCCTCGAGCGGAGTTATACAGTCATCGTTATTATCAGCTCCTCTTTCCCCACCTCTTCCCATATCCTCAGGGAATCATTGCTCCCGTGCTGTTTTTGTAGGGTCATCCATTATGGCATTCCTGCATTGAACAATCTTATTTATATCCCTAAACATATGTAGGTGTAACACAATTAATGAGGTGAAACATAAGCCTTAATAGTAAAGGGAGGAAATATTAAAGAACCAGAGGATAGTTTTGAGTTTCATCAGTGCTCTACTGCAGCCTGAATTCTTCATCCACTGCACACAGCCCCTCTGTGTGGGCCTGTCCAAACATTTTGTAGGTGGGTTTGGGGTCTCTACTTTGTCCATGTTCCTTTACATCCATTTGAGTGCTTGTTTTGAACTTCTGGTAACTATTCCTGAAGACAACTCATGATCACACAGGCCGGTGTACTTCCTCTATGTTGGCTTTGTTGCCTCCCTGCTCAATGGCCACTTGTTTGACTACAAGCCTGTAAGACCACAGACACTATTTTAGCCAGCACCATCAGCTTTTTTCACCACATTTATTTATGCATCCATTTTGTCTTCAGTAATCATGTTGGGAAAGTGAGTATCATACAGTGCCACTTTATTAGAACAACCCGTTCTTGTACTTAGGTGAGAATTTAGTAGAGGCCCAAAGTCCATCTGCTTCCTTGTTAAATTTACATATATATACATGTATAGTCACCTATATTTCTATAGTTTCCCAGAATTTCCCAGAATTCTCAGAATGCCATGCCCTCCAATTGACAGACTAGATTCCACCCTTCACTCTCTCAAGTCCCAAATTGACACCAGATTATGTAAATACCACATGCCCAGTAGTAGAATTGCTGGGTCATAAGGTGTCTCGACTTCCAACTGTTTTAGGTATCACCAGATTGTGTTCCACAGTGGTTGTACAAGACCAACAGGAGTGAATGAGAGTTCCTATCTCATCACACCTCCTCCAACATTTGTTGCTTTCTGATTTTTTGAATTGGCATATCTTTGTGGGTGTTAGGTGGTATCTCATAGCTGTTTTAATTTGCATTTCTCAGATGGTTAATGATCAGGAACATTTTCTCATATGTTTATTGGCCATTCGGGTTTCTCTTTTGTGAATCCTTTGTTCAAGTCTTTTGCCCACCTCCTCAATGGGCTATCCGTTATTTTCTTGCAGGCTTGAAGGATTCTGTAGATTTTTAGTAATAAGCCCTTTATCTGATATGTCATTACTAAATATCTTTTCTTAGTCTGTGGGCTCTTATTACTCTCTTGATGAAGTCTTTCGATGTACTCAAATGTTTTATCTTTAGTACGTCTCACCCATCTACTAGATCTTTTTCTGAGAGTGTATCTTTCCTTAGTTTTGATAGCCCATGTATTCCCTGAACTTAGGTTCTTAGTTTTGTAATTTTTAGATGTCATTCTAAGATAACATTCTTAGATGTTATCATTGGTAATCCTGATAGTTTGGGTTTTTACCCCAAGGTCTGTGATCTACTTTGAATGTGTTCTTGTGTATATAGAGAAGTAAGTATCTGGCTTAATTCATCTGGAGGTTGATA
Organism: Echinops telfairi; assembly: GCF_000313985.2. NCBI lineage: Eukaryota > Metazoa > Chordata > Mammalia > Afrosoricida > Tenrecidae > Echinops > Echinops telfairi. The sequence continues at coordinate 11,277,158 of NW_022107407.1, read as the reverse complement.
TCCAGTTTTTCCAGCACCATTTATTAAACAGGGCATTCGCTTCCCATTTGATATTTGGGGGGCTGTCGTCAAAGATCAGTTATCTGTATACAGCTGGTTTTATTTCTGGATTTTCTGTTCTTATTCATTGGTCTGAGTATCTCTCATAATACCAGTACTATGCTGTCCTGACAACTGTGGCTGGATAATAAGTTTTAAAGTCCAGTAATGTAAGCCCACCAACTTTATTCTTCTTTAGGAGTTCTCTGCCAATTCTGAACTTCTTTCCTTTCTATATGAAGTTGATAGTCAGTTTTTCCATTTCTTTGAAGAGAGATGCTGGTATTCATATTGGGATTGCATTGAACTTGAAAAATCCCTTGGGTAGTATTGACCTCTTTACAATATTGAGTCTTCCAATCCACGAGCATGGGATATTCTTCCATTTGTGGAGGTCCCTTTTGGTTTCTTGTAACAGTGTTCTGTAGTTTTCCTCGTACAAGTATTTTGTTGGGGTGGTGGTGCGGGTAGGGGTTAGATATATTCCTAGATAGTTCACTTTATACTTGGCTATTGTGAAGGGTACTACCTTCTTGATCTCTTTTCAGTAATCTCATCAGTTGTTTATAGCAATCCAATTCACTTCTGTTTGTTGATCTTATATCCTGCTACTCTGCCATATTCCTCTATGGTTTCCAGTACTCCTATTGTGGAGCCTTTGTGGTTCTCAGTACATAAAATCATGTCATCTGCAAATATCGATAATTTCATGTCTTTCCCCCCATATGTATAGCTTTGATATCATTCCGTTGCCTTATATTATTAGCTGGGCCCTCCAGGATGATGTTGAATAAAAGTGGGGACAAGGCACATCCTTGTCTCATCCACATATTCAGTGGTAATGTTCTCATCTTTTCTCTGTTGATTGTAATGGTGGCCATTGGTTTTTCATATATAGTGTTGATTATATTGAGGTAATTACCTTCCAATCCTATCTTCTTGAGTATCTTAACTTGGAATGGGTGTTGAATGTTGTTAAATACTTTTTCTGTATCTATTGATATTATCATGTGAGGTTCTTGTCCTTTTTCTTTTCAATGTGATGGATGATGCTGATGGACTTTTGGATGTTAAACGACCCCTGCATCCCTGGTATGAATCCCTCTTGGTTATGATGGATAATTCTTTTTACATACTTTTGTATTCTATTTGCCAAGATTTTGTTAAGGATTTTTGAATCTAAGTTTATTGGGGATATTGACCTGTAGTTCTCAATCCTTGTTAGATCCTTGCATGGTTTGGGTATTGGTGTTATACTAAGTCCTAAGATGTGTTTGGGCTTTTACCATCCCTTTTTTATGGTCTGAAAGGGCTTGTGTAGAATTGGTGTCAGCTCTTATCTAAATGCTTGGTAAAATTCTCCTGGAGGCATCTGGGCTGGGACTTTTAAAAATTGGTAGAACTTTGTTAACCTTAACAAATTCTGCTATGGGTCTGTTCTAGTTCTTGACATCTACGTGAGATAATGTGAGGAGGGTTTGTTTTCCCAGGCACTTGTCCATGCCTTCAAAGTTATTGTATTCATTGAAGTACCGTCCTTTAAAGTACTATGTAATCAGACTTTTAATCTCATTAGGATCCGTTGTAATTCCCCCTGTTTCATCCCTCATCCTGTATATCGATGTCCACTCCTTCCTATCTTTTGTTAAATTTGCCAACAGTTTGTTAATTCCGTTAATCCTTTCAAAGAACCAGGTTTTATTGTGTTGGTTTTTATCCAATATTTAATTGTTTTCCCACTCATTTATCTCCACCCTGAATTTTATAATTTATTATTATTTTTATATTAGAAGGATTAATCTGTTGACACTTGTGATAGGTTTATTGTGCCAACCTGGCTAATAGGAACATGTGGGATTAATCAGATTGCAGGTTGATTGGAGAGCAAAGGGATAAATGGCTCTACAAAGCCCACCCCAGTCTCTATTGCTCCTGGTGATCTGACCAGCATGCAGCTGCTTTAGCTAGTTCTCTGCCTTAACCTTTGTGTTACATGACCTGTGGGCCAAGCCAACCCATGGATCATGTCACTAGAGTGTAAGGTTCCTTTGAGACCTGCTTTCCCATGCTGCTGATGCATACATCTCTTGAGTTTCAGACTGGTGGATCCTATCGCTTTTCATTGCTCAAATTCAATATCCCATCTGGGCCTACTTCACGTAGCTCCCCAGCTAGTAACTGTTGCTGACCCACCCTACTGTTTGCTACCTATGTGCAGATTCTGCTTGCCTTGCCTGACTGAGGACTCTGTGATCTGCTTTCGTGAACTTGAACCCAGCAGGCTACATGAGTTGAAGGCTTTCACTATATTAACTGTTCTACAAAAGTGAGTTGAACCAGGACCTCTGTACTGCTGTGTGGACTAATTAGCTGTTGTATTCCTTTTCATTGTATAAACTTTTCTATCTATTATCTATCTATCTATCTATCTAATCATAAGCGTCCTGGTTTTGTTTCCCTAGAAAACAAAGCATAACAAAATCCTGTTGCAATTCCTGAAGGTTTTGCAATAGGAGTTGACCATAAGCCGTTCTTCCTTCTTTATATGTGCATTTATCACTCTCAAGCATCCTCTGATAACTTCCTTTGCTGTATCCCATAGGTTGTGGTATGTTGTATTCTCATTCTCTTTAGTTTCTAGAAACTTCCTTATTTCGTCTCTAATTTGGTCCAATACCTACTCATTCTGAAGTATGTTATTCATCCTCCAAACATTTGCCTTTTAAAAAAATTCAACTCGACATGTGGTCTATTTTTTAATACATACCATGTGAACTTGAAAAGAACGTGATTAGTTGAGAACCTAATGTCGGGGTTTTAAGTGGAGAGAAAATGTTTTGAGAATGATGTACAAATGTGCTTTACACAATTGTGTGTATGGATTGCGATAACAGTTGTATGAGCCCCTAATAAGATGTTTTTTAAAAAAAGAAACAGGCAATGGTTGCCTGGGAAGCCAAAAAAAAAAAAAAAAGAATGTGATTTGTTTTGCTTTTGGGTGGAGAGCTCTGAATATGTCTATCAGGTTGAGTTGCCTTATTGTAGACTTTAGTTCTTTACCCTCGTTGCCGAGGTTCTTTCCTGATGATTTGTCTTTCATGGACAGTGGTGTGTTGAAATCTTCTACTATGACTGTGGATTTTGTGATTTCTTGTTTCATCTTGAATTATGAATTTTTGGGGTCTCTCATTGGGCACATATATGCTTATTATGCTCACTGACTCTTGGTCTACTGGTCCCTTGAGCATTATATAGTGCTCATACTTATTTCTAGTTATGTCCTGCACCTGAGATTGATTTTGTTAGAAACTAGATTTGCAACTCCTTTTTTTATATTGTTATTAGCTTGACATACCTTTCGCCAAACTTTAGCCAGTTTTTGTCTGTGAGCTTGATATGTGTCTCTCATAGACAACAGCTTGATGGCTTTTGTTTATTAATCCAATTACCTAGCCTTTTTCTTTTAATGGGGGAATTCAGACCATTGCTGTTCAAAGATATTACATCCATCTGTGGATTCTTTGCTGCCATCTCATACCTTTTGTGGTAGATTTACCTCCCTCCCTCCTTACCTGTGTGTTGTGTATGTGGGAGTGGTAATTCATTCTTGCCTTCTTTTCACCATTGTGTAAAAGACATCTTGAGTATTTTCAGTGCACTTTGCAATGGTCTCATGCTTGTGCTCTGTGGATGTGGGTGGGAAAATAACTTTTGTGGTGCTGTTTTTTGTTGCTGTTTGTTTATTTGCTTTAACATATTCTCTAAAAGTTTCCTGATCTGGGAAAACTCTTGTCTTCCCATCTATTTATATGGAGTTTTGCGGGCCAGAGGATTCTTGGGTTAGCCTTATTCTTCAACTTTCAGAAAATGCAACTCCGTTCTCTCCTCTTCTTCATGGTTTCTCCTGATAAGTTGGAGCATAATCTTATCTGATTACCCATGTTTGTGACTGCATTTTTCCCTCTAGCTGCTCTTATGAATTTTTCCTTTTACTCAAAGCTTGACTACTAAATGCCTCAGTGTGTTCTTCTTGGGATTCAGTCTAATTGAGGTTCTTTCTACTTCCTGGATGGTTACTTGTTTCTCCTTCATTAAGTTGGAGAAGTTCTCCTGGGAATTCCCTTGCTAACTGACTGTTGATTTCTTTGTTATGTCTTGCTCCAGTATCCCAATTATTCAAATATTGTTCTTCTTCATTGTGTTGCTCATTGATCTCGTTTCCTTCAGCTTTTTTTATTGTCATGTTTGATTGTCTTTCGTGTTTGTGAATTCTGCCTATCTTTGAGGTCAGATAAACTTCTCCACCTCTTACAGTCTGTTGCAAGGTCTTTTACCCTACACTTTGTTTCTTCTGCCTCATCCCTTAACTCTTGTATTTAAGTTTGGAGATTGGATTCTATATTCTCTATTTTTTTCATCTTTGTTGGTTATTGGGTACCTCATATCTTGAATAACACTAAGCAGCATTCTGAACGTTTCTTTTGTTATTGGTTGAAATTCTGCTTATTCTATATATGTCTCTAAGTTCAGATCCTCTTCAGACATTGTGGGATTTTTCCTTCTTACTTTCTTCGAGAGACTGTTGATTTGGGTGTTAGTTTATGAGACATATTGGGGTAACTGAGGGTGGTCATTACATGTGATGTGTGCAGCCCAGTGGACAGGGTTGGTCAGGTTATATGTGGCTCAAGTGGTATTGCATTTTGGGTTGTGGGGGGGTGCTCAAGCAGTGGGGTAGGCAACTGTCACTGGTCACTAGTTGCACTGGCTGTGTAGTTGGCTCAGTTTGCACTGCCTGTGGGCTGCCAGCCACTGGCCTCAGGTTTCACTTGTGGTGCTAATGGAGGGGCAGGACTGGTCACGTTTGTGAGTCCTGTGCATCACCGATGGCCTGGGCTGCATGGGCTGAGCTGACCACTGGCACCAAGGCATATGTTGCAGCCAGTCAGTAGTGTGTGCAGGTGCTCAGGGGTAGCCCACACCATGGGAAGTTCAGTCCACATATGGGAACAGACACCTGGAGTTCCACGACGCACAATTGCACTTCTAGAACTTCCTTTTCAGCCCCCCACTCCCACAAACCTGAATTTTCCCATGAAAATTCAAATGTGGTTACCTTACCTCAGTGCCATCTTCCTGGAAGTCCCCTGTCTTTATTAAAACAAAACCAAAAAACTTCATCATACATTGTATTATCTATGTTACTATTAGAAATTAAAATTATATTCTTGACATAGGACAATTTCTTGCAAAATTGGGTATTTTATTATTATTTGGTTATAGCTAATGTTAATAGTAGATTGGATATAGTCCTATATTATTTCTCCTCCAAATAATTATGAAGACTCTATAACATTAAATGGACATATTTACAATGAGCAACCTGAAATCCAGGAAATGATGCATAGAATGAAAAGTTAGCGAGCTTACTAAGTTAGCTAAGGAATACATGAAAGACTTATGGAAGAATTTCAGAGGAGCAATGTGAGAGAGGGAACTAGTCATAAACCAGATATTAAATCAGGCTTATCAGTTTGTATCTCAATCAAGAAAGCCAACCCCAAAGAAATCATTTCAACTCAAATGTAAAATATAAACATTCAATTTCCTTGAAAACAAAGAAGAAATTACTAGCTGCACAATTCTTTAAATGTTCATGAAGGATGATTATTTTATATTGTTGATCTTGTTGAATCTATCAATATAAATGTATACTACTGTGTAAATTCTGCAAATGTTTGAAATCTTAAAAATGCTTTAAAAAGATATAAAAATCAGGAAAATGTTGAGAGGGGAAGGAATGGAATTTGGCAAGAATTGTGAAAATCTAATTTGTTCATGTTTTATAGCCAAAAGTGCATAACACCTAAAATTAAAATATTAATTTAAAATATAACAATCCCTCTATTTTAGCAAATGTTTCATAATATTTCCATTTGGTCTTAGAGCAAATTTTTAGGAGTTAATATTTATTAAATAAAGAAACATCTATTTGAAGCACAGTAAGTTTTATCTTATCGTTGGATTTAGGGGAAATTAAAAAATTTTTAATGTAATTATATATGTCATTTGATTATAGAAGTGCGATTTCTGTGACTCTAACTTTTATCAATTGTTCTACAAGATTATATGAATGGATAACTATCTTGATCACCTGATATTAATAACAGTTCTTTCTAGTTGAAGTATTTTAGCAATGGTATCCACTTCTCAATTCTATTCACTTCTATTTTCAGTGATTATGTTTTATAACATGAATGTATTATTTGTTTAAAAACAGTTAGGTCATTAAAATTTTTAAATAGTAAATAGACACTTAAAAACAACATACTTTTACCTGGACTTTTTAGCAAATTAAATATTGTGGCTTTGAGGTTGTTTCCCTCCTAAGGGGGACCCAGTATGTGATGACTGAAAGGAGAATCTCGGTTTTTCAGAAACTGCAATGCGTATCACTTACTTGTAGAACGAGAACTTTTCTCATCATTTCCTTTGTGGTTGTCCTCTTTCATATTATTTAGAACTCTGGTTTCCAGAAACAAAGGCAATAGACACGATGGTCTTAGATTGAAGTTAGGAGCTTATGAAAGGGGTGGTTTCCACGTTACGACTGGACTGTATAATAATAACTGCTTACTTCTCTCTCACACCAACCAATTTTCCAGGGAATAGCAATTACCCTAACCTGTAGAAAAAGAAGCAATCTGTCTCGGGGAGGAGACGAGCCAGTCAGGGTGCGATGTAACAACGATGAGAAATACAACTTTCCTCTAGTTCCTAAATGCTTCCTCCCCGCTCCCACTACCATGACTCGAATTCGATCTTGCAAGTCTGGCTAGACCAGAGGATGTACACTGGTACAGACAGCAACTTAAAATACAGGGAATCCAGGGCGGATGAGCCCTACAGGACCAGTAGTGTGAGTGGCGAAACAGGGAGGGTAAAGGGAGAATGGGTAGGAAAGAGGGAACCGATTACAAGGAACTATATGTGACCTCCTCCCTGGGGGACAGACAACTGAAAAGTGGGTGAAGGGAGACGTCAGACAGGACAAGATATGACAAAATACCAATAAATAAACTATCAAGGGCTCATGAGGGATGGGGGAGCGAGGAGGGAGGGGAAAAATGAGGACCTAATGTTGGGGGTTTAAGTGGAGAGAAAATGTTTTGAGAATGATGTACAAATGCACTTTACACAATTGATGTGTGTGTGGATTGCGATAACAGTTGTATGAGCCCCTAATAAAATGTTAAAAAAAAAAAAGAAAGAAAGAAAAAGAAGCAATCTTAGCCTAATCTGGACTCTACGAATCTCTCATCAAGACAATTGCAATAAACATGTGCAAAGGAGAATGGGACTATAGTCACAAATATGTGAGGGGGCTTTAAAAAGTTCTTGGAGAAATCCATTATATTTTAATTCCATTTTTCCACAAACTTTTTGAAGTTTCCTTCTATATACGTTTGATAGAGGATATTTCTACATACATATTTACCCACATTGCAAATATACCCAATACTACTGTAGAACATACACTTGGAAACATTATTAAAATGCATTGGCCTTAACTAAATGCTTTAAGACAATGAGTCACTGGATTGAGAATCAGAATCATAGTTTCAGGGAATACCAATTGGCATTACATAACTCACAAATGCAATGTTCTTAACTGTATTTCATTGAAAAGCAACTGGGGTCTTAAAAGCTTATGAGCATTTAGCCAAGGTACAACTATTGGTTTCTCCCTATCCAGAGCAAATAAAAATGAAGAAAATGGAAGATGCCTGGAAACAATTATTCCAATGGGAAAATGTATCAACTGTAGCCCCCACACCCCCAAGACCTGAACTGGGTCCTGCCTAGCTGTCACTGATGACCCTTGTGAGAGGGAGTCAATTAGAAATTCCTAGATAGAGTGAATGAAAATTGTGAAACAAAATTCAAAAGCATAAAAAGGACACATAATTTCCTCATATAGAGACTGGTAGAACTCCCAAAACTTTGTTCCCGAGTCACCTTTAAGGCCTGGCACTAAACTAACCCCTGTGGCTCCTTTTTCAGCCAAACCATAGGCATGTCAACAATGTGAATGAAACACTGGAGAAATATGCACTAATAAGCAAGTGTTTCAAGTCAAAAGGGCAGCATTAGCCTAAGGACAAACTTTAGAAAGGCCTGACAGGTAGAAAACGAAGAGGAACGGAAACCGGAAACAAGGGAAGTGAGACATATGTTACAGTACGGGGATTGCAATCAGGGATAGGAAGCAAAATATACATGGATGTTCCTGGAAAACCGCTTTTCTCTGTAAACTTTCACCCAATTCACAATAGAAAATATTCTTAAAACAAATTTTGACTTGCTGAATTCAATATTTAGGAGAAGACATTTTATCTGGAATAAGCATGTGTACAAAGCATCAAAAATTCTGGAACCCATCTTTATTCATGTTATTTTAATTACATGATTTTACACATAACATTTAACCATTTTTAAAGGTAAATATGAATAAGGATCCTTCTGTCAATATATTTTGTAAGTATAAAAAAATCAATTGGGTTTTACATAATAAATTCCAAGTCCTCGAAACCCTTTAATAAAGAAATAGCTGCAAACCTCAAGGATAGCATGTGTTTCCTTTTTATTTATAATAAATTAATAAACCACATTTGGAGACTGGGATGAATTGGGATGTAAGTATCTTCCTTCATACATTGCCATCCAATTATGGTCACGGATTGACAATCATCTCCACTCAGAAGGAAGAGCACCTGACCCGTGGAGGGCCCAAAGAAGCTTTCTTCCTCAGCCCTTTCCACACTTCAGTGTGCTGAGAGGTAGCTGGGCTCTAATTGCAGCCCTATCAATCAAAGGGATTTCAGATCGCAGAACAACCTTCTCTGGCTGGAGTTAATTAGAACACTGACATTTCCCAGACTGCCAGCTAAATTAATGCTTAGAAGATGTGCATACGTGTCCAATGGGTAAATACAGCCTGTCAGAGACGTTTCCACAAAACACAGCCCAGGCACATTTGGTGCTTTCTCTGTGTAGTATCAATAAGTGACCCATAACCTCTATATATGCAAACTTGGGCCCTGAGAGGTCCTTCAAACTGCTCATCATTCAGTTTGAAGTATGGGCAATTGGTACATTCACCCACATAATATTTAATCATGCTTTTGGACAATCATATTTCTTATAAATGAAAATGTGTTCTAAATTTTATTATTATTTGTATTTTTAAGCATAATAATGGTGCTACTTTAATTGTCAAGTAGCTAAACCAATGTTATTTTAATTTTGTTATAATCCCATCACAGGGAGATATTGAACTATTTGCCATGCTTTATTAGATATAGTGTGAGGAGAAAGGAAAAGACTACTTTCAGGTACATAAATGTAGGTAGAGACAGCTCAAGTATTTTGCCTAATTCATCCATATTAGAAATGAGGATCTTACTCCAGACTTCTCATAGATTTTCAACCTATCACAGGAAATCTCCCTAGAAGGAAGGTTTTATAACCAGTGAGAACCAGTTAATGAAAGAGACAAATAATTTGTACTGAAGGGAAAAGGAAAACACAGACGCCTATTCGAGTTTACAAGTCAGTTCTCCCTTCTTGGAGCTTACTGGTTTCACTGGCGATTATAAGGAATAATAGTCAGTGGTTAAATTTGAATAATGTGGTGACAGAAGATCAGAAGAAATGTAGACTGATTTACTGAGGGTGGGATGGTAGGAGGGAAGAATAT
>NW_022107407.1:11232775-11267259 GCF_000313985.2 Echinops telfairi | reverse complement strand
AAAGATAATTGTGCATGCAAAGGAATGATAGTCAGTGGTTAAATTTGAATAATGTGGTGACAGAAGATCAGAAGAAATGTAGACTGATTTACTGAAGGTGGGATGGTAGGAGGGAAGAAGATGGTCAGCGGAGAATTTTACTCAAAGATAATTGTGCCTGCAAAGGCTTCTGAGCCTTTGGAGAACCAGAGAAATGATCCCTATGGAGCAAAGAAAGAATATAATTTGAGAAATGGGAATAAGTGGGACTATATAGTAGGCAAGGGGCAGACATTATAAATTTCTAAGCTATATTACAGATACAGCAATGATCAGAGATAGGAAAACTTTATGTGATGTAGTTATATGATCAGATTTAGATTTCAGAAATTCAAAAGTAAAAGCTGAATATATTCTCTTTTTACTGTCTTACCATTTCTATTTTTGGAGTTTATAATCTCAATTTTCATTACAAATGCCTGTTGTTGTTAAGTGTCTTTGAGTATGTTCTGACTCACAGCCATCCTACTGTACAACAGAATGAGGCACTACTTGTGCAACATCCTCATAATCATTCCTATGCCTGATTCCCTTGTTATGGCCATTGTGTCATTCCAATTCCTTGAGGGATTTCCTTGTTTTCACTTATCCTCTACTTTGCCAAATGTAATGTCCTTCTCCAATCGGGAGGCACTAGTCCTACCAATTGTGCACAAAGTACATGAAACAAAGTCATACTTCTTCCAACCCATGCTTGTTAATTCTAGACCTAAACAAACAAACTCACTGTCATCGTGTCAATTCCGACTCAGAGAGACCCTATGGGATTGAACAGAACTTCTCCTCAATGTTCAATAAGCCCGAGAGAAAACCTCCACTGAGAAACAAGCATGAAATAGTACACCTAGAACAAATCCAGGATGGGTTAGGAGGGAGATAAAATGACCAGATAAAACTATACCATAGTTTCATCCAACATAATCGAGTTTATAATAATGTCTTTCAGATAGCAGAGCTATAAAAGTCCCTCAATTGTGTTCACAGGGGGACTACCAGGCGCTAAGCCATATAGACACTCTGTAGATGGGTTTGGGGCTCCCATTATCCTCCATAGTAAAGGCATCAATTCTTGTCTGATACATTATTCAATTTTTGCATGTATATGAGGAAATTATAAATACCATGGCTTGCATCAGGCACACTTTGTTACTCAAAGTGACATATTTTGCTTTTAACACTTCAAAAAGGTCTTGTGTAGCATGTCTGCCTGATGTAATTCATTGCTTGATTTCTTGACTGCTGCTTCCATGGGCATTGATTGATGCAAATAAAATGAAATCTTTGACAACGTCAATCTTTTCTCTGTTTATTGTATTATGCTTACTGGTCCAGTAGTGAGGATGTTGGTTTTCTTTATGTTGAGGTGTATTCCATATAAAAAGTTGTATTCTTTTTATTTTAACAGTTTTTTAAATCATTTTATTGGGGGTTTGTACAATGCTTATCACAATCCATACATACATCCATTGTGTCAAGCACATTTGCACATTTGTTGCCATCATCATTCTCAAAACAGCTGCTTTCCACTTGAGCCCCTGGCATCAGCTCCTCATTTTCCCCCTCCCTCATGAACCTTTAATAATTTACAAGTTATTATTATTTTGTCATAGCTTACACTGTCCAAAGTCTCCCTTCACCCAATTTTCTGTTGATTGACCTCAAGAGAGGAGGTTATATGCAGATCTTTGTAATCAGTTCCCCCTTGGCATATCACACCATTCAATACTTCAATCATATCAAGTTGTACAATCATTACGACAATCATTTTTTAAATTTATTTTTTAGATCATTTTATGGGGGCTCTTACAACTCGTGTTACAATTCATACATCAATTGTATCCGACATATGAGTACATATATTGCCATCCTTAATTTCCAGACATTTACTTTCCATTGAACCCTGGAGTTCAGCTGCTCTTCTGCCCCTCTCGTGTCCCCTTAATAGATTATAGATTGTTATTATTTTCATATCTCATGCTGACTGCTGTCTTCCTTCCCCTCTGGTTTCTGTTCTTCCCCATGGATGGGCTGTGTAGTTATGTTCCATTCATTGCAATTGGTACCCCCTCCCTCCTCACCTTTTCCCCCTTCCCCCTACCCTTTTGGTATCACTATACCCATTCTTGTTCCTGGATCCCATGTGTTGTGAGTTTTATCTCTTACCGAAACTTAAGTACATGCTACCATCTAGACCAGAGTGGGAAGCAGCAATGGGGTCATGATAGTGAGGGGTGAGGGGGCCTCAAGAGATCAAAAGTATATTGCATGATCCATCGGTGCTCTACTGCACCCTGATTGACTCATGCCCTCCCTGCGACCCCTCTTTGGGGGAATGCTCCATTGTCCAGAGATGGGCTTTGGGTCTCCACTCCAACCCCCCCGCCCCCTCATACTCACCAACACATTTTTATTTGTTATTTGTTATGAATCTTCTGATGCCTGTTGCCCGGTCCCAATGACACCTCTGATTACACCAACTGATGTGCTTCTTTCACATGGGCTTGTTGCTTTACTGTAAGATATCTTCTTGTTTAACTTCAAGCCTTTAAGACCCCAGACACTATATCTTTTAATAACAGGGCACAGTCCTCTGTCTTCACCACATCTGCTTATGCACTTATTTTGACTTCAGCGATGGTGGTGGGGTGGGTATCACAAAATGGCAATTTGTTAGAACAGTTTTCTTTTATTGAGGGAGGGTATGAGCTTAGGCCCAAGCCCCATCTGAAGCTTCTGTGTATTGCCTTATAACTATATGTACATAGGCCAATACCTCTACTTTTATGGATTAATGTATTTACATAAGTACACACCTCTGTTAATACCCCTAGTTATACCATTGCTTCCTAGAGCTTACCTCTGTTTCCTTTTGCCTCCTCCTGCCCCACCATCACTTTTCCTCTTCTTCCACCTCTTAGTACTTCCTCTCAGCTAGATTGGTGTTGCTCTAATTCTTACAAGATCTTTACACCCTCCTAGATGTTGGTTTTGATTCCCTAGTTGTTCCCCTGTCCGTGGTGCCATCCACTCACCACACCTTTCTCTCCACCTTCTTCTTCCCTCAAGACCCTCTGAGGCCATTGGCCCAGTTGCTGTCTCCCTGAGCTTCCCTCCTATGTCTGCCCCCTATAGGCAGGCAAAGCAGCAGTGTCCTAGTCTGAACAATAAGAAAACATAGGGTTGAAAAAAGAAAAGGAGAGAGAGAAAAAAACACACAAAAGAAACCCTCCATAGATACAGGTCTGTCTGCTGGGCCCATGAGTCCCTCCCCCCTGGCCCTGGGGGAGATCCGTGGGCTGCCCCTCCTAGTCCGAAGTCCATTCTTGGGGCTCTTCAGGGACTCTGTGGATTGGCTTTACTCCAATTGCTGATCTGTTATGCTCCATTCTTGGTTTGTCCCACTTGGGGGGATTCTGTCCACACTGTATCCCCGCCGTGTGGACCCATTATTGTACTCTGTTGCCATATACTCCAGTTAGGGGACACCATGTCTTGAGTTATTGGGTGTTCCACGGTCCTCTCTGTGCCTTAGCAGCTCCATGCAGGAAAATCAACCTCCGGGCTTGGTGTGCCTATATGGAGTCTAGGCCCACTGTCCCTTTCTATTTTTCCTTCTTGGTTTGCTTCCGTGTGGGCATGGTAAATTGGTTCCTTTCCTCCATCTGAAGGTCTAGTGTCATTCTCTGCAGTACACCCTTCCAGGGTGGGGGTCAGGCTGGTTCTGGTTGGGGCCAGCCCTGTCAGCCAGTCTTTTCATGCAGTCCTCCACATGGTTACAGTCCTCCTCCTGGTTTGCTGTGCCGTGGGGGAGGGGGAGTGTCTGTATGCTCACTCCAATTCTGTGGAGACAATCAATACTCTCCCCCTGGGTAGGTTAGTGCCCTGTTACCCCCATGTCATGATCTCAGTTTCTCCCCAGCCCCGTCTCCCTCCTCCTTCTCCCTTTCCCCTTCTTTATGTTGGATTCACATGTACCTCCCTGGGTTTAGTCTGACCTCCACACAACTGCCTGTGCCTCGACCCGTATATTGTGAGATAAGTGTCTTTTCTTCTATTCCTGCTGTGCTGATGATACTTAACACAGGGGACTCATGTTACACTTGTCCTTTTGTGATTGGCTGACCTCGCTTAGCATAATTCCTTCCAACTCTTCCCATGAAACAACGTGTTTCATGTGATCGTCCGTGCTTTTTAGTGCTGTGTAGTACTCCATTGTGTGTATGTGCCAGAGTTTACTAATCCACTCGTATATCAATGGAAATTTAGGTTGTTTCCAACTCTTTACAATTGTGAATTGCACCATAATAAACAATGGAGTGCAGGTAACTGGTCGTGTTTTATTTCTTACCTCTTTTGGAGATATGCCCAGTAGAGGAATAGCTGGGTCATAAGGTAGATCAATTTCCATTTTCTTTAAGTATTGCCAGATTGCTTTCTACAGTGGCTGTACATATCTACACAACCACCAGCAGTGGAGGAGGATTCCTATTTCACCTCATCTCCTCCAACATTTGTTGCTCTCTGATTTTCTTATTTGGGCTAACCTTAAGAGTGCTAGATGGTATCTCATGATTGTTTTAATGAACATTTCTCTTATAGCTAATGAACGGGAACATTTTCTCATGGGTTGTTTGGCCATACTGTTCTCCTCCCTAGCAAAATTTCTTTTCAGTTCTTTTGCCCACTTCCTCAGGAGGTTAACTGAGGGTATTGTAGATTTTACTAATAAGCCCTTTGTCTGATGTGTCATTACAAAAAGTGCTCTCCAAATCTGTAGGTTACCTTGTTACCCTCTTGGTGAAGTCTTTCGAGGTGTACAGGTGTTTCATTCTTATTAAATCCCATTTATTAATTTCCAGTGCATGTGTGTGTGCCCTTCCCTATTGCAATGAGCCTATGTATTTCCTGGGCCAATGATCTTAAGCTAGTCTCAATTCTTTCCTTGATGGCCCTGATAGTTTGGGAGTTTTACTTCTAGGTCTATGATCCACCTTGAGTTTGTTCTTGTGCATGGGGCGAGGTAAACGACTTGTTTTATTTTTCTACATGTAGATGTCCATTTTTTCCAGCACCACTTGTTAAAGAGGGCATACGCTTCCCGCTTGATGTTTTTGGGGCCCTTATCAAATATCAGTTGTCTATAAGCTCATGGTTTTACTTCTGGGCTTTCTGTTTTTTTTCCACAAGTCTGAGTATCTGTCATTATACCAGTATCATGCTGTTTTGACAACTGTTACTGTGTAGTAGGTGTTAAATCCAGTAAAGGAAGTCCTCTGAGTTTGTCTTTCTTCTTGAGGAGTTCTTTGCCAATTCTGGGCTTCTTCCCTCTCCATATGAAATTGGTGGTCAGTTTTTCCAATTCTTTGAAGAAGGTTGTTAGTATTTGAATCAGAATAGCATTAAACTTATAAAGTGCTTTGGGTAAGATTGACATCTTTACTACGTTGAGCCTTCCAATCCATGAGCATGGGATATTCTTCTATTGGTGGAGGTTGCTTTTGATTTCCTATAGTAGGGTCTTGTAGTATTCCTAGTATAAGTCTTTACTTTTTTGGTTAAATATATTCCTAGGTATTTCTATTTATTCTTGGCTATTGTGAAGGGTACTCCCTTCTTGATCTCCTCTTTCAGGGTCCTCTCTGATGTATATAGCAAACTTATCAACATCTGTTTGTTGATCTTGTATCCTACCACTCTTCCATATTCCTCTATTGCTGTAAATATGCCCATTGTGGAGCTTTTGGGATTTTCAATGTACAGAATCATATCATCTGCAAATGGTAATATTTTCACCTCATCCTCTCCCTGTTGGATACCTTTAATGTCCTTCCACTGTCTTATCTTGCGAGCTAGGACCTCCGGTATGATGTTGAACAGAAGTGGGGACAAGGGTCATCCCTGTCTGGATTACTTTTTCAGTGGGATAGTTTCTGTCTTTTCTCCATTGACTGTGATGTTGGCTGTTGACCTTTGGAAGATAGCTTGTGTTAGCTTGAGAAATTTTCCTTCCACTCCTACCTTCATGAGTGCCTTAATTAGGAATGGGTGTGGGATGTTGTCAAATGTATCTATTTTCCTGTATCTATTGATACTATCATGTGATTCTTATACTTTTTCTTATTTATATGGTCTATAATATTGATGGATTTTCGGATGTTAAACCATCCCTGCATCTCTGGGATGAATCCTATCTGATCGTGGTGGATGATATGTTTTATATACTTTTGTATTCTATTGGCCAATATTTTGTTAAGGATTTGTGCATCTATGTTCATTGTTCATTAGAGATATCGGTCTGTAGTTCTCTATACCTATGGGGTTTTTGCCCTGTTTGGGTATCAAAGTTATGGGAGTTTGTTATCCTTTTATATGCTCTGGAATACTTGGTGGAGGATCAGTGTCAACTCTTCCCTGAATGCTTGGTAGACTTCCTCTGTGAAGCTGTCAGGTCCGGGGGCTTTTTTTTTTGTTGGTAGCTACTTGATAACCCTATCAGTTTCTTCTTTCAATGTGGGTTTGTTAAGGTTCTTGACCTCTGCGGTAATCTAGGGAGAGACTGTTTTTCCAAATCTTTATCCATGTCTTGCACGTCTTTGAATTCATTAGAATACAGTCCTTCATAGTACTTTGTGATTATCCTTTAAATATCATTGGGGTCTGTTGTGACTTCCCGTGTTTCATCCCTCATCTTGCCTATCGATGTTTGCTCCTTCCTTTCCTTGGTTAGGATCTCCAGCGGTCTATCAATTCTGTTGATCCTTCCATAGAACCAGCTTTTTGCTGCATTAATCTTTTGCATCGTTCTTTTGTTCTCCTACTGGTTTAACTCTGCCCTTATTTTTATTATTTCTTTTTTGCTATCAGAGAAGTTGCTCTGTTGGATCTCTTCTAGTTGCTGGAGGTTTTGTGATAACCTATCAGTCATTATCCTCTCTTCTTTGTTCATATATGCATTTATTAGTATCAAGCTACCTCTGATAACTGCCTTTGCAGTATCCCACAGGTTTTGATACATTACATTCTCATTCTTATTAGTTTCTATGAACTTCCTAACCTCCTCTCTAATCTGGGCCTGTATGTCCCATGTCTCAGATCATTGTTCATCCTCCAATTGTTTTCCCTTGCTTTTCTAGCTGTTCTTTTATTAATCTCCAGCTTTATGGCATGGTGATCCGAGAAAGACGTCTCAATAATCTCCATGCGTTTGAATTTACTCAGGTTTGACTTGTGTCCCAGCATGTGGTCTATTCTCAAAAATGAGGCATGTGGGCTTGAGAAGAATGTGAATTTTTTTTGCATTTGAATGGAAATCTCTATAGATGTCTATCAGGCCCAGTTGCCTAATTACATTGTTTAGCTCTATAGCCTCTTTACTGAGCTCCTTTGCAGGTGAACTACCTTTCTCTGATAGCAGTGTATTAAAGTCACCTACTCTAATTGTTGAATCTGTGATTTTTTTTAATCTTCTGAATAGTTTGACATAATTCACTGCTCCATTGTTAGGTGAGTAAATATTCAATATGCCAGCTCCTTCCTGGTTTACTGATCCTTTGAGCACGATTTAGTGTCCCTCCTTGTCTCATTTTATGGTTTGAACCTTGGGGTCAATTTTGTTAGAGATTAGGATTGCGACCCCTGCTTTTGCAAAGTTGTCCTTTGCCTGGTATACTTTCCATTAGCGTTTTATTCTTATTTTATTTTTGTCCATGTGCTTAAGATGTGTCTCTTGTAGGCAACAGATTGTTGGGTTATGTTTTCTGACCCAGTCCCCGAGCCTTTTTCTTTTAAAATATGAATTGAGGCCATTGGACTTTAGAGTTATTACCACATTCTGTGGATTCATTGTTTTCATATCGTGTCTTGCATTTTGGGTGTTTTCTTATTTCCCTTCTTATCGGTGTGCTGTGTTTGTGAGGGGGAGCTTTTTTATTGTCTTCTTTTCCCTCTGAGGCCCTATTATCTTGGTAATTGTCAGCATATTAGCTCCTGGATGGAGTTGGACAATATGGTGGTCTCCTTCTCGTGCTTGGTAGAGGTTGATCCTCTGACCATAGTGAGTTGGCCAGTATCTTCCACAGAGTCGAGTGTCTTCTTCAAGTCTTTCCTTGTCCTGGAAGAATCTTATCTCCCCATTTATCTTCATGGATGATTTGGCAGGGTAAGCGATTCTTGGGCAGGTGTTTTTTTCTTTCAGATTTTAGAAGATGTTGCTCCACTCTTTCCTCCTCTTCATGGTTTCTGCTAATAGGTCTGAGCATATTCTTACCTGTGCTCCCTTATATATCAATGCCTTCCTTTCTCTTGTTGCTCTTAAAATTTTCTTTTTCCTTAAGGTTGGATATATTTACTATTATATGTCTTGGTGAGTTCTTCTTGGTGTCTAGTTCGGCTGGTATCCTCTCTGCTTCCTGTATGAGTGTCTGATTCTCATTCATTAAGGTGGGAATGTTTGCTTCCAGAAATTCCAGTGCAATCTTAGCTGTCAACTTTGTGTAGTGTGTCCTACTCCAGTCAACCAGTTTTTTGAATACTATTTCTCTTCATAGCATTTGTCATTGATCTCAGGTTATCTTTTACTTGTTTTATTTTCTAATTTGACTGTCCTTCTCGTTTGTTGAGGTCTGCATATGTGTCTTCGAGATTGCTGATATGGTTCTCTGCCTCCTCAAGTCTAATAAATTCTGTAAACTTGTGAGTGGTTTCTGCTTCCTCATTCGTTTGCACCTGTATTTCCCTTTGGTTCATGGATTCCATTTCCTCTGTTGTGGACTTTATCTCCTCTATCATTACATCTTTATTCTGTGTTTCTTCCCTCAACTCCTGTATTACTCCAAGCAGCCTTCTGAAGATTTATTTTACCACAATCAATTTTGGAACATTTTCTCTTCACCCCTCCCCCATAGTGAAATCACCTTTAATATAAATTGTGTAATCACTATGGGTTCTAGAGTGTGCCTCTCTCACATACATTGCTCTCCCAACCCCTCACCCTCCCTATCTTCCACACCCCACCTCTAAATCCCCTATAAATCCTTGTATCAGTTCTTATTTCTATGCCTCTACCACCTTCTGTATTTTGCCAACTGAAAACCCAACAGAAACAGTAAAAAACAGAAAAAGATAAAGTGGTAATGATAAAATAATAACACAGAGCTAAAAATACAAATAATGAGTAAGAGAGGAAAGACTATCATAAATATTTAAAAGGACAGGGAAGATATTTTTGTCATGGAACAAGCAAGAAATACTCACACCTAGAAGAATCTCTAGGAGATATTCCAGTAGCTTAATCAGGCTAGATGTTCTGCAGGTGGGTTTGGGGCTCCCACTGTCCTCCATAGCCTTCTACAAATGGGGTGTTTGCAATTTAGGCTCTGGTAAATTTTCCTTTGTCATATTTGAATTTTGTTATTGTCATCTTTGGATCACACAGGCCAGTGAATTCCTCCCATGTGGACTTAGTTGACGCCTTGCTTAAATGGCTGTTTGTTTTAGTACACACCTTTAAGACACGAGACACTATTCTGATTGATAGCTGGGAACCATCTGTTTTCCTCACCACATTTTGCTGTAGTACCCTGATCTTCAGTGATCATTTCATGAAGGTGAGCATCGAGGGAGGCCATGCTATCAGAACTAACTCTTCTTTGATTGGCACGAGAGTGCATTAGTAGCCCATATTCCATCTGCTTATCCCTGGGATATGCATGACTCAGGTTTATTTTGGTTTTATTACGACAAATTGAAAACTCCATAAGATGAAGTAAGTGTTTCTGAAGCTTTTACTTTCATCATAAAAAGTTGTAAAATCTGGATATTGCAGGTTGTTAACCTCCAGCTCTGATGTCACAATCTTTTTCATATATTCCTGCCTCTCGAATTATGTGCTTAGCAAACAGTTTGAATGAGCATGGTGAAAGAATGCAACCTGGATAAACACCTTTCCTGAATTTAAACTATGAAGTATCTACTTGCTTTGTTTTAACAATGGCCTTTCGGTCTGTGTTCATGTTTTGCATAAACACAAATAAGTGTTCTGAAATTCCATTATTGGTAACGTTATCCATTATGTGTTATAATCCATTCACTTGCCCATATTTGTATACTAAATAAAATGCAGGTGAACATCTTTCTGGTACTCTCTACTTTTAGTCAAGATCCATCTGATATCAACAATGGTAGTGTTACTTGCATGTCCTTTTCTTAATCCATCTGAATTTCTGACAGCTCCCTGCTGATGTATTACTGCTACCTTTTTTCAATTTTCTTCAGTAAAATTTGACTTTGCTTTTTGTTTGATAACTTCCATTGGATATTTTTTCATTTGAATGGGCATGAAAATGTGTCTCATCCAGTCAGTTGGTCAGATGTCTTCACAGAGACATAATAAAGCTTATTGAGATAAAATGTACATACCACACAATTTATCCATTTATAATGTGCAATCCAATGTTTTTAATACACTCAAAGGACTGTGTAACTCTCCTCTCAGCCTAAATTTAGAACCTTGTAATTTTCAAGAAAGAAAACCTTGAATCTATTACCTTTAATTCTACAATCTGTCATTACACTTTGCCTAAGTCACTAACAACCATTGGTTTACTTATTGTAGCTATACCAAATTCACTGCCACCAAGTCAATTCTGACTCATAGTGACCATCTATAACAGGGAAGACTTATCTAATCTGGGTATTTTATTTAAACACAATCATACAAAATGTGGCCTTTTGTGACTCATTTATTATAGTCAGTGTAATGTTTTTAAGCTTTGTGCATGTTTTAGCATCTACCAGTCTTCAATCTTTTCCATTGTTGAGTAATATTTTGTTGTATCAAGTCAATTCTGACTCATAGTGACCCCAAGAGGTACAGAGAGCTACTCATAAGGTTTTCTTATTGTAATCTTTCACCAGTTCTTCTCTCCATAGAGCCACTGGGTGGTTTCATTTGGCAGCATATCACAAACTGCTTGTACCACCTCATTGGGGCTTCTTCATTGCATGTAATACTTGACTTAATTTATTTAGTTTGTCATTTGTTTCTACTCCTTGGTTATCTTGGGTAACACTGCTACAAAGAGTCATGTGCTAGACTGTAGATTCCCCAAGCAGGCCAGAGACCCATGAACGGGCCAGAGATCCATGAACAGGCCAGAGATCTGGAGCAGGCTGGAGATCCAGAGCAGGACTCTTGTCTTCCCTTGGCTGCGGATAACAAGCTAAGTTACTTTCTGAGGACATCCTAAGCCAATGGTAGCAGAGCTGACAAACTACCTGCCCTCACAACCCTTCCAAACCCAAACATCAGAAATACAGCCAGTGTGATCCTGAACAACAAAAAAGGATTATGTATAAATTATTTACAATTTTTTTCTGTAATGAACCTCAAAATAACCAATAAAATACCAGTTACCAAAGAGGTGGGGGGAAGCCATGGCTAGTTTCTTTGTGGATATATGTTTATATTTCCCTTATTTAATTTACCAATATATAAAGTCTGGTAACTTTAGCATTTAAAAATACCAAACTGTTTTCAAAAGCGGCTGCTCACCAGTAATGTATGAAAGTTCCAAATCCTCCACATCCTTCCAGCAATGTTAATTTTTTCCCCATCTTTCAGTTAGCAACTAAGTGTGCCAGTAGGGTTCTTTAAGATAACTCCTAGAAGAGTTGTAAATAACTTCCTCTTGAAAGTTTCACTCAAGATAGGGAATACTGGAACTAATATCGCTATATGTCTCTTAGTACTGTTTAATTTTTTAAACTCTGTGCCTTTATTATTTTTATTAATCATGAAATTTAATATGAAAGAAGCCTAGTGAATGTTTCAGAATGTCTTTCATAGTTCTATCCTTTTATGTCAGAGCCATAATCAGCATCCTCTATGTGGATATCTTACATTTGTTTACTCCTTTCCAATTTATAAATGTTTCTGTATACCGGTATATTTTTATTTGATTTTCACAGCAACTCTGTAAGGGAGGTAATGTTTTCTTCATTCACAGATAAGACAACTGAATACAGAATACATAAACATTATGTTCAAGGTTATATAACAGAACTGGAATTTTATCTTTTCACCTAATAATACTGTCTCCCTCAGGTTGAAACACATTTACAATCCATTCAATTAGAGCGAAAGAGTTGGACTTGGAAGATTTTGCTATTCTAAGACATGGATACTAAAAATATTTCTCAAAGTTTAATCATTTAGACTGACAATATGTCATGGTTCTAGACCTTAAACAAGGAGCCTGTTGGAGTAGTGGTTATATTTTGGGTTTCTAACCAAAAAGTAAGCAGTTTGAAACTTTCAGCTGCTTATCAGGAGAAAGAGAAGTCTTTCTAGTCTCATAAATAGTTAAAGTCTAGGAAACCTATGGGGATAGTTCCACCCTGCTTTGTAGAATCGCGATGAATTGAAATGGACTCGATAGTGGTGAGTTTGGTTTGGGTCTGAGACCTTAAACCATTCTTGAGAATTAAGTTCCTCTATAATATATTTTCCATAACTGCTCTCTTTCAATTTGATCATACTCTGATCAACCGACAGCAAAGTTATAACCTTCCTCCATTACTTCAGTCTCTTTAAGCCAATGACTTCTTAACTTGGTTATCAAATCAATCGCTTTCTTTTCTTACTGTCAAGTGGATGCTATTTTCTTCAGTAGTATGAATATTTGATCTTGTATTCTCCCTACTCAGGCTCTACTTGCCTCTCCAACATTGAAAGTATTTACATAGTTAAATATACACACTGTTCCCAACACTACCTTCTTTTCCCCCAACACTATCAAACTTCACTCTAATACTAAATGACTATCAATCCATATCTAGGAGTTAGCCATTTTATGCCTTGAAGGAAATCATGTTTCACTGAGTTCAAAAGGCGTTGGACAATTTTTTTTTAAGCAAACACAGTGTGCAGCTAATTATCAACAAGGAATTCATGTCCTTTGTGGGTTTATGCTGCCTAATAGCCACAACAAGCAATTAATGGCAGCCAGGGTATATAGACACTGGCTGTAGTACATTTGAGTTATTACATTGGAGAATTGGTCATTTCATGGGGATTCATAAGCAATTTTTGTTAGAGAGCAAAGTGTACTTTTGAAGTAAAATATAACAAAAAAACTCAATTCCCAATGGATTTGGATTAATAATTAATTTTGTTCTTTATATTAAGGAGTAAGTTTGGGAATATCATCGCCAGCCAAGAAAAATATTCACATTTATTTTTCATATATATATATATATTATATTAATAGTTTTATTAGGGGCTCATACAACTTTTATCACAACCCATACATACATCAATCGTGTAAAGTATAGTTTTACATTCATTGCTTTCATCATTCTCATTTGCTCTCCACTTAAGCCCCTGGCATCAGGTCCTTTTTTTCTCCTCCCTCCCCATTCTCTCCTCCCTCATGAGCCCTTGATAATTTATAAATTATTATTTTGTCATATCTTGCCCTGTCCGACATCTCCCTTCACCCACTCCACCCCCCACTATCATGATCCCAATTCTACCTTGCAAGTCTCCTAAATATTAAAAGCTAACTAAATCCCACTTTAGCAGACTGAATATCAGGCTTCAAAATGCCCAATTACAGCAGAGCAGGCAACACGATGTGAAGTGTTCTGCAAGGGGCTTTGTACAACTGATTTCATTCAGGTTTGTTAGATAAATAAGCACCCACAATGTAGGTAATTAGGCTTTGTTTAAATCGGTCACAACTGATTAATTTGAATCATTTCATTATCACTGCTTAAACTCTTGGGCAGGTATTTCCTTTAAAAGCATATAGATTCAGAAAGGAGTATCAGAGTTGAGGAACCTAATTATGACCATGAATAATATGTCACACCAGTAAAATCTAAGTGAAGTTTTCATTATATGAAATTGTTTACAACCAAGAACATTTGCAATCATGTTTAAATTTAAAATACTATTACCTAAAACAATTATCTTTAAAATAGTCTTCACTCTTTCCAATACCCAAATATCCAAAGAAATTAAGTGTAATGAACCAAAATAAATATCTTATTTTAAGTTATAAAATAGCAACATGGCCCAAATTGAAAATGTATTAAATGGAATTCAGCATTCAACTATAAGAAAATGTTTGAGTTTGCTAAGGAGTTTTACTTCAATGATAATTTCCAGTTTTATATGAGCACATCATCTAAGACATGCCTACTAAATAAAAGGGGAAAAAATCTGCTGACCTTGACGTTAGCAGCCCACTGCATAACCACTATGCCTACAGTGCTCCATGATCATATGTAAAAAAAAACCCTGAATTTCTCCATAAGTCTGTAGAACATTTGTATGCTCAAATGGGATAATACTAATACATTATGCTCCAGCATTTTTTCTGTATAGTTTAAGCATTTTTCTCATTTTATTATTGTTATTTGAAAAACTTTAGCATAGATGATTATATTGTGATTTTGCAAAGTAATCTGGCAGTATCCATTAAGCTTGTAATTGCACATATCTTTAGGCATTATAATTGTACTTAGAATATATCTTTCAAAGTGTCAACATAACACACCCACACGAAAGCATATATACCTACATACATAGTGAGAATTTGGAGTTCTTAGGTGATGAAAATGCTCATCTGCTAACCCAAAAGAGTGGTATCCACCAAGAAGTGGAAGATCCGTTAACCACTTACATTGAAAACTCAGTGAGGCACAGTTCTAGTCTACACACATGGAATCACTGTGAGTTGGGGGTCACTCAATGGCAGCTATGAATTGGTAAGTTGGAGTTGTATATCTTTACCTAAAACAAGGCTCAAATTAGAGACAAAATGAGCATATCAATATTTTTATTTAGTTATTTTAAAAATCATTTTATTGGGGGCTCCTAGAGCTCTTATCACAATGCATACATATATTCATTGTGTCAAGCACATTTGTACATATGCTGCCATCATCATTTTCAAATCATTTCCTTTCTACTTTGGTATTGTGTTTTTATATATGAATTATATTTACATAAGAAAATGAAAACGTGTGGAAGAAAACGGAATGTTAATATTAATTATTATTAGTTTGGAGGAGGATGTGATTGTGAACAGATTATTAAATTTTACTTTATATAACTATATTATCTAATTATTACCATGAGCATATATTCCTTTAAATGTTTTACATCTAATAGACAATTTTAAAAGTAAAATTTTAGTTCAAGTATCTCTAGTTCTCTTTAGCCTAGAGTTCAAATAAAGTCACATAGATTATTAAAGTGCATAACTCACTGCCCACATGCTTACACTGGACCTAGATTGGCCAAAGGGACTTTCCCCAGTGCTCCCAGGAACCCAAGCAGAACTTTAGAAACACAAGTAGCGCCATGGTAGCTGATTCTCACCTTACCCTAAGTACATTATGCTTTGCTCTTTCACATATGCACTCCATAGAACAATACTATTATCCCCATGCTGTCTTGAAAACAGCTTCTATTTTGGCCTGTCTTACTCAAAAGGTTCAATACCAATCACCAGAGACTAACTTCAGACACAGACCCACACTAGCAGCAAACTCTTTCTCACATAGGCAAGTACAAAAACTCTTCCATCATCTTCTTTCATCCAAAAAGCACTCACAAAATTCCTGGTAGGTCACCTGCCACACATACCTGAATCTCAGTTAAACCTGAATCTGGGGACTCTCCTAAACAGGCTGCCCCTATCACTGCCATCGCGGCACGGACAGTCAGAGGCCCTGCAGCCAGTCACCCAGTTTGCTGAGTTTCTGACTGACATATTGAAGATTCTTATTCCTAAATTGCCTTTATTAGTCACATTGGTCAAAATAATCCAAAAGAGTTGATGGATATATAATTTGGACCTGTGAATGAATAAAGAAGAGATATTTATCGATGAGTGTCTACCATTCTATACACATTATTTCCTTTAATTTTCAAATATATCCAGGTATGTGGGTATTGTCATTCATCACATAAGAAAAAGCGAATTCCCTTGTCTTGAGATTCTCAAGAAAAGTGTCTCAGAAACTACAGCTATGCTGTTCATATTATCCTGAAAACCATTCACAGTAAAACAAGATACTCAGATAAATTTAGCTGTCCAATTACTGTATTTTTTAAATTCTTTTACCAATAATCTATGCTGTGGTATCATTATTACAATCATTTTCCATGAAAAGAAATTCAGATATAGAGATTAACAAAGATTTTCAATTTAATAAATTTGAAAGGATTAAGACTATAAACTAGAAATTCTGACTCCAGATCACTGGAACTCTGACAATGATTTATTCAAGCAGAATCATTGGACTTCCACTTGAGCCAATCCCTATGTGAAGCACTGGGCATAAAATGAAGAAATGGGCATAGTCCACGCCCTCGAAGACACCCAAGTAAAATATGCACTTGCAAATCGAGGGGAATGGACACAAATTCCAAATACTTAAAAAATTAAAGGTAAAGTCAATTGACACATTCCACAGCAATTCACTAAAACACATTTCAAATAAATAAGTTATTGTTGATTCTAGTTGTTTTGAGCTGATACTGACTCAGGGTGGCCTAATTTCACCATGCTTCATAGGGTATTCTGATACCATTTCAGAAGCTGTACTGTCTTCTGAAGCACCTATGGTGTTTCAATTGCCAATCTATTATCTAGTAGTCAAATATTTAATCATTTGGGACATCCAAAACTCCAAAGCTAATTAAATACAGAACAAACTTTCAGACCAATCTGACATGTTCTTTTATGAAAGAGGTAAAAACTAGACCAAAGACCAAAAGCTAGCCTGGGAAGCAGGCTTGTACATAAGCGGAAACCTACCTGAATCTTATAGCCAGGAATCATTAACCCTTGCTGTTAAATGTGGTCTTTTCCCCAGTGAACTCTTGAGAAGTAAATTGTGATTTCATTGCTTACATAGCTAAAAAATGTCTAAAATAATTTATCCGCACCTGATCATAATCAAAACATAAATTCCACATATATACACCATGGTGTAATAATAATTTCTGCTAGAATAGAATGGAGAGTGAAATTTCTTATTCACATATGAATTTACTATGCATAATAACAAATTCTTGTCTTCATTCAAAATATTTAAATCATAGAAATGATGGGGAAGATAAATGCTTCAACAGCATTATCTGGTGGCACCTAGGATCCTTATGCGTCCTGCAGCTGATCAGGATTCCAGTAGGAAGAATTTTCAATGTAAATGTGTGAGGAGGAGACCTGAATCTGTAACACAGAGATGCTTAGTGCCAAAGCTCCACTCACTCCCTCTGACTGCCACCCAATTCACCAATCACCGCTTGAATTACCGAGATGTGGCATGGTTAGATTTTAGATATTTCTCATTTCTACACAGGAGAAAAATGAAATTTCTTTTAGGTTGCAGCGAGAACATCCATTTGTCCCCTTGCCTGAATCAAGTCTCAAATAAAAGAAAACCACGGAGAAAAGGTAATTCAGAGGCTTCCTAGTCCTTTACACATAATGCCACAGGACAGGCTGACTGAACATGCTTCCTGCCAGGGGGTGCCAGCTGTACCACCTGTTTCCAGAATCCTTCCTAGGAAATGATAGCTAGTTTCCCAAAAGTAACAGAAGCTGTGATTAATAGCCTACTATATAATACAAATGCTTTGATACTGCTAGAGTTTGTTTTATAATGTGCTTTTAAAACCTTATCTGAATATTCCAACTCCACTGTTAAAAATTCTTGAGTTTCAGTAAATGCTGATGAGCCTAGAAGCCCACAAGGATGGACATTTTGTAAAGTGGTTTTCTATTTTCTTCTTAAAATTGGAGAAGATATCTAAAGCACTTATATATAGTTGAGGAAACACAGAGTGTGGTCTGGATCCTAAAGGCAAGTTGGATACACTCCTTAAAAGAGGAAAATAATATTTTTTGAAGCCACCACTGCAAAAAGCACTTCCCCATTCAGGGTGTCCTTTGGTCCTCTTATGCACACTGTAATTGTCTCGGATTTTAGGTACTAATAATTGATACATAAAGAGGTTTGAGCTGTTGCAGAAGCTAAGAGACAACAATTTAAGTTTCCTTGGGAAGTGCATGGAATGCCAGTAGAGAAGAGAGGAAGTGACACAGGGAAGAAAAGATATCGAATAAAAGATGTATCACGGAGCCAAGTAGCACAGAGAGTATCTAAGATCTAATCCTGCAGGGAGATGCAGATAAGCAGTGTCAATATATGCCTCAGAATTTCTCCAGATGATGCCCAAGGGAATTTAGAATGTGTACCAGAAAAGCCTGGAATCATCCTGTTGTTACCCAATCTACAGGTCGTTATCTGACTTTATTAGCCATTTGAAATAAGTAAGACACTCAAGCAAGAGAAACAGAAAGGGGTTTTATTGTCTGTGCAAACAAGGAGTAGCTTGAGGTCTCATGACAACATATTGTGGGTTCCCCAAATTGGGCCACCTGGGTTTGTCTTTTAACTACTTAGACTCCTGGGATTCTGAAGTTTCCCCAACACTAGTTACCCTCTCACCTGCCGTTGTCCATAAATAGAGATCCAGCTAGTGAGTCACATTTTCCTGGATATTCTCTAACTGCCTTTCTTCCTTTAAAAATGTGTGTATGAGGAAACTGGGTCAGATAATGTATGATTCTTGGATACTTTCTGGTGATTTCTAGGTACAGCGTTAATTGAAGGACACATGTGTGCACTAAGCATGCTACTGGGCCAGGTTTAGACTGGAAAGAGACTGGGATGTACAAAATGGAAGATTTATATAAAATAAGAGTGGGTAATAGAGTAACATACACATTGGGGCATCATAAGAAAGAGGACATTAGTCTAAGAGTTTCAATCCCTCTCCACATGTTGCTATTTCTCTGGAAGAGAGGCCTTCCATTGTCCATGGAGGTGTGCAGGCTGTTAACAACATGGGTGAGTGAGCATGCTGAATTGGTGAAGGCTGAGGGACAGTAAATTTATCAGGGTGGAAAGTAGAAGAGTTGGTAATAAAATTCTGGTGCATCTGTCCCTTGCACTCTTTGCTACACTTCTCTCACTGTCATCCACTTGATTGCAACTCATACACTATGGGAAAGGGTAAACCTGATACTGTGGCTCTTTATAGGAATAGAAACCCTTACCTATATCCCTCAGAGAAGCAGGTGGTTTCAAACTGCTGACCTTGCCATTTAGCTACCCAATGAGTATCTCGCTGTGTCACCAAAGTTAATTTCTTCTTTTTAAAAGCCATTGTCATTCTTTTTTTTGTTGCTATTGTCATTCTCGATGAAAAATATAATGTTTTATTGACAACTTAATGGCAACAAACATCGAGATGATAACAATTTTCCTTTTAATCAATAATTATCTATTATAGACACTTTGAT
This sequence comes from Echinops telfairi, assembly GCF_000313985.2. Lineage (NCBI taxonomy): Eukaryota > Metazoa > Chordata > Mammalia > Afrosoricida > Tenrecidae > Echinops > Echinops telfairi. The sequence goes on along the minus strand of NW_022107407.1, from coordinate 11,247,832 downwards.
AATCATTGGTGATTAGAAGGCAAAAGAAGGAAACGAAGCAGAAAATTCAGTAGTTGAAAATATGGCTTGGGTGATAGAAATTACTCTTGAAATAATTTGCCAGACCTTTGCTAGACCAACATTTGAAAATTGATTTTTCAATAGTATAAATGGTAGCTATACATGTGGAGCGTGCCAAATGGCATAGACAAGGAATCAAAAAGAGTGCATTTGTGGAAGTAGTTCAAAACTATCAGAAAGACAAGGTCAAGGGCCAAATGCAGAAGAGAGTATCAATAGCTCATATAGAAAGTCAAGTCAAGCTAAATAAAACAAACAAATCCACAAGAGTAAAAGTTATGGATTGAATTACGTTCCTAAAAATGTGTGTAAACTTAACTGACACATGTTTTTCAGTATTATACCATTATCCTCCACTTTATTGTCTGACATAATTATCTTTGTTTGTGAATCCTTACTTCCATAATATCAATTAGGAGCCCTGGTGGAAGAGTGGGCATACTTTGGGCTGATAACCATAAAGTCAGCAGTTGGAACCCTTCAGCTACTCCTCAGGAGAAAGGCAAGGCTTTCTACTCCTGTTAAGGGTTTCAGTCTCCAAAGCCCGTAGGGGAAGCTCTATTTTGTCTTATAGAATTGCTGTGACTCAAAATCAACTCAATGGCAATGACTGAAGCTATTTGTAACCTGACTGAAACGTGAGTAGAGAACTATGTTAATGAGGCAGCCTGCAATCTGTAAGAGTAGGTTGCATCCTGAATTAGTCTCTTCAGAGATATAAAGGAGGCTGAAGCCATGAAAAGAGATGAAGGGACCTACTACCATCAAGGAAAAATAGATAGGAGTGGAACGAATAACTCTTTATAGGTGCTGGGTACATCCTAGAAGATTGATGCCAAGATCCCCAAGGACTGGGGGTCCACACACGGCAAAGGGAGAGAAGGACCTTCATCTTAAACTGTGATTGGGTGGTGTCAGAAAACCTTCCTGTGGAGCTAGTACCATGGATTCAGATGTCTAGCCTCCCAAACAGTAAGAGGATTAATTATTGCGCATTAACAACACTGACTTGTGGCATATCTGCTACACTAGCAGTAGATAGCTAAGACACAACTTGAATTTAAAGACCATCTCAAGAATCTATATGAAAAATTAAACACTACCGAGTAAAGATCTGACAAGTTATGGGATGACATCAAGAACATAATACTTGGAAAAAAGCAAAAGTTAATTTAAAAAATAGGATAGACAAGATAAGAAGAAAGTCTGAAATATCGTCTTATAGATTAAACAAACGTTAAAGGAATTGAATTAAAGATTCCAAAGGGTGGCTCAGGAAGACAAAGTGAAGTCTCATAATGAAATGTGAAAAGGCCTGAAGTTAGGAAGCCAAAAGGGAAAAGCACGCCCAGCCTCTCTCAAGCTGAAAAGGGAGGGGGAAAAAACCCTACAGAGAAAATGCAAGCCTTGAGTTGCAATGTTGAAAAATTCTGTGGGAAAAAAAATAATGAAGATGCAGAAAGCAACAAAAGAAGATACAAAGAATACATGGAGTACTGTACAAAAGAACTGGCTGACATACCATGTCAAAAGCTAGCAAACAATCAAGATCTGATTGTATTAAAGGAAGAAGTTCACGCTGCACTGAAGATATCAGGGGAAAACTAAGCTCCAGGAATTGATGGAATCCCAACTGGAATGTTTCAACAAGCTGATGAAGCAGTCCCTCATCTATGCCAAGACATGTGGAAGACAACTGACTCACCAACTGACGAAGATATCCATATATATTCCCATTCCAAGGAAAAGTGACCCAACAGAATGCAGAAATTATCAAATAATGTCATTCATACTGTATATAAGTGAAATGTTGCTGAAGAAAATTCAAAAACAGTTGCAACAGTCCAGATTCTAATGAGAAAATGAGATGAGGGCATTAATAGTAAATGTATCTTGGCTGAAAGCAGAGAACACAAGAAAAATGTCTACTTGTGTTTTACTGACTATAAAAAAGCAATCAGCTGTACAGGTTATTACAAATTATGGATCATATTAAGAAAACAGGAATTACAGAACACTTAGTTATTCCCACGTGACAGTCCAAGCAGCACCCTTTTGACAGAACAATGAGGTGCTGAGTGACATAAAATCAGGAAAGACATGAATCAGGGTTGTTTCCATGCTTATTCAATCTGCATGCTAAACAATTAATCCATGAAAATGGGCCATATGAAGATTAATTCAGCATCATGATTAAAGGTAGGCTCGTTAACAATCTGCAATGCAGATGACAGAAGCTTGCTTGCTGAAAATGAAGAGAACTTGAAGAACTTACTAATAAAGACTAAAGACTACAGCTTTCACTGTGGATTACACCTCAAAATATAGAAAACAAACATCCTCTCAGCTGAACCAATGAGAGATGTCATGATAAACTAAATCTTGAAGTTGTTAACAAGTTCATTTTAGTTCCATCCAAAATCTACAACATGGAAGCAGTAGTCATGAAATCAAATGATGTATTGCACTGGGCAGATATGCTTTGCAAGATCTCTCTAAAGTACTAAAATAAACAAAAATTCCACCTTGAATACCAAAGGCATCTGATCCAAACCATGGCATTCTCTACTGCTTCAAGAAGTTCTTAGAGATGCCAGGTGCATCAGGACAGATGAGCCAAAACCCCTCCGAATGAATCAAAACCTAATGATTTAGGTCCGAGGCCTTCTTAAATGGAGCCTTTGATGCTGGCTACACCACACACACACACACACACACACACACACACACACACACACACGACTCATGAACCCTGAGGGCTGATTAGTTGGATTTACAGGACATAGGATTTAGAGAATATAGAGGGGTGTCCTAAAAAGGGCAAGGGTTCTAAAATTTCTGACACCTGGACTTTAACCTCACCTTTACTTCTAGGTTCATGGATTCCAGCAAGTCAGTTAATCCTCTCCTAGCTCTAACTTTCATCTGTGTAAAACAGGGACAAGAATATTTTCTACTCCAAGTTCCTACAAACTTTAAATAATCAAATATAACTGAAGGTCCTAGGTGATCAGGTATTAATTTCTCTATATTAATTTCAGGAAACATAAGTGAACATATTTATAATGTGTTCAGTGGTAAAACTTAATAGAATATATATCATATAGTAAAATCATATTTTTAAAAATTTGGGATGACTTATTTTTGAGCAGTTGGATGGTGTATTAATTTTCTATTGCTACATCAAAAATTACTTTAAGCAGCATATACTTTTACATTATAGTTTCTGTAGGTCACATGTTAGCTGGGTCCTCTGTTCAAGGCCTTATAAGGTCTTGCAAGTGTCTTCTGTTAGTGCCTTCCCCTGGAAACTCATCTGGGAAAAGACCACTTTCAAGCTCTCTCTGATTGTTGACAGATGCATCTCCTTGCTGCTGCATAAGAGATCCTGCTTTGCTTTTTTTTAAAAATTGTTTTATTAGGGGCTCATACAACTCTTATCACAATCCATATATACATCAATTGTGTAAAGCACATTTGTACACCTGCTTTGCTTTTGATAGGTACTCTCGCTTCTAGAGGCTGCTCTCAGTTTCTTGCCACATGTTCCTTTTAATTGCAAGTTCACAATATGATTGGAAAATCAAGGACATAAATGTACTAAGATGTAGTTTTATATCATGTCATTACAAGAATGAGTACCCTACTAATCTTGTCATGAAACATAACCTAATTAAGGAAGTGACCAGAGTGTTCACAGATCCCATCCACATTCAAGGGAAAGGTATTACATAAGGCGGTGGTATAGTGGTTACGCACTGGACTGCGACCCACATGATTGGTTGTTTGAAACCACCAGCCGCTCCTGGGGAGAAAGAAGGGGCTTTCTACTCCCATAAACTGTTACAGTCTTGGAAACTCACAAGGCAGTTCCACCCTGCCTTATGGGGTCTTTACCGAGTCGGCGCCCACTCAGCGGCAGTGAGGTGGAGGAGATACATGCCTCACACAGCAGAACTACTGAGAGGTAGTAGCAGAACTACTGAGAGGCACTTTAGAATTATAGCTACTAAATTCTAAAATTCATTTTGACTTAGAAAATCAATTCTTAATAAGTAACGTAAATTCATTGAGTCAGGACTTTTTTTACATCCATCAAAAAACTGTATTTTGATTTCTCTCAGATCATAGATTAGAGGATCCACTTTTTACTTTAAAACAATGTCCTGTGTACAGATAAAATTGTTATTCATGCATACATATTTTATTTATTTAAAAGGGAGATTTATACCCTTTTGCCAACAAACATTTTTTTCCCTCAAAAAGACAGATGATCCCCTTGCAGACAGGTCTCAGGGAGGAGATGAGCTAGTCAGGGTGCGATGTAACAATGATGAAAAATACAACTTTCCTCTAGTTCCTAATTGTCTCCTCTCCACTCCCACTACCATGACTCGAATTCTACCTTGCAAGTCTGGCTAGACCAGAGGATGTACACTGGTAAAGATAGGAAATGAAAATACAGGGAATCCAGGGCAGATGAGCCCTACAGGACCAGTGGTGTGAGTGGCAAAACATGGAGTGTAGAGGGAGAGTGGGTAGGAAAGAGGGAACCGATTACAAGGGACTATATGTGACCTCCTCCCTGGGGGACGGACAACAGAAAAGTGGGTGAGGGGAGACGTCGGACAGGACAAAATATGACAAAATACCAATTTATGAACTGAAGTGGAGAGGAAATGTTTTTGTTTGTTTGTTTGTTTTTTAAACATTTTATTAGGGGCTCATACAACTGTTACCGCAATCCATACACACATCAATTGTGTAAAGAACATTTGTACATCATTCTCAAAACATTTTCTCTCCACTTAAACCCCGACATTAGGTCCTCATTTTTCCCCTCCCTCCCCGCTCCCCCTTCCCTCATGAGCCCTTGATAGTTTATAAATTGGTATTTTGTCATATCTTGCCCTGTCCGACGTCTCCCTTCACCCACTTTTCGGTTGTCCGTCCCCCAGGGAGGAGGTCACATATAGTTCCTTGTAATCGGTTCCCTCTTTCCTACCCATTCTCCCTCTACCCTCCCTGTTTCGCTACTCACACCACTGGTCCTGTAGGGCTCATCCGTCCTGGATTCCCTGGATTTTCAGTTCCTATCTGTACCAGTGTACATCCTCTGGTCTAGCCAGACTTGCAAGGTAGAATTCGAATCATGGTAGTGGGAGCGGGGAGGAAGCATTTAGGAACTAGAGGAAAGTTGTATTTCTCATCGTTGTTACATTGCACCCTGACTGGCTCGTCTCCTCCCCAAGACCCCTCTGCAAGGGGATCTCCAGTGGCCTACTAATGGGCTTTGGATCTCCACTCCGCACTCCCCCCATCATTCACTATGGTAAGATTTTTTGTTCTGATGATGCCTTATACCTGAACCCTGCGACACCTCGTGGATGCATAGGCTGGTGTGCTTCTTCCATGTGGGCTTTGTTGCTTCTGAGCTTGATGGCCGCCTGATTACCTAAGCATTCTTTCTTTGAAAGGAGCTACAGCAATGTTTGAGAATGCTGCAACTCTTATTCAAATAGAATGTTTGCTACCATTGATATTTTTAAATGTAAAATAATGAAAAGATCCAAGTTGACTACAGAATAAACAGAGTAGATCACAGAAAATCAAATAGTATGTAGATCTACCAAACCAATAACATAAATTTGTAGAATTCTTTAAGAGCTTCATTAACTCTACGAAATCCCCAATATTAGAAGAGTACTTCACCTTCTGTTCAAACATAGGGATTTTGGGGGAAAGAAAGTCAGTAAGGCAGAAATGTATTTTTAAGAAGCTAATTATACTTGAAAAGGAATTTTAAAAGTCATTATTAATATTTTGCTTGAGTGTCACTAGCCTTTTATTTAATTCGAGTTTTCAAATACTCATTTCATAATTTTAGGGGAAGAAAAAAATTTGTTCTTCCCTCAAACCCTATTGCTTGAATGTACCTTCTCACAAAGTAAAGATGGAAGGTATTTATTGCCTTTACACTTCTGACTCCCTGCCATAAGTGGTGAGGTTTCCTTTTACATTCTACCCTACCTCTCAGTTCAAAGATACTGGTTTTGCTCCAAATTCCTTATGTTTTTCCATCAAATTAAATTAACCGGTTGGATACTGACATGCCACAAATCAATAGACCAAATTCTTTAAAATATTCATATGTTAGTTATCTCTTGGGACTAGCATTCATAAGTATAGATTAGATTGCCTGTGAGAATATTTGGAGATAAATTTGTTCATAAATTGTCCCTATTCATTCATGCTTTCTTCACGTTAGCAACACACACTAACTCTTCCCCAAAAGGTAATGAAACTGGAATTTAAAAAGACAAGAAATCTGAAAATATTTGGTTTACAAATAAAGACAGTGAAAAAAGGAAGAGACTGGAAGTCAACCTTAAGCTTTTTGGTGATCAAGCATTCAAATTCAAACAGATAGACTAGAGTAATAATTATCACAAACATTTTCAGGTAATGTCTATGACACTTCTGTCTCTTGTTTGTTGAGTTATTGCTGAGATGGCTCTCTAGCTCATGATGACTGACTCCATGTATGTAGCAGAGAATTGCTCCACAAGATTTTCAAAGTTGTGGCCTTTGGGAAGTAGATCACCAAGCCTGTTTTCTGTGGCATACTGGGTGGGTTCAAGTCTCTAATATTTTAAATAGTAGTTGAATGGCTAACCATTTGTGCCACTCAGAGATTCCTATTATAACATTTTCATGGGTTTATATCAAACTCAATTTATAGATAATTTTATGTGTAAGTAGAACTCTATCTGAGAAAGAGCTCATAGGACTCTATTTTATTGTTAGGTACCTTCAACTGAGTTCCAACTCACAGTAACATATGTGCAACACAATAAAATATTTCAAAGTTCTATGCACCATCACATGCTTTGCTATACTTGAGCCCATTGTTGTCGATACTGTGTCAATCCAGCTCATGAAAAAATGAAGAGCTGATAACAAGGGCTCAAGTAGAAAGAAAATATTTTGAGAATGATGATGGCAACAAATGTACAAGTGTGCTTGACACAATGGATGGATGTATGGTGATCAGAGTTTTATGAGCGCCCAATAAAATGATTTTTAAAAATGTATTTCTCTTTTTTTTCTTGACCCTCTGTTTATCAAGCATGGTATCCTTCTCCAAAGACAGGTTTTCCTCATAACAAGTCCAAATTATGTGAGATGAAGTCTTACCAATTTCATATCTAAGGAACATTCTTACTGTACTTCTTCTGAGACATATTTAGTCTTCCTTCTGGCAGTCTAGGGTATATTTAATATACTTTATCAACAGTGCAATTCAAAGGCATCAATTCTTCTTTGGTCTTTCTTATTAATTTTCCAGCTTTCATACGCATGTTTTATGACTGAAAATAGCAATGCTTTGATCAGGCAAATAAGAGCATTGTTCATTGTTTCATGTTAATTTCAATTAGTAATTATCATGTGCCTAAGAAATATTAGTGCTGTTTAAGCCATCCATGGGCTCTGAAACTTGGGTATATAGAATATTGATTCTGTTTTGTTTTGTTTTAACTCTCTATAGTGCTTGTATTTATATTCTATATTTTTGTGTGTGAAGTAGTAAGTTTATTGTGCTAACCTGGCCGATAAACACATGTGTGATTAATTGAAGGGCGGAGAGATAAATGCCTTGGTGAGCCTTGCCCTTCTAGTTCTCAGGTCTCATGCTTTGTGATGGTTGGACCAGGGTGCAGCTGCCTTAGCCAGTTCCCTGATTTAGCTTGCAAGACTCACTTCCTGCAAGACATCCCTGGGAAGAAGCCATATGGACCTATCCCGATGCATCCCTGGGTGCTGGAGCGCCTGTGTGGAGACCTCTGCCAGTGCTGAGATGCTTACATTCACTGACTAGGCTTTCCTCCTGCAGTCGGTGTCATTGCATGTGTTTTGTGAGATGGAGGGGGACTTTGTGGATTGGTGACGGACAAATGGGTTAATGTTGGACTTGTGAGCTTGGGCAGCCCTGGGTTGGGATGCTTTCTTGATGCACATTTAACCTTTATATAAAACTCTCTCTTAAACATATGACTTTCTGTTGATTTGTTTCTCTAAAGCACCCAGACTAATACAGTGTGTTTCTAATATTGATTTCTATGCATCTTCTCACGTTTTATCTAAGTCAACATTTTCATTTTTATTTCTGAAGAACTAATATTTTATATCATCTTGTTATCCTTCCCATCCTGTTTTGCTAATTTTGCTTTTATAATTATGTGTCCCTCATCTTATTTAGGATTGTTTGGAATTATTTAGAGTTATTCATTTCCATCTTCCTTTAATTGAGCACTTAGGTCATTAATTTTCATAAATCCTTAAAGGATGTGTGTAAAGCTATGGGTTTCCCATACATTGCATTTCATTTATGCTCAATTCTAAATAGTTCATTTTATTCAACTTTAAAGCATTTCCATTTACCTTAACAGAAAAGGATATCTAGAATTATTGTCACAATAAAAAGTCTATAAATAAATCATATTATATAGAAAAAGTAGGGCCAGCATTGGACTGCTAATCACAAAGCTGCAATTCAAACCCACCAGCTGCTTTGTGACAAAAGAAGAAGCTATCTGGTCCCCAAAGCTTTACAGCTTTGAAACCCTTGAGGATACAAGATGCTCTGTATCCCCTAGCCCGGTCCCTGTGCCATCCTCATGGTTATGCTATGCTTGAACCCATTGTTGCAGGCGCTCTGTCCATCCATTTCATACAGGGCCTTTCTTTTTCTTTGCTGCCCCTCTGCTTTACCAAGCATGATGTCCTTTCTTGGACTGTTTTCTCCTGATGGCATGTCCAAAGTAGGTAAGACAACCCCATCCTTGTTGACAGTTTGGTTCATAACTTCCAATGTGATTATGGTTTTTTTATTTGTAATTTTATTTGTAATTCTGTTGAGTTTTGTCATTTATTTTACAAGACTACAGAGTTATACAAGTTATTATAGTAAATCCCCAATGAATTGTTTCTTTTATCTTTAATTTACCCATAATTTTCCCCTAAATCTATATTTCATCTCATATTAAATAATGACTTTAATGTTGATTCAGTTAACATTTTCATATTATTTTATCTTCAACCTTTAAGTATTGCAAAAATCAATCTCTTTTAGAAAAATTAATACAAAAAATAGTCCCAATGAGGTGGAAATTAAAGATGTTCCAAATGTCAAACTCTTCAAAAGTGCTATATCACTCCTATCAACTATCACTGATATCAACCACTCCTCCTCCCTTTAGGGTGTTGCCTCCATTCTCAGGGTTCTGTAATTCATCGTAACATCTTACAGAACTCAGGAACCATTAAAACATGACTCACATGATTGTAGGTGCAGTAAACCCCAAATCCAAAATTCATATGCCTTCTGGAAGATCCTCCTTATTCATCGTGCTGCAGAAGCTAGTGAAATCAGGTCAGGCGATAGGCTACAACTTAAGTTTCAAGAACTGAAGGTAAGGCTGAGGCAAGCTGGGTGCAGCAGCCTGACCAAGAAATAAAATGCCAAAAAGTCAAAGTAGATATTCTAGTCCCTGTGTTTGCTTGGTCCGAAACAGAAGGTCACACACACACACACACACACACACACACACACACACACACACACGGCTTTGATGGAAGTGTGGTTTTTGCCTTCTGAATGCTTCCCCACACTCCCCACCCCAAGTCACACTCTTGAGTAAGAGAGGGACTTCAAATAAATCCTGTCTCATCAGAAACAGCTCCCTCCAAAATGGGATTGTAGGCACAAGTGCGCAGTCTAGCAATACATCACCAAAAAGGGAGAGCTTTAGCTAGAAGGGCCATAATAAGTAATGAACTACATGGCAACTATATATTTTGGGGGGCATGGCTCACAACTTACATATGGTAAGATGTTCTCAATCTTAAATTTCTTTTAATAAATGAATTTTATGTGCTTTCGCTTACTGTGCTTACCATCATAGTCTGTATTTCTTATTAACAATTAAAAATTTTCTCTCTTGTGTTAAAAAAGTCATTTTCAATTTTTTCAATTTTTATGTTCCTCTACTTGCTTGGCAGTCATAATCCTTTCTATTATTTTTGTGATTATATATTTAACGCATATATTTTGTGTTTTCTTAATAAATAAGTTAGTCAATTTTCATACACTCCCTCTAAATAAGAGAAAGATTCATGAATCTATTTTCACTATACCCCTTTCTCTCAACTTCCATGTTATTATCTAGTGTGTTCAGTCCATTGTACTTTAAAATTATGAAATACATTTACTATATTTCCATACCAATGTGTTACTTCTTTTATTAATTAAAATGGCATCTTTTTTTTTTCTGATTCTCATCCTGATTCAATTTTCTTTTTGTGGAGGCATCTCACTCACTACCACTGAGTCCATGCTGACTCATAGTGCCACGCCTGTGGGGTTTTGAGGCTGTGACTGTGAACAGGATGAGCCAGCCCAGTCTTTCTCCCTCAGAGCTGCTGCTGGTTTGAAGTGCCTGCCATGTGGGTCGCAGACCAACCCATAACCACTACACCACCAAAGCTCCTTGGGAAGTATATATTATTGTTATTTCGGTTATGGCTAGTTTTATTTAATGGCTTGTAAAACTTTACTTTCTTTTTTAAAACGTTTTTATTGTGAATTGAGTGAAGGTTTAAGAGCAGATCATCAGCTTTACTTTCAACAATTCAAACATATATTGTTTCATTTCATTTACTTCAACATCACCCATCCTTGCTGTGTTTTCTGTCTCCATTCCTTCTTTCCTAACACTTCTGAACTTTGTCCTTGGGTAAATAAAGTCCCATTGATCCCAAATAGTCAATTATGCCCCCCACTCTCCCCATTTAGAACTCTGTGGGCTAGCTGAAAACTGAGCCTTTGGGGTGAGTTCAGTTCCAGACATAAAGTGTGAGCAGGAGTCAGAGTGTAATCTACTTCAAGATTTTTAATTTTGTTCCACATTTCCCCCCCATTCTAACCTGGACCTTCTCCTTTTGCCCCTCAAGAACAGTTGGTAGTAGTTGCCAGGCACTATCTGGTTATTCTTGTCTCTGAGCCATGGAGACTGATGTTTGCATGGTCTATTAGTCCATCACACTAATAGTTTCCATATGCCCTCGGTTTTCATCACTTTTCTTTCTTCTGGCCAGGGAGCACTTATTAATCAATAACTCTACCTGGGATCTTTAGAAGCTTCTAAAACTACAGTTGCTACTCCCCAAAGAATGGTGTAGAGCATTGTCTTTGTGAACTGTATTATGCCAATTGACCTTGATGTCCCCCAAAATTATGGTCTTGAGCTCCGAGATCTAGTGATTCATTTCCTCAAGATATTTGGTTATATCTAAGAAGTTTTCATATGCATCACCACTGTATGCTTCACCACTTTGATGGATATAGTTTCAGCAATTTGTAATTGTCCTCTAACAAAGCTATATTTGTTGTAGACATAACCCCACTCTTCTTCCCAGGCTCATTCTGCCTTCTTGTCTATCTATGAATCTACTCGTGGTATTTGCCTCTGCTGGCATTGACTCTAGAAATCCTCCAGGTGCCTTCTGCTACCTTCATCATCATTTTTTGCCAAACTCTCTCTTAATGTGTATTGCCTACCCCATCACCTATGCTTTTCCAATTTACTTGACTTTCTCTCCATTTGGAAGTTGTGTAAATACACTTCTCCCTCATTTTACTTTATAATTTTCTTCATTACAAATTGATATCATTTGCTCCCTATTTTCACTCTCGTAGGTTTGTTATAATTGGATACATTTGAATCTGGGGAGACTTATGGGTAATTTTGTCGTGTATGTTAATATCTGGTTGTTGTTTACTATAGTTAGTTCTCTGTCCAAAGGACGTTTTATTTCTTTTTTAAATTTTTAATCATTTTATTGGGGGCTCTTACAGCTCTTATCACAATTCATACATCCATCCATTGTGTCAAGCACTTTTGTACATAGGTTGCCATCATCATTTTCAAAATATTCTCTTTCTACTTGAGCCATGGGTATAGCTCCTCATTTCCCCCTCCCTCCCCCACCCTCCCTCCCTCATGAACCCTTGATAAATTATTATTATTTTCATATCTTACATTGTCCCCTGCCTCTATTCACCCACTTTTCTGATGTTCACACCCCTGGGGAATGGGTGGATTATATGTCAATCATCCTCCCCCAACCTTCCCTCTATCCTCCTGTTATCACTACTCTCATCATTGGTCCTGAGGGGTTTATCTGTCCTGGATTCCCTGTGTTTCAAGCTCTCATCTGTACCAGTGTACATGCTTTGGTCAAACCAGATTTGTAAGGTAGAATTGGAGTCATGATAGCGGGGTCGGGGAAGGAAGCATTAAAGAACTACCAGAAAGTTGTACGCTTTGTCAGTGCTATACTGCACCCTGACTGGCTCATCTCCTCCTTGTGCCTCCTCTGTAAGGGGATGTCCAAGTTCCCTACAGATGGGCTTTTGGTCTCCACGCGCCCTCCTCCTTATTCACGTAGATATGATTTTTTGTTTGGGGTCTCTGATACCTGATATCTGATCCCATTGACACCTCATGATCACACAGGCTTGTATGCTTCCTCCATGTGGACTTTGTTGCTTCCCAGCTAGATGGCCGCTTGTTTATATTCCCACCTTTAAGACCCCAGACACTATATCTTTTGAGAGTTGGGCACCATGAGCTTTCTTCACCACATTTGTTTATGCACCCATTTTGTCTTCAGTGATCGTGTCAGGGAAGGTGAGCATCACAGAATGCCGGATTATTAGAAGAAAATGTTCGTGCATTGAAAGTGTACTTGAGTAGAAGCCCAATATCTGTCGCTGCCTTAATATTTAACATATAAGTATATGCACATAGATCTATTTCCCTATTGTTATATATCAATATATTTACATATGTAAATGCCTGTATTTAGACCTCCATAAATATCCTTTGCCTCCTAGTTCTTTCCTCTATTTCCTTTTATATTCCCCTTGTCCCACTATCATGTTTAGCCTTCATCTGGGTTTCAGTAATTTCTCTCAGCTACACTGCTCTTGATCAGCCCCACCAAGGATCCTATGCCCTCCTCACCATCGATTTTAGGTCACCTGTTGTTCCCTTGTCCCTGGGTTTGTTGACACTTCCTTTTCCTTCCATCTTTTATTTTTATTGTCAGGTTGTTCTGATTTGGACAGATTCCTTGAAATTCTACTTATATGAAAATATCCTAATCGTGCTGTCATATTTGAGGGATACTTTTATTTGACATATGATTCTTGGTTGATAATTTTTCCTTCAAGAATTGTATATACGTTATTCCATTGTGTGTATTGTTTCTTTGGGAAAATGCGAGCTTAATGTACTGGCTCTCATTTGGAAATAGCTTTTCTTTTTTTTTTTCCTGAGCTGCTTGCAAGATCATTTCCTTGACTTTGGTTTTGGAATCAAGAACCCTGATGACATAGTGGATTGCACTCTGGTCTATTAACCAAAGTTAGCAGTTTGAAACTACCAGGCACTCCATGGGAGGGAAAGAGGAGACTTTCTACTCCCATAAAGAGTTATAGTCTCAGAAATGCACATGCCCAGTTCTCCCTATTCTAGTGGGCCATTATGAGTCAGAATCGACTCAATGTCAGTGAGTTGGTTTTGGAAAATTGGAATTCAGTATGTCTTGGTGATTATTTTCTTTTGGGGTCTAGGCTGTTTGGGGTTCATTCAGGTACTTAAATGCACACCTTCTAGTCGTCATGATGTCAGGGAATTTTTCTTCAAATAACTCTTTGATAATTTTTTTTTGTTTGCTTGCTTTTTCTTTTCTTTCTCTTCTGGAATTCCAGTTACACCGAAGTTATGATTTCCCTGCACAATTCTTCGGCTCTCTTTGGATATTTTTGTTCTTTTTTCTTATTGTCCCACTAGTAAATTAGTGCCCAAAGATGGATCTTCTCAATTTCTTGTTATTTTTGTATTGTTTTTAATTTTAAAATTAATGTGTCAGCTTCCCATCAGGTGGCACAAGAAAAAAAGCAAGAGGAAAAAAGAACAGCTAAAAAGAAGATAATAAAGAAGTAAAGCAATAACAGATATGTGGTTGAAGGGAAAGAATGGATAGTGTAAGATACAAAATAACAATAACAATATATAATTGACCAAGAATACATGAGGGAAGGAGGGCAGGGAACGGTTGGGAGGAGAAAAAGGGGCTCTGATACCAAGAGTTCAAGTAGAAAATGTTTTGGAGATGATGATGGCAATCTATGTACAAATATGCTTGATACAATTGATGTATAGGATGTTAGAAGAGCTGTAAGAGCCCCAATAAATGATTTTAAAAGGAAGAAGAAGAAGGAAAGCAGGAAAACAAAGAAAAGAAGAATGAATTTAATAACTAAAAATAATAATAATGAAGAGGAAAAACGAAAGAAAAAATATTAAATAGGAGACTTCTGGGAAGATGGTGACAGAGTGGCACATACCAGAGGGACTCCGCAGAATTCAGCCCAGGAGAGTTGCTTAGAGGGAACTTTAACATAACTAGAACACAGGAGGAGCATCATAAAGATAAGTAGGCACAGACCCACGGGGTTTTGAGGGGCTTGGGGCTTTTGGCTTACCTCAGTGGAAGCCGGCTGGGGCTTGACCTTGGCCCAGCTACTGTCACTGCCGGAACCGGGACCATTTGGAGCCCATAGGGGGATTTGGGTTCAACACAGCCACAGTTTACCCCAGCCAGCCTCAAGGCAGGAACTGGACCCTTGGGGCTCCACAGGCAAGGAGCGGTGTTCAGCTACTTTGTGGCTATTGTTTACATCTCTGCTCTCGGTTATCCCACAGTCTGGGAGTCCTGCTCAGGGGCTTTTTCTCGGTTATCCCACAGTCTGGGAGTCCTGCTCAGGGGCTTTTTCTCGGCACAGCCACAGCTTGACACCTCCTTCGCAACTCCACAGGCAGGGATCTGCGATAGAATCGGGGTTCCAGCTACATTGTTGCTTCTGTT
>NW_022107407.1:11231397-11232568 GCF_000313985.2 Echinops telfairi | reverse complement strand
GAGTGGGACTCAGCTACATAGTTACTTTTCTTTCCCTCTCTCCCCAATAACCACCCCCCCACACACATACACACAGTCTAAACAGTCTTACTTTTTAATTTTTTTCTTTCCCCTCTGTCTCTTTCCTGTCCTCTCACACTCCACTGCTGACCTCGAGATCACTCTCAGTAGCCTAGGGCACTTACGCCTCTACCACACCCAGCTAGCTGAGCTCCACCCTGTGTAGCTAGCCCCATACTGTGTAGCTAGCCCAAGGCTAGGGAATGCTCTGCTTCCTCTCCAGGGGATACCCCACCCAACCACTCACCAGGGAATTCCTGCCTGTGTAGCTGGGGGCATAAGGCAGCTCGGCCAACACTCATCACCATTCCAAGCTGTTGCAGGAACCTCTGCACAACCTCCACAACACCAAAGCAGGCAAACCAACAGCCTTCAGGGGCACTCCTTTGATAGGGAAGCCACAGGAAGATAAAGGGTAGGTTAAGGCCATAGTAATAATTAGCTGTAGGCAGTTCGAAGAATCATTCTTACAAGTCTCCTAGAGAGAGCCAGTGCTCTTAGACTCCCTAGAAAATGGCACCTGGCTCCTCTAAAACAATGCAATGCAAAGAGCCATCAGCTCCAACCACCTCAACAAAAAAACAGGAGAAACAAAAGGCAATGGCAGAAGATATCCCGAACATAACAAAATACATAGAAGAAGCAGACATTGATCTGCCACAGAAAGAAAATTTCAGAATGCTGCTTGGAGTCATACAGAAAAAGGATGAAATGATAGCGGAGATAAAGGCCATACACCAAAGAGAAATACAGGAGCTTAGGGGTGAGATAACAAAAACCAATAGCAGAAACACAGAGCTTGAGAATCGAAAGGAGGAATCAGAGAAGCGCATCAGTGACTTGGAGGACAGCCAAGCAGACCTCAACAAACACGAACAAGAATCTGATAAGATCATCAGAGAAGTTGAAGAAAATCTAAGAGCTATGTCTGATGCTATGAAGTGGAACAACACTAGAATTATTGGCATACCAGAGGAGGACACAACAAAGAAGTCATTTGCAACAATAGTGAGAGAACTCTTGAAGGAAAACTTCCCCAGCTTAATGAATGAAAACCAGCCAACCATTCAGGAGGCTGAAAGAACACCAGCTAGACTGAATCCCAAGAAGA
>NW_022107407.1:11164901-11225244 GCF_000313985.2 Echinops telfairi | reverse complement strand
TAATGTCGGGGGTTTAAGTGGAGCGAAAATGTTTTGAGAATGAAGTACAAATGCGCTTTACACAATTGATGTGCGTATGGATTGTGATAAGAGTTGTATGAGCCCCTAATAAAATGTTTATAAAAAAATATTAAATAAATTGGGTGTGAGAGAGAATACAAGAAAAACTAAGAGAAAGGGGGGAAAGAAAAAAGAATTAAAGAAAGAAAAAGAAATCTGAATAGAAAAGAAATATAGAGGAAAGAAGAGACAGGATAAAAAACAAGTTAAGGGAAATAAATGGGCGGGAGGAAAACACAGGCTCAGGAAGAATGAGACAGGGAGAAGACAGCAATGGTGAGCAGTGCAGCAAGCATGAATGCCCACCCTCTGCTTGCCAAGAAGTTCATGGGTTTGGAAGAAAATGATGGGTTACTACTAGGTCCTAGGTGGAGTTCTTGACAGCCTAGATGTATGAGGTTAGCTCACCTGGTTCATATGTATTTTGTGTAGGCTCAGAAGGTGACTGAAGTCAGGGTGTTTGCTCCCAGAAGAAACTCTGTTGGGCCCAGAGAGCAGCATGGGTGGTTATGAAAGTTGTTGTTCATTCTTAGGTGGCCTGGGACCCAGCTCTGTGCGTTCTATTTGTCTGAGGAGGTGGAGTTCACACATTTTCAAACACAGGAGTTGTGGTAGTTACAAAATCTGTTGTCAATTTGAGACTTACGTGTGAAGGGGTGCAGTTTACCTGTCACTCAGGTCTCAACTTGATGACCTCATTTGGAGGCGTGAAGGAGATAAATAGCTCACTGGAGATGGGACACAGGCTCACTCCCTGGCAGACAACCCAGCTGAGAAGACGCATGGAGCTACACTAGAGCTTGGAAGATGAACCCCTGGCAGCACGAGATGTTCCCTCTGCCACTGGATCAATAAGAGTTTCCACCCATAGGCCTCTGATCTTCCTTCCCTCAGTGTCACTGCATGTGTCTCATGAATCTGAAGGGGAATTTATAGATTGGTATCGAACATATGGGCTAATATCAGACTTCTGGACCAGGCTAGGATGGTTTCTCAATATTCAATTGCTCTTATATATAAAGCGCTTTCATATACATATATATATATATGTGCCTCCCTGGACTTGCTTCTCTAGTCTACCTGGACTAACACACGAGTGATCCTCCAGGAGCCCAAACCACAAAGAAATTTGGCTTACAATAGGGGCTGTACAAAAGCAGGGGGGTCATCAGCTTCTTGATGGTTGAGAGTGGAAACTGGCCATGCTTCTGGTCATCAGGAGTAAGATTGAATGCTACTTGCAACTGAATACTGATTGTGAAAATTCAGGATAACCATTCCATGTCAGAAAAATGGAAAATCCACCCATCTGTCTCCTTTCTCATTGTTTTTGTTCCACATTTTCTCTTAGGTGGCACTTAATTCACTTGTCCAGTTTTCTGTTTTGTGTGAGACACAGAGCTCTAGGATTGTCACCCATATCGCTTTCATTTGGTCTCTCTAGTCTTTCTTGGAGAAGGACTGATAGAACTGTGCGAGTAAATGTTGGTCAGTTCTAACCTACCAACACTTCGTGGGAGAAAGATGAGATGTCTGATCCAATAAAGATTTAGTCCCCCAAGTCCTCCACAGGATCCCTATAAGTTGGACTCATCACTAGCTATGGGAAATATTGTGTGAATCACTTAACCCTCTGATCTCAAGGTTCTTCATCTACAAAATGGAAACAACAATAATTGTGTTCTAGGCTTCAGAGAGTTGTTATGAGGACATAGTGACAATGTGCTTAGAGTAGAAGTGATGCCAATTGTGACTGATTAGAGGAGATGTGAAACAAGACAGGTCAGCATTGGGCCATTCAGATGGATGTTTGAAGGTTGGTTGGATAAGGCAAAAATGAAAGGCAGTTTTCTTTTCTTAAAAAAAGAGGGAAATGAGTAGAGACAGGATGCTGTTTCTCCAGTTTTAGATATAAAACATCATATAATTTCATATAAAATATCCATATTGTAAATCTGGAACTAAATAAAATGTTTGATTGAATGTAATTATCATAATCTAAAAGCCTAAACCAATAAAGAGTTGTAGGACTTCCGAACCAGAAAACATACATAGATGGATAGATCATGTAGAAGTGAGTAAAGCACAGTTGAGCAGTACTGAGGTATTTTCCAACAGTTTCACGAGATTCTTCAAGCCAGACAGTCAGTGTCTGATGCAGGCTGCAAAGCCTACATTTCCTACCTCCCAGCGGGTTGATATTTCACTATGGCACCTGAGTTTAGGTGAGTCACAAATGTGTAGACTCATACTATTTCAGGAAGCTTTTGTTTTTCCTTTTCAGAGAAGACGCATAATTCAATTACACTGCATTCCAATTTTCCTAGTTATGACACTTTGATTTTTGTAACATTCATCTTGACTTAAAGGGCTGTACAGCATTAAATATGTGTGTGATTACCACGAATTGCAATTAACTTTGTTTTGAAAACTTCTAACACCCCTTGGGATAATTCAAGACATGATAGGGCTTAGGAATCATTTCTCAAGCCCCTCTACTAATTCTTCCACAATGTGTGACATGCATGAGAATGTAGCAAAAATCATTTCACCTCCCTCAGAAAACTGCTCTGAGGCATAGCATAACATCCTGCATTCAGTCTGCAAATAATCCTGTGTGCTGATGTTGTTCAGAGCTGCAGGAGACTGAGAAGGACACAAGGTTCATGCCAGAGCAACTCCGATGGAGTCAGAATCAAAAGATACCAGCTCAAGGTTGAAAAACAGAGAGACATTGTGATGAAAGGGAGGTGGGGTTATTCTAGCCTCAGGGTATAAGGCAGAAAGCTCCAATTTCTACACCAAAAAAATTGTGTAATGTATCTCCTGATTTGCACAATTTCATTAAACACAATAAGGAGATTCTGTTAGCATTTAATTTAATAAGCAATCATTGAGTACTTTCTTCACTATCTGACACTGTCTTAGGTATTGGGTGGAGAGAGTATTCGTGAGAGATCTAACGATAAATAAGTTATAATCCTCACTCTAAAGGAGCCCTCTGGTGCACACATGTATAATTCAAGACAGAATGTGATACGTTTTAAAAGAGGAGGAAATGTTTATCCCCAGCTGAGATGCATCAAGGAGAACAAGGCATTTTATATGGATCTGAAGGAGGAAGGAGATTTCAACTCAGGATAGTGGGGAGAGTAGAGCTTTGCAGACACAAAGAACAGTATGAGTCACGGCAAAGAAACAAGAAAAGAGAGGGTGGATTCCAAGGGTATCAAGAAACTCGAAGAAGTCTAAGCTAGGAAGGTACGGGAAACAATGAACATGTAAGCACACACATGCATACACACACAGACCACCTGCAGCCCGGGAGAGCCCCAGTACTTACCTTAAAAAGAGGAGTTAGTCTTTCAGCTCTCAGAATCAAGGTTGGTGGAGTTGAGAGAGCAATAACGCTCTTTCTGCATAATGAGAAAATCCTGTGTTAACAAGAATGAATGCAAAAATTTGGGCAAAATCTAAGGATGACCTTGGGCAGGAGATTAATCCTCAAAGCAAGAGATGGGGCTGCTTTTGTAGAGACCCGAGAAGAGAGAAAACAACGCACATACCAGGGGCCTCTGCACTCTTCCCCTCTTTGCTGCTGAAATGAGTGCAGACCAGTAGGAAAGTCACAGCAAATCACAGACTCTAATCAACAGGTCCCCAAACTTGATGAGATCTGAAAGAGGGCGATACAAGCAGGACAGAGATCTCCTTAAAATGCAAGCTGTGTCAACCTCCTGTTTCTGCAGACCGATGGACTAGATAACCTGACATGGGACAACGCTCAGTATCCAAAGACTATTACGCCTCCACCGGTCCTGATTCTGTGCCATCTGGATTCATCCTTGGGGTTTTTCTTAAACATTATAGCATACCACTCTTACTCATAAAGTCAAAGAAACCCACATGGATGCATCTTAAGAAATGTAAAGTGTATTTTAAACTCCTCCTCCTTGACACAAAAACCAAACTCACTGCCATCGAGTCAATTCCAACTTATAGAACTCTACAGGATGGAGAACTTCCCATTTGGGTGTCTGAGGCCATAATTCTTTATGGAGCAGGAAGTCCCATCTTTATCAGAGGTCATTCCCGGAAAAAGGACATGATGCTTGGTAACATGGAAGGTCACTGATAAAGGGAATTCAAACTCCTAACCTTGCAGTTAGCCAACAGACTTGAAAACCACTAGTTGCCGTACACAAAATAGATCGAAATTATTTTTAAATGCATTTTTCCATATATCCAAGAATAGTTAAAACCGAAATTCAAATACACCATTTGTTTCTGGTCTTCTTTATTCATTGTCTGCTTTCAAAGCCATGTGAAGTGATTGAAAATGTTAAGGATTGAAAGAGGTCAATCATTAAGTTACTCATAGTCACCTTCTCTAAGGCTACCAGGCTTGAAGAATGCCGCTGCTTTCACCCAAAAGATGACGTGGGCTTGAACTTCCAACCTTGAAGTTAACAGTTCAATATTTGCCAGATAGGACAACCAGGACTCCGTTATGATTTAAGAACAGAGACTTTCCTTACTGGGGAAATGAATAGCAAATAATAATCTGAACAAACATCATATTTAATGTTGAATCTTTATGTTTGGAAGAAGACAGAGTACTTAATTTCCTTTTTCTTTTTATAAAGGAATAACCTCATTTAGAAGGTTTGGTATGAAAAGAAATAAAAAGTATAACTTAGAAATAATGAAATTAAATTCACTACTATAGATCATAGGATTATCAATACAGAAAATCAAAACAAATTTTAGATATGTTAGAATAGACTTCAACAAGGCTTGCTAGATACAATGTCAGTACAACAAAATCAGTTGTTGTAATAAATAAATAATGCAATTTTCAAGAGATATCACTTAGTTGTTCAAAATATGATTTGAACATGTGAAAAAGACAGAACAGACAGTTTGAGGAGGATCCCACTGATTGAATTGGGAGTAATTAGAACATCAAAATGAATAATGACAGATGATAATTAACAATGCATTATAATTCTTTGAGTTAGCAAGGAAACCTCTATGAATCCATTTGGACACTAAAATTGTTTCAGGAAAGGGGAAAGAGAAAAGTCTTTCTTAATAGAGGAATGCCTGATGAATAAGAAAGAAATTATAACTATAGAAAATCACTATTTTGCCTTCAGCATAACAATAATTTGAAAAAGATTTACCAATGGGTGCTAAAATCACTGGGTAGAAGAATATGGGGGAACAGAGTATTCTTATTAAAGAATTGCCCCACAGATCCCTTAGTAACTACAAACAGGAAAGGATACATTTATAATGAATTATTCCTACAAATGCCACCTTATCGAGGTGCTGAGGTTACCATCACCAATAAAGATCAACACGGACATCATGTGCCTCCCATAGTGAAGCCATGACAAGAACACAAGTCATCAACACAGCATTGCTGACAAAAATACTTGACCCATCTCTAATAAAGAGGGGACAGCTAGACAAATACAAACTGAAAGAAACAAGTAAAGCAAGCAGTCTGGATTCTTCAAACATACACAAACTAGGTAATTTTATTTCTTTACTTTAGGAACAATGGATTTTAAAAATATGACAGTGCAGCACAATGTGCAGTCCTTCATTGAACCCTAAATTACATAAGTGGAGACTATGAAAAACATTATGAAAATAATTGGCAAAATTTGAATATGGCTTATATGTAGGATGATAGTAGAATATAACTGCCACATTTATTGGTGTGATAACTATATTGTATTCATATAGGATAATATTTTTGTTCTTGCCTGATAACAAATTTAAGGAACAATGATGTCAGCAAAACAAATAAATAAATGAGCACGTATACTAAAAAAGAGAGAAAGTAAACAAGAAAACATGCCAACAACCAGGGAAGCTGAGTAGACATATGACTGTTCAGTATGATCTTCTCTAGTAACTCTGACAGGTTTTAAATTCTTTAAAATAAAAGTTAGAAGGGGAAGATACTATTTTAATAGCAAGAAATTCAACACCTAATAACAAATGTAGCAAAAGCCAAGGCTATTATGCAGAAAATTATGTGGCCTCTTTGAAAGGCTCTATATCAGTGGTTCTCAATCTTCCTAATGTTGCGACCCTTTAATGCAGTTCCTCATGTTGTGGTGACCCCCAACCATAAAATTATTTTCATTGCTACTTCATAACTATAATTTTGCTACTGTTATTAATTGTAATGTAAATATATGATATGCAGGATATGCCATATTTTCATTGTTACAAATTGAACATAATTAAAGCATAGTGATTAATCATAAAACAATATGTAATTACATACTGTGAAAAATTTACGTGTTTTCTAATGGTCTTAGGCAACCCCTGTAAAAGGGTCATTTGACCCTCCAAAGGGGTCGTGACCCACAGGTTGAGAACCAGTGCCCTACATGAAGATACGTGCATGTGTGGCACATACTAAGGAAGACACAGTATTATAGAGAAAACAATCATTCCTAAATTCACATATAAATTCAGTGCAATTCCTATTAAAATCTTGTAAAATCTTCCATAGAAATTGATGAGTTGATTCTAAACTTCATGTAGAATATTACCGAGAGAGAAAATGCCAAGAATGTTCCAAAGACCTAAAAAGAGTTAAAAGAAGAGGACTAGAACAAGGAAAAGGCTTTCAGCAAAATCTCTGATAAATGTATAGCCTCTAAAACTGAACAATATGATGTAATATATGGAAGGTTTTTCTAAACAACAGAAGTGACTTTAAAAATCAGAAGAAAACTAATAGATTACTCAATAAATCATGCTCAGATAATTATTTAAGTATCTGGAAAAAAAGATAAATTTGTTGCTTGCTTTCACCGTAAATGAAAATAGATTTCAGGGGGATTAAAAACTACTAATTAAAACCAAAACTTCACAGTTTTTAGATTAAACCATAAGATAATTTCATTATAGTCTTCGGCTAAGACAATATTCCATAAAAGTTCTCTAGAAATCACAAACATGAAAGAAAACTGACAAATTTAACTACATTAAAATTAAGAATTTCTGTTCATTGACAGATATCATAAAGAGCATGAACACACAGTGCATATTGGGAAAGAATGTATTTGTGATACACATATCCAACTCAAGTTAAATACCTGGATATCCCAAAGAACTCTTAAATAGTCAAAAGATAAACAGAAGTAAGACAATTTTGAAATGAGCCAAAGAGATGAACAGGAATTTAATAGGAAAGTTAACATGAACGGTCAGAAATGAGAATGAAACAACTCCATACTGAACTCAATTCTATCTGAGAAAGCATGCTGAAATCACAACGCAATATGGGAAAATTACAGTCTGGGAACATCCAGAATTAAAAGGGTGTGTGAGTCTTTGCTGCTGTAATAAACCAACATAAAAGAACACTTTTTATTGTTTATTTTTATTGCTTCATGGCTGTAAGATGAGACTCTACACTTGATAGGCTGTTCCCTGGGGCAAAGGGAAGAGCATGGAGTGAAAGAATGTCACTGATAGTTTCTGACTGATAGTTCAGAACTGATGCACCACTCCTTCCCGTTCACATTCTCCTAGCACAAGTACCACGTATGCTCATGTATAAGCTGAGTTTTTCAGCACATTTTTATACCATTTTTGTGGTAAAATTAGGGGCCTCAGCTGATATTTGGGCTGACTTATACTCAAGTATATATAGTAATTCTTAGGCCAAAATCTGACAGTGGAGTATGAAATATGCTTTACCAACAAAGGAATCCTGCAGGAAGGTACCGGATGGGCCTACATTTCTCCTAGAGAGGAGATAAGTAGTGGACTACAATACAAAGCAATAACGAATACAGTCAGTATTATTCACTTTATTTTTAGCTCAAACAGAGCAAAAAGAAATGTTAAGCAATTTTAGAGAGTGTTATCCTTTCAAGAAAAGAGAAGGACTGCTTAATATAAAATTGAGAAGAATACTTACCTACTCTTATAGATGAGGGGAGCCGGTTATACAGAGCCCTTCCAAGTTACAGGTGAGATCTATTTCTTAAATTGTTCATTCTTAACTACTCATACAAGTCAAATGTACAGATTGGCATGTACAATATATTGCATAGTGATTGTTAACAGAGACTTCCATCCAAACATACTTATTATCGGGAAGAGGCCATCTCATCAGGATTTCCAGGTGTATTACTAGGATTCTTCTGTGGCCTGACAGAGGGGTTTGCTCTGACAAAGAAGCTGTGACTTTGTAATAATAGTAATGGTCAACACTCTCTTCACAGGCAATGTGTTCCTAGGCCTTTTATGAACTATTTTATGTGTATTAATATGCTGGCATTTAATCTTCACAACAACCCAATGGGGTATACCATTATTATAATCTCTATTTCAGAAATGAAGAAAACAAAAGACAGACAAGTTAACTAACTTTGTCATGATTGAAACTTTTTTATGCTACCCTGCCTCGCCTTCCTGTTAGTCACTCCCAGTGGACCGGAGTCAAGGAAGAAGAGATTATGAGAGGAAAAATAAAATAAACTCCAAGAATCTACCACAGCCTGAAGGTATCAAAGCAAATTTATCTTTGAGCACCTGAGAATGACATTTCCTATTTCATCTGTTCCTCTCCCCCTTCACACACCAATCCCAACTTCAGAGGAGCCATAGCACAGAAGCAAAAATAGCCTCCATAGGTAACAGCTTTGAACTTGTGGGAGTGGCAAATGGGCTTGGCAAATGTAAAATTATATTGAAAAAGAGTCTGTGGTCGTTATGTAATTTCATGTCAATCTGAAGATATATAAAAATGTAGGGGTGTAGTTTAACTTGTCGATCAGTTAACCTGATGACCTCACTTGGAGGTGTGATTGAGGTATATAGCTCTCTGGAGGCCATCTTTTTGCTCGGCCTTCACCTTCCTGCTTGCTGAGAGCTGGAAAATATGCCCTACCATGTTTTCTACTTACTTTGGATCCACAAGTCTTTGTACCCACCAGCCCATGATCTTCCTTCATTATGCATCATTGCATGTGACTGTGTGAGTCTGAAGAGGGACTTAGGGACTAGTATCAACTTATTGACTTGAGTTGGACTGAACTGGAGGTTTTCTTGATATACGATTACATCTTGATATAAAGCTATTTCTTACACATTATTTGAGTGTCACTGAATTTGCTTCCCTAGTCAACCATGCCCAATGCAGAGTTGTGCAGAAATCATTAATTAAAGGATTTTTGAGAAATAGAGATTGCCCTAGTTCACTCAAGTGGACTCTAAATGCAATCAATTTCGTGCATCTTCAAGAGAAAGGCAAAGGGAAATTTGGCACTTACACAGAAAAGAGAAGGTGATATAAAGACAGAGCAAAGAGGGCTAGAGATACTGATCTTGAAGTCTGGAGTGATGGAGAAAAAGCAACAACTCATTTTTCCCTAAGGGAGTATGGCCCTGCCAATTTTGGCTTCATTTTTTCGAATGATGGTGATTTTGGATCTGCCCTCCAGAATTACAAGGAAATACTTCTGTTGTGCCTTTTATGGTAATTTGTTACAGCAGTCACAGTAGCTACTAGAGAATTTGAGTTAAAACAGAGAGTTAGATGGAGAAACAGAGAAACTAGTTCTCGAGGTAGGGTGGGAAGATATGTGAATTTAAATAAAGTTTGGTGTTTTGATTACTGCTCTTGGTAAATGGATATATTAATTATATAAATGAGACTATTCTTGCACCTTCAAGTGATTAGAGGACCAAAAGAGTTAAAATAATGGCTATTGGTTGCTTCCAGTTGATAAAGTTTGGGGAGTGATGAGATGAAGTTGGAGAGAAGAACAATGCTAGGTTTAAAGGTGAGGGGTGGGAGAGTAGGGGGATTGAGTCCAGCATTTTCAAGGAAATGGTAAGGTAGAGATGTGTTATTACAAGATTTTTTAATACTTCTGGTGAAATAGGAAGGGAGAACATGATTACAGCTGTATTTTCAATGTATTTATCCTCTGTAAAACAGAGGATATGAAAATATGTCTAACTAGTAACATTTGCTTAATATGTCAATGGTGGACACATCAAATGATATATTTTCCATATCCATATTATTACAAAATGATATATTTTCCATATTATTACATTATTACATAATGCTCAAGCATAGGAACAATTGTGAGGTTGGCACAGGACCAGGACGTGTTTTGTACTGTTGTACACAGGGTCTCTATGAGTCAGAATCAACTCAACAGCAATGGCACCTAACAAGACCAATATACGTGTGTGCACGCGTGTGTGTGTGTGTGTGTGTGTGTGTGTGTAGGTATACATATTGATATTAGAATAAACACTTTCATTTATTAACCAAAGGAATGATCCTAATTAAATCAACACTTAGTTGGATGTAAAATACTAATGGATATAAATAACTGAACATAATAATGAAAAAAATTAAAGAACTGAGATATTTTCATTGAACTAAGCTTGTTCATTGTCACACCTAATTCTTGCCCAAGTGATGATGACATTTTTATTCTACTTTTTCATAGGTCTGAATACAGATGCCATTGCTTATAACACATTCCACCACAAAATTTTCATCTTCCAATTTTCTTATTATTCTTCTCACATTCCCACCCCACTCCTGATGTCAGAACAATGCACCATCTGTAAAGTTGCAGATAGTCAGTTTTTCTACCATCACCTGTAGTTTCTTCAAAGTTTCTACCAGATGACAAGAAAACTGTTCTTTCCAGAGTGCACCTAGCTTTCATGGGGAGGATCACTAGTGGTCATACAGTCAAGCCTGGCCACTGCGCCTACTTTTCTCATAGCCATTCCCACTTCTAGTTCCCTGATGTTTGTTCCCTGAGCAAAGCCTTTGTTGTCTATCAGCCACCATCTACCTGCCAGCTGCTGAGTGGTGGCCATTGCGGGGTGGATGAGTGGTGTGCAGAGCAGGCAGAAGAAAGTCTGGTGGGAGAGCGTGGCGCTCGTATTAATATAGGTTTTTAATGTTTCATTGCTAAAGAAATCTGCTTATATTTTAACATATGCTTCTGGGTTGCAAACACATCCTCAAAAGAGAAAGACATGTTCAACTTCTGTCCCTACAGTCACCTCGCATATATGTCCCTTGTGCATCATGGGATGATATTGTGTTCTACTTTCAGAGACAAAAGTTGGAGAAAGCTTAAGGCTAATCTTCTCTGACTTCTGCTCTCCCTAGGAACCTGACAGCCTGTGGGATTCAGGGAAAGAACCTCATTCCATGACTCTGCAGGAAGAGGAACTTTTGAACCTCAGGATAATATCTAACTATATTTGTAACTGCACTGGGGCATGTGCAACTATGGCTCTTAATTTTGGTAAAATGAAGTCGATGGAACAAAAGTAAAGTCAACACAGAAGTGATAATGTTCAAAATATCGTCCAAGATTGAAATGGGTTTAGCAAACGCCACCATGTTTTAAACTCTACGGAGTCTAAGAGTCTAGAAGGACAAGCAGGAATGGCAGGTGTGCCCTTCAAGCATTGAAGATTGGTATGTTTTGCTTGAGATCATCAGACAATTTCTCTCCCTGGACTTCTCATAAGGGTTATCAAGGTAGGGTAGGCTGTGAAGAGTGCTGTATAAACCCAGAGCATATCACTTGAAAATTTTAGTTTTACACTAAACTACTCTTTGAGTAAAAGAAGGATAACTCAAAATGTGACCAGGTTTTGGGGG
Organism: Echinops telfairi; assembly: GCF_000313985.2. Lineage (NCBI taxonomy): Eukaryota > Metazoa > Chordata > Mammalia > Afrosoricida > Tenrecidae > Echinops > Echinops telfairi. Next base: position 11,213,492 of record NW_022107407.1, on the reverse strand, counting down.
CACTCAAAAAATTTGTCACCATACTGAGGCCACTTAAGAATTCTCTTTGAATGACCTATAAAAATGTCAAGAGGTAAAACACTTATTCATAATAGAGCCTGCTAAATATCAGAAATGAAGAATGTTTACTGGTGCCAAGAATTAATATCCTACCCCCACCCAAAAGTGAAGCAATAGAGGCAAAAGTTTGAGGAAGACATAAAGTGCTTGAAATGTTCTCCTACCAAGTTTGCATGTAATTTAAAGCTGAAAATGCACTGACCTCTGTTCAGTATGCCTGTTAGTCTCAGAAAATTCTTTAACAGAATAGAGTAGTTAGAACATACACATAATTTCTAACCCCTGACAGCGGGTGGAAAGACATGTCTCTGACTTTGTATTAAAAATGTAAAATTCACTTTTCAAATAAGTGGATAAGTTATTGCAGTTCCAATACCACTTAGCTGTTCCTGAGCAATCTGAGATAGCATGTGCTGAGGATGAGGGACAAGTCTGGGCATTCTGAAAGAAAAAATTGGAATTAGTAGATATGATTCTTTTGGTGTACAGTGATCAATCAGGTTGACCTTTGGCAGTGTGTTGGCGGATAGACCACTGTATCTTACAGACCCATGCACATCCAACTCAGTAGAGAAAGACTCTACAGAGTAGGTGGGTTCTCACTTGAAGTACAAATAATATTTATTATTTTCAACTTGATTAATTTAAAGTGACATTTCAAAATGTTCACTTCTTACTCCATGCTGACAGAATATTTAAAGTAAAATCTTCTGGATTATTCCACAATCCTAGTAATTTAAATACTGTCACAAGGTTAGTATAGCAGGCATAGTTCCCCCTTTGTAAATGAGTGTTATTGAAAGTTCTGCTGTAACCCAACCCTGCTTGTATAAACAGAGTCTAGTCACCTAGGAATTTAATCTGTACAAGTCAACAATGCATGTATTGTGGCCTGAAAATCTGTGCTATACATGTACAATTTCCTTTTCTCAATAGTATTTTTAATTCTATATCATTGATTAAATTAATGATATTATCAATAAAATTACCTTATGCCACATGGGATGACTTAAAATGTTCTCTAGTAAAAAGATCATTATATCTCTAAAGTGAACTATATATATATATATATATATATATATTATAAAATAGATCACACCATAGATCTGTGAATGGATTTGGGGCTAGAACTGTAACCCTAATGTGAAAAAAAAATTTAATTCTTGTGACATGGCCCTGCTGGATACTTCATCCTCATGAAGAGATCACTGAACATATGTGTGCTATGCACATATAGAGAATAAATCAAATGGTGAGCTGTTAGCAGAAAGAATAACATTTGGGGTCTTAAAGACTTGTCAAGCAGTCATTTAAGTGAGGTGCCTACAAAGTCCAGACGGAAGAATAACACCAACCTGTGTGAGCCAAGAATTGTGTATAATGAACTACAAATCCAAAGGAGGGAATAGTACCAGAGCTTACATTCTCAATACCTGGTTCGCAGAAGGATATGGATGACAGTGGAATCCCTAAATCCATTTTCAGCGGTCCTACATGGATTAAGACTCCAGTGAATGCCCTCTCACCACAGTCCAGGTATGTGAATAGCCTTCTTATCAGATGAGAGCATTGTAAAGTAGATTATGACAGATGTAATTAAGTTAAAATGCAGCACCTTGCCATTGATCTTTTTATAAAAATCATTTTATTGGGGGATCATACAACTCATCACAATCCATCCATCCATCCATTGTGTCAAGCACATTTGTACATTTGTTGCCATCATCGTTCTCAAAACATTTGCTTTCTACTTGAGCCCTTCATATCAGGTCCTCATTTTCCCCCTCCCTCCCCAACCCTCCTCCCTAAAGAACCCTTGATAATTCATAAATTACTATTATTATGTCATAACTTACACTGTCTGACATCTCCCTTCACCCACTTTTCTGTTGTCCATCCCCCAGGGAGGAGGTTATATGTAGATCCTTGTAATTGATTTCCCCTTTCTCCCCTACCTTTCCTCTACCCTCCTGGTATTGCTGCTCTCACCACTGGTCCAGAAAGGATCATCTGTCCTGGATTCCCTATGTTTCCAGTTCTATCTGTACCAGTGTACATCCTCTGGTCTAGCCCGATTTGTAAGGTAGAAGTGGGATCATGATAGTGAGGGGAAGAAGCATTTAAGAACTAGAGGAAAGCTGTATGTTTCATCGTTGCTACCCTGCACCCTGACTGGTTTGTCTCCTCCCTGCGACCCTTCCATAAGGGGGTGTCCCATTGCCTACAGATGGGCCTTGGGTCTCCATTCTGCACTCACCCTCATTCACAATGACATGACTTTTGTTCTGATGATGCCTGATACCTGATCCCTCTGACACCTGGTGCTCTCACAGGCTGGCGTGCTTCTTTGTTGTGGCCTTTGTTGCTTCTCAGCTAGATGGCCGCTTGTTTATCTTCAAGCCTTTAAGACCCCAGATGCTATACCTTTGATCCCCTTTTTATACTCACTTTAAACTTGCTTCAGCTTTGATATTTTGTGCTTTAATTTGATTAAGGTTTTCTATATTTCATTTTTTATTTCTGTTGGGGTATTTTCATTGGTGGTGGTCCTTCTTTTTGTTCTATATGATTTTCTCTTCACGAAATCCAGAATAGATAAATTTATAGACAGTAACTGGATAAATAATTACCTAGAGACATGGCAGGGGGTGTTGGGGATATTGGAGAGCTAATAACAATGAGTTCACGAAAGAAGAAAAGGTTCTAGAGTTGATTCTGGTAATAATTGCACAACTTTTCTTACTATGATTGAAATATTGAATTAAATGATACGTGAATTATATAACAATAAAACTAATAAAAAATATTGTCACAAGATTGAAAGGATTTGGGGGCCTTAGGCCACAAGTCCTCACAAATTTTCTCTAAGGTATCACCTATCATAACTGTAACAATTCCATGTGTATGTCTCTGCAGCTTCCAGCACAGGAAGTCTTTATGAGGCTGCCCATCAGCTTATTTACATAGATACATGGCAAAGCTTGTCAGAAGCTCTCTCTTCCAAAGCGTTGCCACTTTTTCTCTCTGGAGACTTAACTCTCAACATTTTTTTTCTTTTTGTAACTATACTTTCTCTGATCTCCCAAATCAGAGGAAATCTCTTCCTCTCTTAGGCTTTACCCTCGCTCTCCCCATTGCTTGTGTCCCAAATGTACCAGTATCTTATTTCCAAGCATTCTCTTAGGGAAAAAATAATCAGAAAGACTCGAGTTAAGTTTAAGCTCCATCATGGTTATTGTTGTTTGGTGCTGTGGAATCAATTCCAACTCATTGTTGTCCAAATGACAGAGTAGAACTGCCTGGTAGATTTTTCTTGACTGCAATATTTAGGGAAGCATATCTCTCAGTCTTTCTTCTGTAGAGCCACTGTGTGAGTTCATGTTGACATTTAGGAAGCAGTGGGTCTTCCAATATTATGCCACTAAGGCTCTTTTCCATGATGGTTCATGGAGTAAAAGGACAGGAATGGTGGAATCTATGGGGGAAAATTATGCAACTAGCAAAAATTATTTCTCACCTTAGTCATTTGGATACCATGCCTGTATCCTCCTATCTAGATCAATTTTATATGGAAGGGATTTCAGGTTTAGATGATCTCGATACTTCATCACATCTTGTTTCAGACATAAGGTACCACAAGAATGAGTCAGTCCAGAGCTGGTAGCATTTCCTGAGCCTTGAGAGAGCTTCACAGAAAAAAATAAAAGACCAAAATATGCCCAGTATTTACAAATGATATTGAGTAGGAATAAAAATAATGACAAGAGACAAATTGCAAGGAATTGAGAGGGGGAATAGAAGGTAATAATGAAACATTTGAAAAAGTAAAATATTCTTGAAGTTAATAATACGTTGAAAAGAATAAGTGTGAAGTAATGCCATCTTCAAGATGAAAATATATTCCAGAGAAGTTCGGTTGTTGCTTACTTTGTTGTTTTTATTTCTAAAAGAGAAATTCACTTATTTGATAGTCAGTTCTGATTCATATAGACCTAAACATATCTCAGTTGTGTGCCATCCTCACAATCATTGTTAAGTATTGTTGCAGCCACTAGGTCAATTCTTTGAGACTCTTCTTCTTCTGATTTACCCTCTAATTTACCAAGCATCATGTCCTTCCCCAAGGCCTGGTCACTCCTGATAACATGTCTGAAGTACCCAAGAAAGAGTCTCACCACCTTTGCTTTTAAAGGTCATTCTTTCTGTACTTATACCCGAGACAGATTAGTTTACCCTCTGCCTGTCTATATTCTTCACCACCACCATAATCAAAGTCATCATTTTATATTTTGTTACTCTTTCTTATTCTTTGTCTAGTTTTCACTTACATATAAAGTAGGTGATTGAAAATATCAAGGCTTCGATCTTAGTCCTCAACATAAAAACTTTTCTTTTGAACACTTTAAGGAGATCTTTAGCAGCAGATTTACCAATGCAATATATCATTTTATTTCTTGATTGCTCGTTCCCTGGGTGTTGATTCAAGTAAAACAAAATGTTTGCAACTTCAGCAATTTCTTCATTTGTAATGACGTTGCTTATTGATCCAGTTGTGAGGATTTGGGCTTAGCTTTTTTTGTTGTGGTGGTGTAATACATTCTAACAGCTGTAGTCTTTAACCTTCATCAGTAATTTCAAGTCCTCTTCACTTTCAGCAGTGTGCCATCTGCATGTTTCAGAGTGTTAATGCGTTTTCTTCCCAACCTGATGCTACATTCACCTTCATGCAGTCCAGCTATAAGTTGCTATGAGTCGAAGCTGACTCAGTGGCACTTACTGTTGGTTGGACCCAGTTGAAAGGAATGGGATCACTCACGGGAACATAGTGGGAAACGCCTTTCACAGGAACAGTATAAAAGGATATAGACAAAATAAAGAAGAGGGAAAACTTGTAAGAAGTTTCATTCTCCATTTTTTTAAACAGCAGTTTAAATCTTCTTCTGAAAGTAAAACTTGAGTTAAGGCTTGAGAATTTTTGAAAGTTCATGTGAAAAATGTAAAAGTAGAGAAGTTGAAATGAACTTGGTTAATTAATATATGGAGGTTGGGTATTGACTGCCAAAAGGCCCATGTAAAACATATGAGACCTTTAAATAAGTGAACTTCTTCAGAGTTAGATCATGTGCTATCATTCTCATGATTTCTGTAGCTATTTCCTTGTATATAATCAATACCAAAAAATAACTGTTGAAAGAATTAATATTTTCATCAGCGTTTGCTCAATCACTTAAATGTCCCTTTCAACTTCAGCACATTTATAAAGTTAAGAAACTTATTTTAATAACCCACACATCTTTGTGTAGCCATCTACTCAACATATGTGATTAAGAAAGATTTAAAGGTGTACTCCCAACTCATGGTAACCTCATGTGTGTCAGTGTAGAACTGTGCCCCTTTGGCTATTTAATATTTGATGTTTCAAAAGTAGATTTCAAGACTTTGTTCAAAGTCACTTCTGAGTAGACTCCAGCCTTTCAGTTATCAGCTTGTGTGTTAACCACTTAGACCAGCCACAACTTCCAATCCTCTTTTTAATGTAAAAATATATAAGATACACCACTGTGCAAGGATTCAGTATTGCACCTCAGTGGTTTTGTTGTCATTGTTGTAGTCACGCTCAGTTGCTAAGCCGGCTGCATTTAGCATCTGTCTGGGCAATGTCTGACTGCATGTGTATCCATGGCCCCACAGGTTGCTGTTTTTTAAAGGGAAAACACATGTCCTCTTGTTTATTAGTATAACTTCTATGGTTTTAAAGACCCCAGATCCCAAACTTGATACACTGGACCATGAGTGCGATACAGACAAGAGAGGAAGAGGTTATGCTGATTCATAGTGACCCTATAGGACAGAGTAGGACTGTCTCTTTGTGTTCCAATGTTGTAACTTTTACTGGAGGAGAAAGTCTCATCCTTCTCTCTCAGAGGGACTGGTGGAATTAAGCTGCTGACTTTGGCATTGGCAACCCGATGAGTATTCCACTATACACCAGAGCTCCAAATCACAGACTATTTCATGGACATTCAGTGACACATGCCTTTAATTATAAAGGAGAGAAGCATATACTAGAATAGCATAACGTATTTGCAAGTTTATCTAAATAAGACTGTGGAAATTAAAAGGAAAAATCCACTGTGATTCCTAATTGTACTGAAAATTCCCTCAAGGCGGACAAAGTCTCTATTCCTCTAATGAAGCCCAGGAGAAGGTGAGCTGCCCAGAAAAGATTTAGTAGTTTTTTGGTAGTGTTCACATCACATATTATCCCAAATGCCTGAGTCTAACCAATAAAGGGTTTCCTTCCTGCATCTTGGCTGAGAATTAAAGCCCCCAAGGCAGTCATTTGAAAGACTAAAATAAAACAAAATTTGTATAAATGTGCTCTCTCTGCCACAGCTGTCCAACCCATATCACAGACAGTTTGGTAAGCATTGGCCTGCAATTGAAAAGGGTAGAGACACAGAGATATGCATGCAGTCAACATTAAACACCTGGCACTGAATAATCAGGAGTGGGGTAAACTTAAAACAAATAAAGATTTGAATTTTGGACACAATTTTAAGTAGAGATAAAATGATCTATTCTCATTTGCACCCTTGTTTCTAAAGTCATTCTTTCTGTGACAATTTTAAGAGAGTCCTAACTCTGATTCCTGCCACATGTCACCCTTTTCCCCATGCCTAATGTCATTAATGCTGTAGAGTGACATTTCTAACTCAGAAGATGTCCCAGCTTAAAACATGGTTGCTACCCCTGAATTCATGTGTGCTAGGACACTTCCAGATCCTGCCCAGGTGAACTGTCTTCCTCAGTATCAGGCAACAGTTATGAAAATGAAAAGGGAGAAGTCAAAGAAACCACATCGAAGAGGCCTCTTTATCATTTGTCTAAACCCAGCCCAGTCACAAATCAAAAAGCCAGTTACATTAAATCCACATAAAGATGAAAAGCAAGGAGTTCAGTAGCCTTGATTAACAAAACATTTAACAGTTAAAACACTTCTTGACACTGTCTCAATCGTAGTATTTGGTGCTGCTCACCAAAGGTAGGACGACCACAGTGAACCAAGTAGATGAAGTATCAGAGGATATGCACCACAAGTTGCCTAATAACAGTGGTTAAGATAAACAATAGTTGACACTCATTGAATTGTGGTGCTGGAGAAGAATATTGAAAGTACAACAGACTGCTAAAAGGACAAACCAATCTGCTGGGAAGAAGTATGGTCAGATGGCATGACTTCATCCAATACACTTTAAACATATTATCAGAAGAGACCGGTCTCTGGAGGAGGTCATCGTCCTGGATGAGGTGGAGGTGTAGCAAAAAAGAAAAAGAAATTGCCTGAATGAAATGAATTGACACAGCAGCTACAGCCATGAGGTCGGACAAAGGAGCAATTTTAAGGATGGTACAGGACCATGCAGGGTTTCCTTCTGTCATAACTAGGATCACTATGGGTCAGAACTCATGAATGGCACCTAACAACCACAATACAAGATATATTCTATCTATCAGATAATATCATAAGAGTTTTTCATGCCATTAATTCCTTTCATCCTTGCCGGTACATTTTAGAAGGAATTAATATCTCAATGGTATACTTGTTTCCTTTCTTCCACATACCCAGGGTTTGAATTCTGCCCATAAACTTCAACCGAAACACCTTTTTTCACTGAGGCTTGCCTGTTGCTACAATTATTAACAGGTTACCAATGAGCACCCAGGAAAAAAAAAGAAAGGGCTAGTGACCTACTTCCGAAAATCAGCCAGTTAAACTCTTTGAATTCTAATAGTCCTATCCAAAACTGATCATGGAGATGATGTAAGACCAGTCAGCATTTTGGTCCATTGTGTGGGTCACTATGAGTCAGCTAACAACAATAACAGCATAAGTTTACAAAGTAAATACAATTATTATGTTCCCATCACAGAAAAATAATCTGAGATACATTTAGGTTTGGAACTTGTTTAAAGCCTCTCTTTTAATAAATAGCAGAAGTGGAATTTGAACCCAGGAAACCTGCTTTGAGAGTTCATTCTCTTCATTAATACGTAAACACAAGATCCTCACCAAGGTAAGGGTAGCATATTTCCCTGAGTATTCCAGTGGTGTATTGAAATGAATATTAAAATAGATATGAGCAGAGTAAAAAAATTCTATTTTGTTATTGCTACTGTGATCTTAGCTTTGACACTGGGGCAATAGAAATCTTATGCGCTTATATCTTGTGTATCAAATCTCTGAAATTATACAATAATGATGACTATATGGAATACAGTAATGATCAACTGGGCAAGGACTTTGAATAAATAGAAAGAGTATTTGTGATAGTTAGATTTACTGTGCCAACTAGGCCAATAGGAACATGTGGGCAGAGTTTGATCAGGTCACAGCTTTATTGGAAAGCGACCAAGATAAATGAAGACAGCCTGCATCCACATCTCTCTAGCTCCCTGGTGATTGCACTAGCAGGCTGCTGCTTGAGCTAGTTCTCTGCTGCAACCTGGGTGCTACATTACCTGTGGGCCAAGTCAACCCATGGATCATGAAGCTAGAACTTGAGGCTTCTTTCAGACCTGCTTCGCCATGCTTCTGGTGCATACATTGCTTGAGCTTGAGGCTGGTGGATTCTGTCAATGTGCGAGATCATATAGGGTCTGTTCGAAAGCTTATAGGGTCTGTTTTGCTAAACTCCCCAGCTCCTGAGTGTCTGCTGCCTGCTGCCTGTGGGCAGAATCTGCCTGTCTTGCCTGGGGGAAGACATTGTCCTGTGTTTCCTTGACCTTGGACCTAGCAGCCTAGTGAGTTGAAGGACTTCCAGTATATTACCTGTTCCAGGAAAGTGAGTTAAACTGACCTCTCTGTAGAGCTGAGTGGACTAGTTAGTTTTTATATTATTTTTTGTTGTGTAAACATGTATGTATACATGTATAATCATGTGTCCTGGTTTTATTTCTCTGGAGAACCCTACCTAACATAACTGGTACCAAGAGTGGTTCTACAGAAACAAGATTATAAATATGGGTTTCCTGAATTGGTTCTCCAGCCTCATTAGGCCTAACAGTACTGAGAATGCTGCCCCTACTCCTAAAAGCATGGATAAGTACATCATTATTACTAGTTAGGGTGGTGTTAATCCATGGTGTGAAGTGGTAAAGTTAATATCCACAATATTACCACCAATAGATAAAGTGCTGGTGAGAGGAGAGGTTCTGGGTGATTGTGTGTTTGATATTTTCCAGCAGTTTTGTCGGGATGAGAAGTATAAGGAAGCTGGTTGGTTGGTTCTCCTTACAATACAAAAAGGGATCAAGGAAAGGGATAATCTTAGGACCTCAGAATCACATCTCAGTTACAAATAACAGACCTAAAAACTTTTGTGTGTGCTCCAAATGAGTCTTATCCCCTCTAGTAATAGAGCTGACGTTACCAAAAACCAAATCCAGAGTCTCATCCTACAAGTAGCTGAATTACAGCATCAGCTGAATTGTAGGTCTAGAACAGTGTCTGATATAAAGTAAGGGCATCAATCAGAAAGAAATGGGGCCCTGAAACATGGAATAGGAAAATATAGGCTGATAGTCTAGAAGAGGAGGATATTGATCCCAGAGATTCTATTGAGCCACCCCAGTCAGTAGATCCACCCCTTCCACCTGAGAGGACTAATCCACTATCAAAAAAACAACTCACACATAAGCAGATTAACCGAACTGTTCAAGCTAAAATTCCACGTGGGCTGCCTCTGGAGCATTGCCTGGGGAAAGATGTCTTACAATATATTGCTGAGAGCCCAGGAAACATCCACCACCTGTTATTTACTCTAGACCTATAACTAGAATTAAGGCTCAGAAAGTTCCTAAAGGTGAGGTTCAGATGATTCAGGAATAAGTGCACTATACTCAGAAAGATCTGCTCTAGTTTTCTAATATGTATAAGCAGAAGCCTAGGGAATATCCATAGGAATGGTTTCTAAGGGTGTGGGAAACTGGTGCAAGAAATGTACCATTAGCCCAGTCTGAGTTCCTTGATACGGAGCCCCTGAGCACAGATTCTTCTTTAATGACTCAGTGAGAGAGGTTAAGACAGGATCTAATAGCTTATTTGGTTGGTTCACTGAAGCATGGTTTGCCTGATGGCCTAGATCAGACCAACTTGAGGTACCAGACCTACCTTGGTACATAGAAAAAGACATTCAGAGCTTAGGAAAATTGGTATATTGGGATGGATCTATCAGAATAATTCCATAGACCAACCAAAGGAGTGCCTGAGTACCTACCTTTCACCAAAACGATGAGGAACAAGTTTGTGAAGGGGGTCCCAGCATCTCTGAAAACTCCCGTGATTGCTATTTTATGTAAAACAGGATTAACGGTAGGAATTCCCCTAAGTGAACTCCAATATTTGCTTACAATATGACTGATTGGGCCACATGGTGGTAGAGGGCAGATGTCAGCACAGAATCAGCAGAGATGGAGTGGGCATGGGTATCATAATGGACGACAAAGTTTCCATAGTAATCAGAGCAACCTGTCTCATATGGACTTACAGTATTGGCTATTTAGCCACCATGTCCCTAGGAGGAAAATACATAGGAAGCCTACTAAATATTTATGTGATTTATTCAGGCAGAAGAATGCCAGATCAGGTGAACAGCAATTCAAATCAAATCACCAGAACAGAGAGTCACTACCACTCAATCAATTCCAAGACTTGAGCCAGTTTACAGACCCACAACCCCTTAAATGAGGGGAAGGCCAAGTCCCTTTGAAGAAGGACCCTGCTACATCACTGAAGTCTTATACTGTTAGTCTTTCTTCTAGCCTTCCCCAAAGGGCCCTGCAACTTTTCTCAAGAGTGATTGGTCATTGGGGAAAAGAAAATAATCAAAGTTTTCAGGGATTACTAGACATTGGCTCTGAGCTGATACTAATTCCAGGAGCCACAAAATGTTTTGAAGTTCCACCAGTCAGAGTGGGGGCTTATGAAGGTCAAATCATTAGTGGATTTTTAACTCAGTATGCCTCATAGTGGGCCCAGTGGGCAACTGAACCCATCCTATCATTATTTCCCCAGTTGCAGAATACATCATTGAAATAGACATACTTAGTAACTGGCATAATGCCCATATTGGATCCCTGAAATGTGGAATAAGGGTTATTATGGTAGGAAAGGCCAAGTGGACGCCATTAGAACTGCTGTTGCCTAGGAAAATAGTAAACCAATAGCAATATCACATTCCTGGAGGGATTGCAGACATTAGTGCAGAGGCTGTGATTCCTACCACATTCCCATTTAACTCGCCTATTTGACCTATTAAAAAAAACACAGAATAATTTTGGAGAATGCTGGTGGATTACTGTGAACTTAACCAGGTGGTGACTCCAATTGCAGCTGCCATTCCAGCTGTGCTTTCATTGCTTGAGCAAATACTTTTCCTGGTGCTTGGTATGCAGCTATTAATCTGGTCAATGCATTCTTCTCAATAAAAGACTCAAAAGACCACCAGAATCAGTTTGCCTTCAGCTGACAGGGGCAATAATACACTTTTAGAACTCTCCCTCAGAGGAAGAGAGTTCTTCTGACCTGTGCCATCATTTAGTCTGAAGGGACCTTGATATCCTGTCTCTTCCACAAAATGTCACACTGTTCCATTATATTGATGACATTGTGCTGATTAGACCCACTAAGGAAGGTGTATCAAAGATTCTACATTCATTGGTACAACATCTGCATACAAGAGAGTGGAAAATCAACCCAACTTAAGATTCAGGCACCCTCCATCTTAGTAAAATTTCTAGGGGTACAGTGGTGTGGGGCATATCAAGATATTCCTACTAAAGTGAAGGATAAGCTATTGCATCTGACCATCCCAACAACTAAGCAAGGGGCACAATGCCTAGTGGGCCTCTTTGGATTTTGAAGGCAGCATATCCCTCACTTGGGTGTGCTACTTCGACATATTTATCAAGTGACACAAAAGGCCTCCAATTTTGAGTGGGGCCCAGAACAAGAAAAGATTCTGCAACAGGTTCAGGCTCCCGTGCAAGCTGCTTTGGCACTGGGACCATATGATCCAGCTGGCCCAATGGTGCTAGAGGTGTCAATTGTAGGTAGAAATGCAGTGTGGAGTCTTTGGCAGGCCCCTATTGGTGAATCACAGCATAGGCTCTGGGATTTGGGAGTAAAGTGCTGCCATCCTCTACAGACAACTATTCCCCTTTTGTAAAACAGCTGTTGACTTGCTCCTGGGTCTTAGTGGAGAGACCTACCACCTCATGAAGGGCCACCAAGTCACCATGAAGCTTGAGCTTCCAATCACGAATGAGGTATTGTCTGACCCACAGAGTAATAAAGTTGGATATGCACAGCAACATTCCATCATTAAATGGAAGTGGTATATATGACATCAGGCTAGAGCAGGACCTGAAGGTACAAGTAAGCTGCACGAAGAAGTGGCTCAAATGCCCAGAATCTCCACTCCTGTCACAGTACCTTCCTTCTCCCAATCTGCAACTATGGCCTCCTTGGAATTCCTCATGATAAGTTGAATGAGGAACAGAAAATGTATGCTTTGTTTACTGATTCTTCTACACAATAGCCAAGTGCCATTTGTAAGTGTACAGCAGCAACACTACAGGCCTTTTCTGTGATCTCCCTGAAGGGCAGTGGTGAAGGGAAAATTCCCAAAGGCAGAACTTCAAAGAGTGCACATCGTTCAGTTTGCCTGGAAGGAAAAATGGCCAAATATAAGATTGGATACTCATTCATGGGCTGCGGCTAATGACTTGGCTGGATGGTCAGAGAATTGGAAGGAACAATTGTAAAATTGGTGACAATGAAGTGTGGGAAAGAGATATGTGGATAGACCTCTATGAATGCACCAAGAAAGAAAAATAATTGGGTCTCAGGTGAACGCTCACCAAAGGGTTACCTCGGAAGAGGAGGATTTTAAAAATCAAGTGGATAAAATGACATGCACTGTAGAGACTAGACCTTTTTCCTCCACCACTCCTGTCATTGCCTAATGTGTACATGAATAAAGTGGACATGGTGGCAGGGATGGAGGTTATGCATGGGCACAGCAACATAGACTTCCACTCACCAAAGCTGACATGGCTAGTGCCAGTGCTGAGTTCTCCATCTGCCAGCAGCAGAAGCCTATATTGTGTCCAAGATATAGGACCATTGATCAGGAAGATCAATCAGCAACCTGATGGCAGGTTGATTACATAGGACCTCTTCTGTCATGGAAAGGGAACATTTTGTCTTACTGGAATAGACAACCATTCTAGATATGGATTTGCCTTCCATGCATATAATGCTTCTGCCAAAACTACTATTCATGGACTTACAGAATGCTTATTCACCGGCACAGCATCCCACATAGCATTGTTTCAGATCAAGGAACTCACTTCACAGCAAATGAAGTGCAGCAATGTGCCCATGCCCATGAAATCCACTGTTCGTATCCTATTCCTCATCATCCTGAAGCAGCTGGCTCGATAGAATGGCCTCCTAAAGACACAATTATGGCACCAGCTAGGTGGCAACACCTCTTGGGACTGGGATAATGTTTTCTAGGAGGCTGTATAGCTCTAAGGGGTGGAATCCAGAGTGGCACCACTCACTATTAATCCTAGTGATCCACTTGTAACATTTTTGCTTCCTGTCCCAGCAACCCTATGCTCTTCAGGAGGTCCTAGTTCCAAAGGAAGGAACTCTCCCACCTAGAAACATAGCATTGATTCCATTGAACTGGCAGCTAAAAATGTCTCCTGGCCATTTGGGGCTCCTCACGCCTTTGGAGCAACAGGTAAAAATGGGTGTCACTGTACTGACTGGTGTGATTAATCGTGATTACCAAGGACAAATTGGACTGGTGCTACATAATTTAGGTAAAGAAGAATATGTCTAGAATCCAGGAGATCCCCTAGGTTGTCTTTTAGTAGTACCATACCCTGTGATGAAAATAAATGGTAAATTAGAGCAACCCAATCTTGACAGGATGTCTAATGACCTAGACCCCATCTGGGTCACTCCACCAGGCAAACAACCACGGCCAGCTGAGGTGTTAACAATTTCGTCCATTTGGGAATTGATGAACATTCAGATTGAGGTTTGTCATTTATTGACATTTCACCTTTTGTAAAATGAGAAACCACTCGTACACTTGAGTTTTTCCCATAACACTGTTTTTGTACGCTGTGTTCAACATCACGACAGTTTCTGCAGCATTTTTCCTAGGAGGAAACATAATTTCACTGCTGCAAGCTGTTCTCTTAGATCGGACATCACAAAAAATGAAGTTCGAACAAAACTGCTTTTACAAAAAAAATTAACTGTGTCCACAAAGAAGCTTCCCAGGTGATGACACTGGGTGCACTAACTCTGGATGCTCGACTAGTGGAAAAAAATGCATACTACAAAAGCTCCACCCAATGGTGCTTTTTTCCATTTTTTTAGGAAGTACCCCTTCATATGTGCATGTCAATGTACAAAGGATCATGATCAGCAAGATCCGTTTTATTCTTTTTCCAGTAAAAAGAACATGCATAGTCCTTGAGGGCAGATCAACCTGAGGGTGTATTCTTTGAGCAAGCAATTTCACACTTTAACACTCCCCAAAATGGAAAATTATATTCATATAAAATCACCATATCTATTAGTAGCTTTGATAATGGAATTCCTAGGTGGCACAAGTGGTTAAACACTAAACTACTAGACATAATGGAATTCCTAGGTGACACAAGTGGTTAAACACTAAACTACTAGACAGAACATTGTAGTTTGAACCCACCCAGAGGCACCTCAGGATACAGGTCTGTCAACATGCTTCTAAAAGATCCCAGTCATGAAAGTCTCAAGATGTGAAGTTATATTTTACAGAAATGAGGTTACCAGGGGGTCAGAATCAACTAAATAAAACCGAATAAACACAACACATCCTATACACAAATTTCAAAACAGTTTTGTTCATAATTTCACCCCAAATTGAAACAACCTAGATATTTTAAATAGATAACTATTTAGATAAACTGTGCTATATCCATACAATGGAATACTACACGACAATACTGAGAAAATGTATTACTTTACATAAATTTTAAGACATTTCCAAAAGATAGGCTACTATATGATTCTATCTATACAGCATTTTTGAAATGATGAATTTATAGAAATAGAGAACAGATTAGTAGTTTCTAGGGGCTTGTAGCTGGCTAAAAGCAGAGTAAACAAAAAAGATAATTACTTGTATTTCACTGACTAAGTAAAAGCACTCATCTCGGTGGATCATGAACAACTGTGGGTATCCTTCAGAAGAATGGGAATCCCAGAACACTTAATAGTGCTCATGTGAAACTTGTACATGTATCAAGAGTCAGTTGTACAGATAGAGAAAAGGAATACTACAAGGTTTAAAATCTGGGAAATTATGTGTCAGGAGCATATCATCTTACCATATGTATTTAATCTTTATGCTAAGCAAATCATCAGAGAAACTGGATTATATGAAGAAGAATGTGGCGTCAGGATTGGTGAAAGGCTTATTAACTTTCAAGGTGGACTTCCAACAAGATGGCAGCCAAGTAACACATACCACAAGGACTCCACAGAAATCAGCACAGGAGAGAAACTGAGAGGGAAATTCCATGCTGCAGGGTCACATACGGAGCATCATACAGCTAAGTAGACATAGATTCACTAGGTTTTGAGGAGCTGTGGGCTTTTGGCTTACCATTGTGGAGGCCAACTAAGGCTTAACCTTAGACCCATCACAGTCTCAGCCAAAATCAGGCTCCTTTGACTGACCCAAGAGTGCTACTTCAACACAGCCACAGCTTGTCGCCTTCTCTGGGCAGAGTTTTAACCCATCCAGCTTCACAGTTAGGCAATTGGAGCTCAGCTATATCTCTACTTTTGTTTCTCTTCTCTCTTTCCGCCAACAGTCTCAGAAGGCTCAGGGTTTTTCTTCCCCTTTTCTTTACTCTCACACACAACTGCTAACCTCCAGGTCACTCCCCTTCACCTAGGACAATTATGCCATCCTCCAAACAGCTGGGGGAGCTCCACCATCTGCAGCATAACACGTGGTTGGGGAAATCCCGTCTACCTTCCACTGCAGGGGAATGCATGCTGAACCTCCAAAACCCTTTTAAGTGCCTTAGGGGAAATCCCGACCACCCTTGGAGCTGCTTCACTTGGCTGAGGGAACATTTGCCTGCCTTCCACAGTGCTCCACGTGGCTGAGGGGAGGCCTTGCCCATCCTCCATGGTCACACATGGCTGAAGGAACTTCCTCCCTCCTGCTGTAGTGCCTCACACAGCCTAAGGCAGCTCCACAAACACTACAGCACTCCACACTGCTGAGGGAAACTGCCCAAGCTATGCAGGAATTTGACCAACCAAGGCAATTCTGCCCACCACCTGTGGTGCTCTACACCAAAGCGGGCACACCCACCTGCCTTCCATTTCACTTACATTGAAGCAGGCACCCCTGCATGCCCTCTGTGGTGCCTCAAGCCACCGGGGGCCACACCACCATGGCTTCCTGTGAGATCATCCAGTACAGCACCATCCTCATGGGTCCACAAGCACCCAGTCATGCTCCCCTGAGAAGACCATCCAACTTGCCCTCCAAATAACAGAATACTGGTTGGTTAGGGAAAGAATGAAACCACAGGAAGATAAAGTGGTAGCCTGATCCCACAGTGCAATTAGCTGCAGATAGTTTGAAGAAGTATTCCTACAAGTCTCCCAAAGAGAGAGCCCAGGGCTCTTCAACTCTGAAAAATGGCTCTGGCCTCTTCTAAAATAACACAATGCAAACAGCAATCAGCCCCAATGTCCTAAATGCAAAAACAGAAGGAAAAAAATGCCAGAAGAAGTCCTGAACCTAACAACATACATAGAAGAAGCAGACAATGATCTGACACAGAAATCTTGAGAATGTTGCTTGGAGTCATAAAGGATATGAGGGAAACAATACAGCAAAGAGGATGAAATGATAGAGGAGATAAAAGCCATGCACCAACAGGAAATACAAGAGCTAAAGGATGAGATAACAAATGCCAGTAACAAATTCACAGGTTTTGCCAGCAGACTTGAGGTGGCAGAGAATTGAAAGAGTGACCTAGAGAAAAACCAGACAGACTTCAACAAATGGGAAAGACAGTCAAATAAGGTAATCAGAGAAGCTGAAGGAAACCCGAGAGCCATGTTTAATGCTATGAAGGGGAACATTACAATAACCGGACACCTGAACAAGACACAATGAAGAAGTCAACAGCAAAAATAGCAAGGAAATTCTTAGAGGAAAACTTCCCAAGCTCAATGAATAAAAACCAAACAATCATTCAGCAGGCTGAAAGAACACCAACTAGAATGAATCCCAAGGATAAATCACCAAGGCATATAATAGTTCATTATCCAATTTTGAGGAAAAGGAGAAAATCATGAGAGCAGCTAGGGAAAAAACAAGCATTAACCTATAAAGGTACCCATATACGAATATGCTCAGACCTATCAGCTAACACTGTGATGAAGAGGAGAGAGTGGAGTAACATATTCCAAAAATGGAAGAAAAATAATGCAAACCCAAGAGTACGCTATCCAGCCAAATTATATATTTAAGATAGATGGAGAAATAAGAGTCTTACCAGGCAAGGAAAACTTTAAAAATATCTTAAAAGAAACCCAGCCCTGCCAAATATCCTTGCTGACCCAGTATGAGCAGAAGAACAGCACTCACTGAGGACATATAAGAGACCACCACATAGAACAACCCCATCAGATGCAACAAAGGAAAACAGGCTCCGAGATAGCATTGGAACAAGGTGGAAAGAAGGCAAGAATGAACCACACACACATACATGCACAACACACTGATAAGAAAGAGAGGTAGGAAAACACCCAACACAAAAGGTACAAGATGACATCACAGAGTCCACAGATGGATGCGATAATCCTGAATATCAATGGATTGAACTCAGGCATTAAAAGGCAAACGCTAACAGACTGGTGTAGAAAACACACCCCTTCGATCTGCTGGCTAAAAGAGACACATTGCAAGATTATAGACAAAAATAGGCTAAGTATCAAAGGCTGGAGAAAAATGTACCAAGCAAATGGCAATTCAGAAAAAGTAGGGGTTGCAATCCTTATCTTGGACAAAATTGATCTCAAGGTACAAGCCATAACAAGGGATAAGGAAGGTCATTATATAATGCTCAAGGGAACAGTAGACCAAAAACCAGTGAGCATAATAAATATATGCTCAACAAGAGACTTGCGAAACTCATCAAGTGAACACTCCAAAAGATGAAAAAAGAAATTACAGGCTCAATGATTATAGTAAGTGACTTCAATACACCACTCCCCGAGAATGATAGATCACAGGAAAAGAAGTTTAACAAAGAGAATACCGATCTAGACATTATGATTAGACAACTTGACCTAATATTTTCAGAGGTCTCCACCAAAATGCAAATATGTTCACATTCTTTTCAAGTCTATATGGCACATACTTGAAGATAGACCACAAACTGGGACATGATATTATCCCAGTAAATTCCAGGACATAGAGATCAGAGATCATACAGACTTCTCTCTCTGACCTTTCTCTTAAGGCTGGAAATCAACAAAGGATGATTAAGAAATGAGGGAGATCAATTTGGAGAATGAATAAGCCTCTATTTCAAAAGGAGTGGGTATTGGTCCAGATAAAATATGATATCAGGAAGTTTCTAGAAACCAATGAGAATGAGAATATGACATACTAAAACCTTTGGGACACTGCAAAGATAGTGTCAAAGGAAGTTTGGTAGCAATACATGCACACATGAAAAAGGAAGACATACTTATTGATATGTTGACATAAAACTTACAGCAATTAGAGCAAAGTCCTCAGGACAATTCTAATAATAGCAAAAGAAGAGAAATCATAAAAATCAGGGCTGAGATTCATGAGATGGAAAACACGAAAACAATGGAAAAATTAATGCAGATAAAAGTTGGTTCTTTGAAAGGATTAACAGAAATGAAAGACCACTGGAAAACCTAACCAAAGAAAGAAAGGAACAAATTTCAATAGCAAAGATGAGGGAAGAAACAGAGCACATTACAATGGACCTGAATGAACTCAAAAGCATAATTACACAGTAATATGAAATCCTGTACTCCAGTGAATTCAGCAATTTGGAAGACATGGACAAATACTAGGAAAAACAATCCCTTCCTAGACTATCCCCAATGGATGTCAAGAATCTCAACAGACCCATAGCATTAGAAGAAATAGACAAGGTTATCAAGGAATTACCAACAAAAAAATCCCTGGGGTCAGATGGCTTAACAGGAGAATTATACCAAGCATTCAGGGAAGAACTAACACCAATCCTACACAAACTCTTCCAGAACATAGAAAAAGACTTAAAACTCCCAAACTCTTACTATGAAGCTAATATAACTCTGATACCTAAACAGGGAAAGGATCCCACAAGACATGAGAACTATAGATCACTATCCCTAATGAACATTGAAGTAAAAATCCTTAAGAAGATACCAATAGAATACACAATAGAATAGAATATAAAGTATATAAAACAAATAATTCACCATGACCAAGTGGGATTCATACCAAGGATGCAAAGATGGCTCAACATATGAAAGACCATTATTATTATTTGCCACATTGACATGGAAAATTATAAGAACCACATGATAATATCTATAGATGATGGGTAAGCATTTGACAACATCCAACACCAATTCCTGTTTAGGACACTCAAGAAGATAGAAATGGGAGAAAAATTCCTCAATATGCTGCAAGCTATATATGAAAAACCAAAAGCCAACATCGTACTCAATGGACAAAATATATGAAAAACCAAAAGCCAACATCGTACTCAATGGACAAAAGATAAAAACAATCCCACTGAAAATGGGGAACAGACAGATACCCTTTGTCCTCACTCTTATTTAAGACCATACTGGAGGTCCTAGCTAAGAGCATAAAGCAAAGAAAAGACATCAAAGGTATTCGTCTGGGGAAGGAGGAGGTGAAACTATCATTATTCACAGATGATATGATATTATATATGGAAAATCCCCAAAGCTCCATAAAGGGAGTACTGGAGACAATTGAAGAATATGGTAGAGTGTCAGGATACAAGATCAACAAACAGAAGTCTATTGGTCTGCTATACACATCGGACAAAACCACAGAAGCAGGGACCGAAAAGGTAGTATGCTCCACAATAGCCAAGCACAAATTGAAATATCTAGGGATGTACTTGACTAAAAACAAAAAAAGATTTGTATGATGAAAACCACAAAACACTTTTACAAGAAACTAAGAGTGACCTCAACAAATGGAAGAATATCCCATGCTCGTGAATTAGAAGACTCAATATAGTAAAGATGGTAGTTCTGCCCAAGGCAGTATATAAGTTTAATGCTATCTCAATACAAATAACATCATCTTTTTTCAACTAATTAGAAAAATTGATTACCAACATTATATGGAGAGTAAAGAAGCCTAGAATTAGCAGAAAACTCCTCAAGGACAGAGTGGGAAGGCTTGCTTTACCTGACTTTAGCACCTATTGTACAGAGTAGTCAAGACAGTGTAGTATTACAATAGTGATAGCTACACAGACCAATGGAAAATAACTGAAACTCTAGAAATAATCAGCAAACAGACAACTGATCTTCAATAAGGGCCCAAAATATATCAAATGGGAAGCAGATGCCCTTCAACAAGTGGTGCTGGAAAAATGGATATCTATCTGTGGAAAAATGAAGCAAGACCCTTACCTCACTCCATGCAGAAGAATAAACTCATGGTGGATCACAAAGCTGAGGTAAAATCTCAAACTATTAGGGACATCAATGAGGGAATTGGGACAAACCTGAGAACATTGGCACAGGGAATATACAGACTATCAAAAATAAGGAAGGGCACAAATATAGATGAGGCAGAAATTGACAAGTGGGGCATACTGAACATAAAACACCGGTGTACATCGAAAGAATTCACCAAGAGAGCCCACGGACTGGGAAAACATCTTTAGCAATGACACATCAGACAAAGCCCTTATTACTAAAATCTACATTACTGTGCTAGCGTGCAAAAATCAAAAAACTAATTTCCCACTGATGAGGTGGGCAAAGGACCTGACCAGAAATTTCACAAGGGCAGAAATCCAAATGGCCAATAAACATATGAGAAAATGTTCCTGATCATTAGTCTAAGAGAAAGGCAAATTAAACAACCATGAGATACCACATAACACCCTCAAAGATAGCCCAATTCAAAAAATCAGAAAGTAACAGCTGTTGGAGGGGCTGTGGTGAGATAGGAGCTCTCATCCACTGCTGGTGGACTTGTAGGTATGTACAACCACTATGGAAGTTGATTTGGCAATTTCTAAAACAGATGGAAATTGAGCTACCATACGACCCAGCAATCCTCCTACTGGGCATATACCCAGAAGAGGCAAGAAACAAACCACAGTCAGACGTCTGTGCTCCAATGTTTATCGCAGCACAGTTCAAAATTGCAAGGTGTTGGAGAAAACACAAATTTCCATCAATAGATGAATGGATTTAAAAATTATGGTACATACATACAATGGAGTACTACGCATCCCTAAAACACAGTGATGAAAGCATGATGCCCATCACTGCATGGGAAGAACTGTTGAAAATTATGCTAAGCCAAGTAAGCAAGCACAAAAGAACAAGTACAACATGAGTCTGATGAAGTAAGCTTAAAAATGCAAAGGGGATAGGGGAAAAGGTACTGTATGCATATATTCCTGGGGTGAGGTCCAGGTAGTAGGTCAGGGGCCAGACCCAATGCAGGGATACATATGGCAGCCATCTAAAAAGGAGGAGAAGAGAAAGGAAAAAAAGACATCGGTAGTGGGGAAAGGGAGCCAAGGGGATGGTGTTTTTTTATATCTCCACAGGAGAGGGAGAGAGGGACCACACTTCAACCTGTTGCGCCAACACATGAATGAAACACACAGGTATGAAGCAGGGAACCAATAGAGAGGTCTGCGGGGCCATCCCTAACCTCAACTACATGGACAACCCCTCTCCCCACAGAAGAATTCATTTCAGAGGACAGCACTGAGGCTAAAACTCAGGGAGAGGGGCATGTCTGATCAGAGCACACAGGAGCAAACAAAGAGGGAAGGAGAGAGAGTGAAACACTTCCTGGCCAACCAATGCATGGAGAGGACCATAGAGCTGGCCCCACCACAAGACACAACATCCCTCACAGACCCACATAGCTTCAAGGAACAACACTGGAGGCACAGTGTGGGAATTGTACCCTCATCTGACCCCACCATAACAAGACAAAACGCAAAGGGTGTGCAACAGAGCGGCAAAAGGAGCAAAACAATGAAGTCCCTGGGGAATACCAAATATAGACTTTGGGGCCAGGGTATGGCACCCCATCAGACTCCACTGGAAAATACTCCTAAAGGTCAACAAATAGACCTTGAACTATTTATTGATATTTTTGGGTCATCGTTTTGTTTTGTTGTTTTATTTTAATCTCTCTTGTTTTTGTTTATTATTGTCTATGCATGTCTATCTAGTTAAGATAGACAGGATAAATAAACAATCTGGGGGAGAAAATAATGGGCAGGGTGGGGGCACACAGGAGAGGGGTAGGCAGGGGAAAGAAAGAAGGTGTTAACAAACCCAGGGGCAAGGGAACAACAAATGATCTAAAATTGATGGCAAGGAGGGTGTAGGACGCCTGGTGGAGCTTAGTCAAGGGCAATGTAACAGAGAGGAATTACTGAAACCTGAATGAATGCCAAATTCATAGTAGGACAAAAGGAAAATTAAATCAAATAAAGGAAAGAACTTGGAGGCAAAGGACAGTTACATAGTTCTAAATACAGGCATGTACATTTGTAAATATATTTATATATAATGATATGGAAATAAATCTATGTATATATATTTATATGTTAAGTATGAATGTAGCAGATGGACATTGCATCTCAACTCAAGCACTCCCTCAACGCAAGAACAGTTTGTTCTAATAACCTGACATTCAGTGATGCTTAGCTTCCCACATGATTTTTTAAGTCAAAATGCGTGCTTAAGCAAACGTGGTGAAGAAAGCTGATGGTGTCCTGATATCAAAAGATATAGCGTCTGGGGTCTTAAAGTCTTGAAGATAAACAAGTGGCCATCGAGCTGAGAAGCAATAAAGGCCACATGGAAGAAGCACACCAGTCTGTGTGATTATGTGTTGTTAATGGGATCAGGTATCAGGCATCAAAGACCCACAACAAAACATCATATCAATGTGAATGAGGGGAATTGCAAAGTGGAGACCCAAAGCCCATCTGTAGATAATTGGACATCCCCTTACAGATGGGTCACAAGGAAGAGACAAGCCAGTCAGGGTGCAGTATAGCATCTATGAAACATACAACTTTCCTCTAGTTCTTTAATGCTCCCAGCACCCCAATTCTACCTTACAAATCCAGCTAGACTAGAGCATGAACATGGGTACAGATAAGAGCTGGAAACACAGGGAATCCAGGACAGATAAACAAACCCCTCAGGACCAATAATGAGAGAAGCAATACCAGGAGGGGAAGGAGAAGGTGGAGGTAAAAGGGGGTAATGATCATAATGATCTACATATAATCCCCTCCAAGGGGGATGGACAACAGAAAAGTGGGTGAAGGGAGACATTGGTCAGTATAAGACATTAACAGATAATAATAATTTATAAATTCTCAAGGGTGCATAAGGGAGGGAGGAAGGGTGGGGGAGAGAGGGAAAAATGAAGAGCTAATACCAATGACTCAAGAAGAAAGAAAATGTTTTGAAAATGGTGATGGCAACAAATGTACAAATGTGCTTGACACAATGGATGTATGTATGGATTGTTATAAGAGTTGTACAAGCCCCCAATAAAATGATTTTAAAAAACAACTTTCAAGATACATATGACACAACTTTGCTTGCTGAAAGTGAGAAGCACTTGAAGCACTTACTAATAAAGATCAAGGATTTCAGCTTTTAGTATGGAATACAAATCAGTGTAAAGGAGACCATAATTCTCCAACTCTACAAACAGGTAGCATCATGATAAATGAAGGAGATTGAAGTTGTCAAGGATTTCGTCTTACTTGTATTCACAGTCAATGTTCTTGGAAGCCGCAGTCAAGAGGTCAAACAGTGCATTGTATTGAGTGAGTCTGCTGCATGAGACCTCTTCAGAGAGTTGAAAAGCAAAAATATGACTTTGAGGAAAGAAGTGTGCCTGACTCAAGTCATGGTATCACCAGTTATCTCACATGCACATGAAAATTGGACATAGATCAGAAGACTGAAGAAGAATTGATGCATTTGAACTGTGGTCCTGGCTAAGAACATTGAGAGAATATGAATTGCCAAAAGGACTAACATCTGTCTTAGAGGAAGGATGGATCAAGTGCTCTTTAGAGGCAACATGGTGAAACTTGTCTCACATACTGTGGACATGTTGTCAGGAGAGACCAGCCCCTGGAGTGGGACATCATGCTTGGTAAAACAGAGGGGCAGCAAAAAAGAGGAGCGTCCTCAGTGAGATGGTCAACACAGTGGCTGCATCAGTGGGCTCAGACATAACAGCTGTGAAGATGGTGAAGGAGCGGATAGTGTTACATAGGGTCCCTATGAGTTGGAACATATTGGACGGCACCTAACAAGAAAAATTTTGTAGTTATGGGAATGACTACTAAAGAATAGTACAGTGATTCATATGGGAATAAAAATGTTCTCTACTTGATTTCATCAATACTATTATCCTGGTTGCAATACAGTAGGTAGTTTTATTGGAACACAGTTTATATTATGCACTATGCACTATGAACAACCAGCAATAATATAAGACAGAAAATAACAATTTCATTTCACAGAATTTATCACTTTATCAAGAATGCTATAACAGAAAATTAAATTGTATATAACTTATTTATCCACCTATCTCTAATACAAAGAAATAGGACATTTCTTTATGGATATTTGCATCATCTAATCATGATGGCATGATGAGAAACATCTTAGGAATCAGGTACTTTTAAACTGAGTTCAATGGAAAGATTAGTATATTGTCATGCAGAAAATAAGACCAGGAAGAAGAGGGAAACATTAACAACATTGTTTTTTGGGAATCAAGAATTCTATCTATATTATCAACATTATTCATTTGTTGCTAGTAAGGCCACAACCAGTGATAATTAAAAAATGAAGAAATTTAGATTTAGGGATATCAAGTAGATCTTAAAGTTGCATAGCTTCTTGTAGTTTACATTGCTGAATATTGCTTTATTGTTTATGCCTATGGAATAATAAGATACTATATCTGAAAGTGGATACTATAGGTGTCAAAATACTTTATCTCAAAGTGGGTTACTTTTCATGTTCACTTCTTCTTTCAAAAAATATTAAACACTTAGCATGTGCTAGGTGTTTTAGAGATGGTAAAATATGGCAATAAATCAGATAAATATAGCCCTTATGCAATACATGAGTTAATAAGACTGTTATATAATTAAGGGGATGATAAATGTGGAGCTTTAAATTAAACAAGGTAATAGGATTGCAAGTGACTATTGCACTGGGTGTAGTTTGGAATAGACTACTTCAGGTAGGGAGGGGAAACTTCTCTCATAACATTTGATTTGAGAGGTCTGAATGATGACAAGGAACCAATCAGGTAGAGGGCAGAAGGACATGCAGTCCACACAGAGAGGAGATAATTTGAAACAAAAACAAGCCGGGCATATTTACAGCAGAGGAAGAAAACAAGTGGGACTAAAGCCCAGGGAATAATACAAGTTGAGGACTGTGCTTTATCAAAGAAAGGAGACCAGAACACAGCTGTTACTTTTTAAACACGTAGAGAGGAAAGTCAAAGAAGTCCCCTAAAGTCCTGTTAAAATTCTCAATTTCATCTTTAATACTTTTAGAGCTTTTACAAGGATAATGTAAATATTAAGGGGGTATGTTACAAAATAGCATATTGGTATTTATCATCCTAATAAAATAACAAGAATCTAAGCTCTACAAAAAGCAATACCAACAATGGGGATTTTTAATGGATTTGAGATTTGCTATAGTTGACCAGTCAATTTTAAGGGAAAAATTCAGGCCAGATTATAAAAGACCTTATAGACCAGAGTAAGGATACTGGATTTTATTCCAAATGTGATCAATTCATTGGCATTTGGTCGATTCCTACTCATAACCACCCTACATAGGGATCCTGAGACTAAATCTTTATAGGAGCAGACATCTTTTCCCAAGGAGTGCCTGACTGGTGGGTAATAACCATCAACCTTGTGGTTAGCAGTCTAACCCACAACACTGTGATAGTAAGCTATTCAGAAGGTTGGCAGCCCTCATGGTGTAGTGGCTGCATGTTAGACTGTGATCTGCACAATTGGGAACCACCAGCATCTCTGAAAGAGAGACTGTGCCTTCTACTCTTATAAACAGTTACAGTGTCAGAAGCCCACAAGGGGTCACTATGAGTCAGCATTGATTTGATGGCAGTAAGTTTGTTTTTGTTTTTAGAAATGGATAATTAAGATCCAAGAAAATTGCCTTATGGAAAAATGTTTTGATCATAAATTTTAAAATAGTCATATAAAATAATTTTGTGAACATAAAAATAAATGGGTGTGTTTCAATTGGTTTTTTTAGTTTAAAATGTATATAACCAAGTATAATTCATGAAGTCATTTATTTGATGACATTAAAATTAATTCTTGAATTCCAAAGTATTTATAAGATTTTACCTTATTTCTAATTTAGAAATTCTAGCTATAATGGTTTGTATTGAGCTTAATGTACAGAATTATAAGTCAAAGTTCAATTCAAATTTGGTCAAGTAGGAATACAGCATTTGGCAGGCAAAGATACTTTGTAAAATGTTATTAAATTTCAAATAGCACCAACTACTTTATTAGAAAAATTGATATTACACACAGATGAGAGAGGGACAAATATGCATGTAAACACTACAAATAAAACAAGCTGAAGCTTATGACTGTTGCTCTTTCAAATATATTGAACTAGTATTAAACTACAATTCTGAATACAATTTACATTTTTTCTTCCCAGGATCTTTATTTACAAAAAAAATCTTTATGACCAAAATATAAAAATAAAATGATGAGTTGTTATCAGGAATGAATGTCAAAAATACAACCACCTTCCAGAATTTTGCATATACACCCAGCCCAGTCTCATCTGGTTTCTTAGTCGACAGTCACAAACAGAAATAATGAGATATAATATTCATCCCTACCTGTTAGGACAGCTATAGATAACTCCTACCTACTCTGCTTAACAAAAATCATTTAAATCAAGTTCCTGGCCTGCTTAAAAGTCAAAGACATAAGATTTAAACTTTTTTCATAATAGTAAAGACTCTAAAATAGATCCAGCCTTGTTTGAGGGTTCTAGTCAATAATAATCTTAGGCATTTATCAAACTTATTAACATAGACATTAAACATGATATAGAGGACAAGTGAGTTCATTACTGTACCAGGAAATCGTCCATGAAGCTTTTAATGCCCCCAATGACCACAGTTCCCAATTAGGAAATCAGTCAGTGCTATAAGCACTAAGAGAACCCAACCCTTAACGTAGAAGCTATTCCCAAAGGTTAGCTATTATGGTATCTGGTAGAGCTGTCATAGTCCTAGCCTCTTGCATTCCAGGACCTCTGGGTAGTTCTGCTGCCTCAGTAGCTCCCAGAAGGCATGCTCTCCTCTCCAGCCTAACTGACAACATAAGATCTTAGGTGAGCTCACCACGTGGGACCTGAGATCTGAACGTGGGCACCAGAATATTGTATGCGGGGGCAATCCTAGACAAGGAGGGGTTTGTAGAGGACTCCTAAAAAGAGTGTAGAATTGTCTAATGGAAGGACAGGAGATAAAAGAGCATTTATCTGACAATTCTTATGCTCCGGTGGCATTCAAAGGAGTTAATTTTCTGGCATTTCTGAGCTGCTCATGCATGTCTTTAGCTCCTTTTAACAAAAATGGAGGATGCTGACAGAACTATCTTCTCTAGCCACAACTCAATTCACTTTAAGTTAGGATTGATTCTACAGCAATGACTTCGGTTTGGTTTAGGTTTTTGTAACTACAATGGAACAAATTGAATCCAATGGAAGTAGGTACCAAGTGGTGACACTAAATCAACAAGACAAGGTGGAAATGGTTGTTCTAATGACTAGCAGAGTCATTTAGGCATAAGAATAATATGATGTGTATAGATTTAGAGCATTAGCTACTTAGTCATGGTGTCTCTAGCAGTGAAGTAGAAGAGAAATCTACCTCTTATTTAATTGATCTGTACAAACAGAAGAATTCAAGGTCAAGTGAATAGGAGTCTAACATGAGTTCTCAGAACAGACTCAAAGCCACTCAATTTCCAGGTTTGAACCATTTTACAGACCAACAATCTTGAATGAAGGGAATATAAGGTCTTCTTGAGAAAATACTTCACCACATTGCCAATTACTTTTTTTTTTTCACTCAATCTTTTTCACAGACTTTTCCAAAGAAATCTACATCCTTTGACAGGAGTGCCTGTTCACCGAAGAAAGGTAAAATCAGATTTTGGGAGGATTACTGACACTAATTCCAAAGACCCTAAATATCACTGTGGTCCACCAAACGATTTGGGGTATATGGTGGTCAGATTATGAATGGACACTTATCTCAAGACTAATCCCCAAACACATCCCATTTTTTTACTCAGTTTCAGAATGCAAAATTGAAACAGACATACTAGCAGGACCCTCACATTTGATCCCAGACATACAGGTAAGGGCTGTTATAGTAGCAAAAACCACCTGGAGGCCTTAAGAGCTCCCCCTTCTGAAGAAAATAATAAACCAAAAATAATGCTCCATTCATAGAGGGATTTCAGGATTAGCGCCACTATAAAGGACTTCAAGAGTGCAGGCTGGTAATTCCAACCACATCCCCTGTTTGGCTTACACAGAAACAAAATCAGATAAATTTTGGAGAGTAACAGTGGATTATCACAAATAGTTCAAAGGGATTTCACTGATTGAATAAAGTGATATCCTGCTATTTGGTGTGGAGCCAATGATCTGGTAACTTTCTTTATCTCAATTGTGGTTTTAAATAAGCACCAGAAGCAGTTTTCCATCAGCTGGCAGGTTCAAAATGTACCTTGACTGGTGTATTGGGTGTATGTCAATTTCCCAACACTGTCATGTTATAGTCCACAGGAATCTCCATTATATCTACCGTTCAAAAGATATCATATTGATCTATTAAATTGATAGTATTATCCTAATTGACAAAGAAAAAATTATCAATATGTACTCTTACTGCATGTCAGAAGAACCTCTGTAACTTGCTCTTACTCATATATTAACTAAGGCAAATGGAAGAAATGATGAAGTCAAAGAGAAGAACAGAAAATATCAAAGGCCAGCTCAAGAGGACAAAGCCAAATATTATGATGAAATGTGCAAAGACCTACAGCTAGAAAACTAAAACGGAAGAACACACTCAGAATAGCTTAAAGTGAAAGAACTGAAGAAAAAATTCAAGCCTTAAGTTTCAATATTGAAAGATTCTATGATGCAGGAAGCATAAAAAAAAAGATGGAAAGAATACACAGAGTCACTGTATCAAAAAGAATTAATCAACATTCCACCATTTCAGGAGGTAACATATGAACAAGAACCAAAAGGAAGAAGTTCAAGCTGTGCTGAAAGTACCAGTCAAAAACAAGCCTCCAGGAATTGATGGAATACCAATTGATGTTTCAAGAAGTTGATGAAGCACTGGAAACACTTACTTGTCTATGCCAGTAAATTTTGAAGACAGTTACTAAGCTAAATGATGCATATCTGTGCCCATTTCAAAGAAAGATGACCCAATAGAGTTCCTCTCAAGTTATAGAACATTATCATTGGTATCACGCGCATGTAAATTTTTGCTGCAGCTCATGCAACAAAGGTAGCCATAGTACATTAGATCCTGGCTGAAAGCAGAGAATACCAAAAGATGTTTACTTGTATTTTACTGTGTGGATCATAACAAACTGTGGATAGCCTTAAGAAGTATCAGAGTTCCAGAACACTTCATTGTACTCATCTGGAATGAATTGCATTCAGAACCTGTGCATAGATGAAGAAGCAGTTGTGTGTACAGAACAAAAGAACATGATATGGTTTAAAATCAGGGAAAGGTGTCTGTCAAAGATGTAGCCTCTGGCCATATTCAATCTGTATGTAGAGCAAATCATCGGTAAAGCGGAATTATATGAAGAAGAATTTGACATCAGGATTAGAGCAAGGCTTGATAACAGCCTGCATTATGCAGATAACACAACCTTGCTTGCTGAAAGTAAGGATGTGGTAGTTACATAATCTGGTGTCAATTTGGCACTTGAGAGGATTAAGAGTGAAGGGTAGAATCTAGTCTGTCAATCAGATCATTGCCAATGAGGCTTCTGTGTGGGCATGGCCTTCTCCTGAGAATTCTGGGAAATCCTGCATTCCTTCTTGGAGGTGGGTGACACTATCTCACTCTCTCTGCTCACTCCCTGGGAGACATTGCAGCTGACAAGACACATGGAACTACACTAATGCCCTGAGATGTAGAAACCACGTGGAGACCCCTGCCAGCACTGAGATGTTTACTGTGCCACTGGATCCAGAAGACTTTCTATCCACTGGCCTGTGACCATCCTGCATTCAGCATCATTGCATGTGCTTTGAGAGTCTGAAGAGGATTTTATAATTAATATTGAACATATGGGCTAATATCGGACTTATGGGCTTGGACTGGCCTGGGTTGGCATACTTTCTAATGTATAATTACCCTTTATGTAAAACTCTCTCTTGTACATATATGCGTGTTTATGAATTTGTTTCTCCAGTCTACCCAGACTAACACAGATGAGGACTTGAACTACTTGCTGATGAAAATCAAAGATTGAAGCCTTCATTATGGAAGACGGATCAATGTAAAGAAAACCAAAATTCTCACAGCTCGACCAAAAGGTAATATCATGTATGTGGAGAAAAGGTTGAAGTTGTAAATATTTTGTCTTGCTTGGATCCACAGTCAATGCTCATGGAAGCAGCGGTCAAGAGATCAAAGGACACATTGCATTAGGTAAATCTGTAGCACAAGAAAAACAGGGAGATTACTTTGAGGACTAAAATGTGCCTGACCTAAGCCATGGTATTTTCAATTGCTTCAAATGCGTGAAAGTTGGCCAGTGAACGAAGAAGACCAGAAGGAATGCAAGAAGACCAACGTATTTGAGTTGTAGAGTTGGTAAAGACTATTGAAGGTACCATGGACTGCCAAAAGAACAAACAAATCTGTCTTGAAATAAGTACAGCAAGAATGCTCCTTAGAGACAAGGATGGCAAGACTTTATCTCAAATACTTTGGACATGTTGTCAGGAGAGATTGGTTCTTGGAGAAGGATAACATACTCAGCACAGTAGTGAGACAGTCAAAGAGAAGAAGACCCTTAAGGAGATGGATTGACACAGTGGCTGCAATAGAACAATGGTGAGGATAGTGTGAAACCAGACCGTGTCTCATTCTGTTGTGTATAAGGTTGCTGTGGTTTAGAACTGACTTTAGGGCACCTAATAATAACACAAGTATTAGTAAGAGATTTTGTAATATATTTTATTTTTAAATGTCTTTAAGTTGGTTCTAACTCATAGCAACCTTATGTATAACAGGAAAATACACCACCAGATCTTGCACAGTCTACCAATTGTTATATTTCAGCATTGGCAAAGATAAATGAGTGTTTCCAATGCTACATAATCTTTTTTTTTTTTTTTTGCTGTATAATCTTATTGAAACATTTCAACAGGTATTCCATTAATTCCTGGAGCACTAATTTTCATTAATACCTTCCGTGCAACTTGGATTTATTCTTTCCATACAACTGATTAGCGATCACATATGACCTCTTGAAATGGTTTTACATCAACAAATTCATTTTGGGTACATTGCCTGTGCTTATTCTGTCCATTTTATTTTTATGTTTCCTGAATCATTCAATATTTTGTCCATGGGATCCTTCGATATTACAACTTCAGGCTTGAATCTTTCTTCAATTCTTCTAGCCAGAGATACGCTTAATGTGTTCTTCCTTTTTGGCTTTTTAAATCCAGATCTTTTTATACGTCATTTTAATAGTATATTTTGTGTTCTCAGCTGCCCTTGGAAATTTCCTACTCAACATCTTTCTTCATCATTTATTCCAGTTTTTTGAAGCTATCCTATATTCAAGAGCAATTTTCCATCACTTAGCTGTCATTGTGTCATGCTGAGGTAGCTTACCTGTTTCTGTAATGCTGAAATCTATGCCCCCAGTATTTCATGTACCAGCTAGGTCACCATAGTGAATAAGTTTTAGTGAATTTTCAAGACTTAGAAAAGACCCTGAAGAAAGAATTGACTGTCCACTTTCAGGGGATTGGTCATTGAAAATATTATGGATAACAGTGGATTGGGGTACTACAGGGAGAGAAATTAATCATACACAAATTCAGACACTTCCACCACAGAAAAATAGCCGAGCTGACATTTGTGTAGGGCATGACAAGATAACACCTATTTTTAAAAGAGAAAATTTAGAAATCTAGCATCTTCTACAACCGAAAGGAAGGCACAATACCTCAATGGTCTCTTCATATTTTAGAGGTAGCATATCCTTCATTTGAGGTGATACTCTTGCCTGTTGATCAAGTGACTCAGAAAGCTGCCAGTTTTGAGTGGGACCAAAACCAGATAAGGCTATGCAACAAGAGAAGTCTACTATACAAGCTGCTCTGACATTTAGGCCATATGATCTGGCTGATACAATGGTTGCTGGAGTGTCAGCAACTGATAGAGATACTGAATGGAGTCTTTGACAAGCTGTCTTAAGGAATCACAAGGTGAACCCCTGGGATTTGGGGGTTCACCTGCCATGTCATCCTCTGCAGATAGTTGCTCTCCTTTTGAGAAACAATTTTTTATTTATTACTGGACCATAGTAGTGATTGAAAGCTTAACAATGGCCCACTAAATCACCGTGTATTCAGAGTTGTCTATCACAACCTGAGTGTTTTCTGCTCCACAGAGTCATAAAGTCAGATGTACACAGCAGAACTCCATCAGTAAATGGAAATTATAGAGCAAAGTTAATGGCTTCTATTCTTTGGCATTATATTCCTTCTCCACATCTATACCCATGGCCTCAATCAGAGTTCCTCATGATTGAGGTGGTGGTGGGGTTTGTGCCTAGTTTACAGATGGTGCTATGTGATATACAGGCACCAATCAAAAGTAGAAAACAGCAGCACTGCAGCCCTATTATAACACCTCTAAG
This sequence comes from Echinops telfairi, assembly GCF_000313985.2. NCBI lineage: Eukaryota > Metazoa > Chordata > Mammalia > Afrosoricida > Tenrecidae > Echinops > Echinops telfairi. The sequence goes on along the minus strand of NW_022107407.1, from coordinate 11,179,994 downwards.
CAAGACAGCGGTGAAGGGAAATCCTTCAAGTGGCCAGAACATTGAACAGTGCACGTGGTTATTCATTTCGCCTGAAAGAAGAGATGGCCAGATGCGCAATTATAAACTAATTTATGATGTGTGATTGATTGTTTGGCACCAAAAGTGTAGGACTGTATGGGGAAAGAGACATACAGGTACATAGGGGGATGAAAACCCAGGCTACTTGGGGGAAACATGATTTAAAAATTAATGACAGGGTGGTATAAAGAAAATAATTGTGTGTATACATCTTTAAATGGGTCAAAGAAATGAAGACATTTGTGACTCATGTGAATGCTCACCATCCAGTGACCTTGGTAGAGTATGTGTTAGCAGTCAAGTGGATAGGAAGTGGCATTCTATGAATACCAGTCAGCCTTTCTTCCCCAGCCACTCTTTTCATTGCCCAGTGGGTTTGTGAACAAACTGGCCATGGTGTCAGGTATGGAGTTTATACATAGACTCAGCAACATGTAATTCCACTCACCAGGGCTGAGTTGCTTGTAATTAATGCTGACTGCTCAGTCTTCCAAAAGCAGAGATCAATGCTGAATCTGCATTATTCTTCACATCAGGGTGATCAACATTCAATATGGTGGTGACTGATTACATTGGACAGCTTCCATCATGTAAGTGCAGCATTTTGTTTTTATAGGAATAGACACTCCTGATATGGAGTGGCCTTCCCTACATATAATATTTCTGACAAAACTACTATCCATGTAGTTAGAGATGCTGTGTCCAATGTCATGAGATCTGACATACATTTCCTTGAATCAAGAAAGTAAATTCGCAACAGGTGAAGTGTGGAAATTGGCCCAGCTGGAGGAATTATTAGTCTTAACAATGTTCTGCATCATCCTGTAGTTTTAATAGAATTACGGAATGGCTTTCTAAAGACACAGTTATACCAGCTATGTGGCAATACCATGCATGGTTGAGACAATGTTCTGTAGGAGGCTGAATATGCTCTGAATCAGCACCTAATATATGGTCCTGTTTCTCCAATATTCAGTATTAATGAGTCCAGAAACCAAAGGCTGGAAACAGGAGCGGCACCACTCACAAAATATTTTCTTCCTGTCCCTGTGACCCTATGACCTGAAGATCTAAAAGTCTTAGTTCCAAAGGGAGGCATGCTTCCACCTAGAAAAGCAATACAATTTCCATTGAACTGGAAGTTAAAAATGCTACCTGGACTCTTTATATTTCAGGATCAATAGGATTGATCAATTGGCTGGTATGATTGATCTTGATACTAAGAGGAAATTGAAATAATATTTCATAGTGGAGATAAAGAAGTGTATGTCTGGAATACAAGATAGTCCTTTTGAACTAGAGTACTACAGTGATGTAAAAATGGTGTGGAGGTAGTGTCTAAAATCTTCTGGTTTCAACAAGGGGAAAGAGAATCAAACTTAGCAGTCCAAGGTTAATTTGTATGAAACTGAGGTCAGACATGCCTCTGTATTCAACCCTTCCTTACCAATTCTTTTTTTTTTTAAAGAACATTTTATTGGGGGCTCTTACAAATCTTGTTACAACTCATACATCAATTTTATAAGACATGTTAGTACATGTATTGCCATCATTCTTTTCTTGACATTTACTTTCTATTGAGTCCTTGGGATCAGCTACTCTTTCCCCACCCCCACCCCCACCTCGTGGCCCCTTGATAGATTATAGATTGTTATTATTTTCATATCTTACACTGACCACTGTCTCCTGTACCCTCTGGTTTCTGTTGTTCTTCCCCCTGGAGGGGGTGTGTGTGGTTATGTGCCATTCATTGCAATTGGTTCCCCCTTCCTCCCTTCCATTCCCCACCTTCCCCATACCCTTTTGGTATTACCATTCCTGTTCCTGGGTTCCATGTGTCATGAGCTTTATCCCTTGCCTACACCTACATACATGTTCCTATCCAGTCCAGAGTTGGAGGTAGCACTGGGGTCATGATAGTGGGGCGTGAGGAGGCCTCAAGGAAAGAGATATATTTTGTGATCCATCGGTGCTCTACTGCTTTGATTGACTCATCCCTTCCTTCTGTGGGGGAATGTTCCATTGTCTACAGATGGGAATTGGGTCTCTGCTCCGATCCCCCTCCCCCATTCTCTACAATGTGTTTTGTTTGTTGTTTGATTTGAATCTTCTGATGCCTGTTACCTGGTCCCAATGGCACCTCATGTTGGCACCAGCTGGTGTGCTTCTTCCATGTGGGCTTGTTTCACTGTTGGATGGCCACTTGTTTAACTTCAAGCCTTTAAGACCCCAGACGTTATATCTTTTAATAGCCGGGCACCATTGCTTTCTTCACCACATTTGCTTACGCACCCATTTTGCCTTCAGCGATCTTTGGGGGGGGGGGAGTAGAGGGGAAGGGGTGAGCATCATAAAATGCCAGTTTGATAGAAGAGAGTGTTCTTGTATGGAGGGTGGGTATGCGCTGAGGCCCAAGGCCCATCTACAGCCTCAGTGTATTGCCTTATAAATACATGTAGATAGGCCAATACCTCCATTTTTATGGATAATGTATTTACATAAGTACACACCTCTGCTAATGCCTCTATCTATATCTTTGCTTCCTAGAGCCTTTCTCTGTTTCCTTTTGCCTTGTTCTTCCCCACTATCATGGTCCCCCTTCTTCCATCTCTTAGTACTTCCTCTCAGCTTGATTGGTATTGCTCTAATATCCACAGGATCTCTACAACCTCCTAGTTGGTTTTAATTTCCTTGTTTTTCCCATGTCTATAACATTATTTTCCCACCACACCCTTCGCTCCCACCACCTTCTCCCCGCAAGACCCTCCAGGGTGGATGACCCCATTGCTTTCTGCCTGAACTTGCTTCCCATGTCTGTCTTATACAAGTAGGTAAACCAGCAATGTACTAGGTCATACAATAAGAAAACAAAAGGTTGAAAAAGGAAGAAATAAAAGAGAAAAAAAAAGGTGAGAAAAAGAAAAAAACAAAACAAAAAACTATACATAGTTCTAGGTCTGTCTGCTGGCCTTTATGAATCCCTCCCCCATCCTGGGGAAGTTCCTGGGGGCTGCCTCTCCTAGCCTCAAGTCTATTTGGGGGGCTCTTTTGGAGCTTTGTGGATTGACTTTGCTCCAATTGCTGATCTGTTATGCTCCCTTCCTGGTTTGTCCCACTGTGGGGGTTTCAAGAGACACTATCTCCCCGCCATGTGTCCCAATTATTGTCCTCTGTCACCATATGCTCCAGTTAGAGAACAACATGTCTTGAGTTGTTGGTGGTCCTACAGTCCTCTCTGCGCCTTATCAGCTCCATGGAGGGACCTCATCCTCCAGGCTTGGTGTTCAGTATGGAGTCTAGGCTGATTGTCCCTTTCTCTTTTTCCTTCTTGGTTTGCTTCCCTGTGGGCGTGATAAATCGGCTCCCTTCCCCCACCTGAAGGTTTTGTGTTGTTCTCTGTCACACATACTTGTAGAGCTGGGCTCTGGTTGGGGCCAGCCCTGTAGCCCAATCTTTTCATGCAATCCTGGTTTGGTGCACCATGGTGGGGTCTGTATGCACACTCCCAATTCTGTGGAGATATAACCAATACTGTCCCTCTTGTGGGATAGTGCCCTGCTCTTCCCATTCCATCATCTCAGTTTCTCCCTCCCTTTTCCTCTTCCCCTTCCCCCCCTCCCCTTCTTTATGTTGGATTCACATGTACTTCCTTGGGTTTGTTCTGACCTCCACCTGACTGCCTGTGCCTCCACCCGTATATTGTGAGATAAGTGTCTTTTCTTCTATTCCTGCTGTGCTAATTGTACTTACCACAGGGGACTCAAGTTATACTTGTCCTTTTGAGATTGGCTGACCTTGCTTAGCATAATTCCTTCCAACTCTTCCCATGAAACATGTTTTATGTGATCGTCCGTGCTTTTGAGTGCTGGATAGTATTCCATTGTGTATATGTGGCAGACTTTACTAATCCACTCGTCTATTGATGGAAATTGAGATTGCTTCCAACTCTTTGTGATTGTGAATTATGCCGCAATAAACATTGGGGCACAGATGACTGGTCGTGATTTATTTCTGACCTCTTCTGGGTATATGCCCAGTAGAGGGATAGCTGGGTCAAAAAAGGTAGATCAATTTCCATTTTCTTTAAATATCACCAGATCACTTTCCACAGTGGCCGTACATATCTACATGATCACCAGCAGTGGAGGAGCGTTCCAATTTCAACTCAACCCCTCCAACATTTGTTGCTCTCTGATTTTCTGATTTGGGCTAATCTCAAGGGTGTTAGATGATATCTCATGGTTGTTTTAATTAGCATTTCTATTATGCCTAATGAACAGGAACACTTTCTCATGTGTTTGTTGGTCATATGGGTCTTCTCCCTAGTTGGAGTTCTTTTTCCCACTTCCTCAGGGGGTTATCTGTTTTCCTCTTTTTGCAGGCCAGGAGAGTATTGTAGATTTTAGTAATAAGCCCTTTGTCTGATGTGTCATTGCTAAAAATCCTCTCCCCGTCTGTAGGTTGCCTTGTTAACCTCTGGGTGAAATCTTTCAATGCACACAGGTGTTTTATTCTTTTTAAATCCTACTTGTTGATTTCCAGTTAACCTGTGTGTATAGCCCCTCTATTGCAGTGAGCTTATGTATTTCCTGGGCTAACAATCTTAGGTTAGTCCCCGTCTTTGTTGATGGTCCTGATGGTTTGGGGTTTTACTCCTAGGTCAGTGATCCACCTTGAGTTTGTTGTTGTGGATGGGGTGAAGTAGACATCTTGTTTCATTTTCAACATGTGGATAACCATTGTTTCCAGCACCACTTATTAAAGAGGGCATCTACCTCCCACTTGATACTATTGGGGTCGTTATCAAAGATTATTTGTCTATATGCTGATGGTTTAATTTCTGGGTTTTCTGTTCTTTTCCATTGGTTGAGTATCTGTTATTATGCCAGTACCACGCTGTTTTCACCACTGTGACTGTGTAATATGTGTTAAAATCAGGTAAAATGATTTTCCAACTTTGTCCTTCTTGAGGAGTTCTTTGGTAATTCTGGGCATCTTCCCTCTTCATATGAAATTTGTGGTTAGTTTTGCCAAGTCTTTGAGGAAGGTTGTAGGTATTTGAATCGGAATAGCATTATACTTATAAAGTGCTTTGTGTAAAATTGACATCTTTACTATGTTGTCTTCCAATCCAGGAGCATGGGATGTTCCTCCATTTGTGGAGGTCATTTTTGGCTTCCTGTAGTAGGGTCTTGTAGTTTTCCTGGTATAGGTATTTAGTTTTTTTGTTAAATATATTCCTAGGTATTTCAATTTGTTCTTGGCTACTGTGAAGGGTACTGCTTACTTGATGTCCTCTTCCATGGTCTGGTACAATGTATATAGCACATTGATAGAATTCTGATCTTGTATCCTGCCACTCTTCTGTATTCCTGTATTGCTGTAAGTACTCCCGTTGTGGAGCTTTGGGGATATTCAATGTACAGAATCACATCATCTGCAAATAGTGATAGTTTCACATCCTATCCCAATTGGATACCTTTAATGTCCTTCCGCTGTCTTATATTGTTGGCTAGGACCACCCTAATGATGTTGAATAGAAGTGGGGACAAGGGGCATCCTTGTCTGGTCCCCTTTTTCAGTGGGATTGTTTTTGTCTTTTCTCCATTGGCTATGCTATTGGCTGTTGGATTTCCATAGATAGCTTGTATTAGCTTGAAGAATTTTCTTTCTTCCTATTTTCATGAGTGTCTTAATTAGGAATGGGTGTTGGTTGTTACCAAATACTTTCCTGCATCTATCAGTATTATCCTGTGGTTCTTATACTTTTGTTTTTATCAATGTGGTGTATAACATTGATGGATTTTCAGATGTTAAAACATCCTTGCATCCCTGGGATGAATCCTACCTGATTATGGTGGATAATATGTTTTACATAGTTTTGTATTCTATTGGCCAATATTTTGTTAAGGATTTGTGCATCTATGTTCATTAGAGATATCGGTCTGTAGTTCTCTATACCTGTGGAATTCTTGCCCCATTTGGGTATCAAAGTTATACAGACTTTGTAGAATGAATTTGGGAGTTTGTCCTTCTTTTCTATGTTCTGAAATAATTTGTAGAGGACTGGTGTCAGTTCTTACCTGAATACTTCATAGAATTCCCCTGTGAAGCCTTCTGGTCCAGGGGCTTTTTTTGTGTGTGTAGTGTCTTGATTACTATATCTATGTCTTCTTTTGCTATGGGTTTATTGAAGTTCTTGACCTCTGTCTGGGATAATCTAGGGAGGGATTATTTTTACAAGTATTTGGAATGTCTTCCACGTTTTTTATTCATTAGAATACAGTCCTTCATAGTACTCTGTGGTTACTTTTTTAATCTCATTGGGTTCTGTTGTGATTTCCCCTGTTTTATCCCTCATCCTAGCTATTGATTTTTGTTCCTTCCTTTCTTTGGATAGGTTTGCCAACAGTCTGTCAATTCTATTGATCCTTTCATAGATCCAGCTTTTTGCTGCATTAATCTTTTGCATCATTCTTTTATCTTCCCACTGTTTTAACTCTGCACTGATTTTTATTATTTCTTTTCTGTTGCTATTAGAGGGGTTGTTCTGATGACTCTGTTCTAATTGTTGGAGGATTTGTGATAATGCATAAATCATAAGTCTCTCTTCTTTTTTATATTGCATTTATTAATATCAAGCTACCTCTGAACTGCCTTTGAAGTATCCCATAAGTTTTGATACTTTATTTTCATTCTCATTAGTTTCTAGAAACTTCATAATGTCCTCTTTAATATGGGCCTGTACCCATTCATGTAACAGAAGATTGTTATTCATCCTCCAATTGTTTGTTCTTGCTTTTCTGGTCATCCTGCTATTAATCTTCAGTGTTATGGTGTGGTGATCTGAGAAAGACATCTGAGTAATCTCTATGTGTTTGAATTTACTGAGGCTCAACTTTTGCTCAGCATGTGGTCTATTCTTGAAAATGAGCCAAGTGGGCTTGACAAGAATGTGATTTTTTTAAAAAACTTTTGGATGGAAAGCTCTATAAATGTCTATCAGGTCAAGTTGCCTAAAGGTATTGTTTAGCTCTATAGCCTCCTTGCTGTTTCTTTCCCAGTGATCTATATTTCTCTGATAGTGGTGAATTTAAGTCACCCACTATGATTGTTGAATATGTGGTTCTTTTTTTCATCTTTTGAATAGTTCATTTGACAAAGTTCACCAGTCCATTTTTATGAGCATATATTTTTAATATGTTCATTGGTTCTTGGTTTACTGATCCTCTGAGTATTACATAGTGCCCCTCCTTGTCTCTTTTTATGTTTGAAACTTGAGGTCAATTGTGTCAGAGATTAGGATTGCCAACCCTGCCTTTTTTAAGCACCGTTTGCTTGGTATACTTTCTGCCAGCCTTTTATTCTTAGTGTATTTTTATCTTTGCACTTAAGATGTGCCTCCTGAAGGCAAAAGATTGTTGGTTTATGTTTTCTAAGCCAGTCTTCTAGCCTTTTTCTTTTATTGTATGAATTGAAGCCATTGGAATTCAGAGTTATTGTCATGATCTGTGGAGTCATTGCTGTTATCCCATGCCTTTTGTTTTGGATGTTTTCCTATCTTTCTTCATATAATGTGCTATGTTTGTGTAGGGGGCTTCAATCTTGTCTTTTTTTTCCCTCTGAGGACCTGTTATTTTGTTAATTGTTGTCTGCACATGGGCTTCTGGCTGGGATTGGGCTATATGGTCATCTCCTGCTTGTGCTTAGTGGATGTTGGTCCTCTGACCATAGTGAGTCAACCAGTATCATCTGCAGGGTTGGGTGTCTTACAGTGTATTTTTTTAAGTATTACCTTGTCCTGGAAGACCCTTATCTCCCCATCTATCTGAACAGATAATTTGACAGTGTAGAGGTTTCTTGGGCAGGTGTTTTCTTCTTTCAGCTTTTGGAAGATGTTACACCACCCTCGCCTTTTCTTCATGGTTTCTGCTGATAAGTCTGAGCATATTCTTACCTGAGCACCCTTGTATGTGACCGTCTTCCTTTCTCTTACTGTTCTTAAATTTTTCTCTTTTTTCTTGAAGTTGGGTATTTTAACTATTATATGCATTAATGAGTTCTTCTTGGGTTTTAGTCTAGTTGGTGTCCTCTCTGCTTCTTGAATTAGTGTCTGATTCTAATTTATTAACGTGGGAAAGTTTGCTTCCAGAAATTCCATCAATATTTTAGTAGTTGATTTGTTGGTAGTGCCCTGCTCCTGTAGACCAATTATTTGAATGGTGTTCCTATTCATAGCATCTGTCATTGATCTCGGGTTATCTTCTGCCTCTTTCATTATCTTATTTGACTGTCTCATTTCCTGAAGTCTGTCTGAGTGTCTTTGAAATTGCTGATACAGTCTCTGCCTCCTCTAGTCTAATAGTAAATTCCGTGATTTTGTGTGTAGCTTCTGCTACCTCATCCATTAGCACCTGTATTTCCCTTTGGTGCATGGACTTCATTCCTTCTATTGTGGAGTTCATCCCGTCAATTTTGGAATTCATCTGGTCTGTCATTGCATCCTTATTCTGCGTTGCTTTTCCTCAACTCCTGTACTACTCCAAGCAGCCTTCTGAAGATTTTTTTTATGCCAGATCCATGACTGATCCTTCTATGAGTGTCATTAACTCTGCTATTGTGTTTTGCCTTTCTCGTTTTTTGGTTGAGAGTGATGCAGTTTGCTGCTGTTTCCTGGGCCCCATTGTAGAGGTGGGTGCTATGTTTCTGGGAGACCAGGGGTCCCTTAGCTCTTTCTCTGTGTTACTGATAAGGGTGCTTTTGGTGACCTTCTGTGGCCTACTATGGAGGTGGGGCAAACTTCCGTGTAGGCAGGGTTCCACGGGGATTCAGTGGGCAACAGTGATGAGGAGTTCCAGTGACTGGAGAGGGGCTGGAGCTTGTATATATGCATGCCCCTGGGCTGCAGTGGGAGTGGGTGGGAGTGTGCAAGCTCCCATGGACAGGGGCATGGATGGAGGGGTCTCAGGTAATGGTGCAGGGAGGGGACCCCCCAGCTGCAGGCCACCCAATCTGCTACAGGTAGACTTAAGGTTTCTGGGGCCCTGGATGAATAGTCTGAGAGACCCAAGCTTGGCGGTGGATCAATCCCACATGGAGAGAGGGGTGCCGTGGGAGAAGAGAGCAGCTCTCCTAGAGGAGTGCTGTGAGTGGGCAGTTGCTGCCCCCAAATACTTAGCTTTAATCACTGCATGGGCTAGAAATCCCACCACTATTGATTTAGTGTTTGATTATGCTACTTCTGCTACTCTGCCACCACTCTGCCACTTTTCTGGTGTCATAACTTTCTATCCCTGGATCAAAAAGTTGCATTTTACAGGGATCGCAGGGTCCAGTAGTTGTACTCCACTCCTGGGTCTTATCTCTTGATTGTAGTGAGATTCTCCCCTCTCCTGTTTCTAAGATGGTACATTTTATACCCAATAAAATAGCAAAATTGACTAGTTCCCCCAATACAATTACAAGCTTTATAGTCACTATTAACTATTAACTGTTACAATGACAATCACTGTTAGAAATAACTTAGAACTGAATTTTATAGTCCTATCAGCATCTCCCCCCACATTCTTTACCCAGATCCATCAAGAAAAGAGAAAATACAACCAGTCTGTATGGCCCCACCAAATTATCTGGTGGGAGTTGCCAAGATTAAGACCAGAAGAGCTACATTAAGCAATTCACTGCACAGTAAAAGCCCTGTGATTAAAATCAGTGGGAAACTACAGCAATCCAATTGCCACATAACATCTAATGATTGAGACACTTCAGGAATGAAGGTTAGATCACCCCAACACAATTATCTGAGTGCTTTCTGAGAGCAAAAGGAATATAGAATGTGGATAGAAGAAAGTATTTAGAAGTAGTTCTAAAATACCAACTATAAGCATGTGACCAATTATGGAAATGAGGTCTTTGCTTTGATAATCTTTCTTTGTTGTGCTGCACGTGATTGTGTGTATGTATATAAAGGCTTCAAAAGCTTTACAGAAAAATGAAATGAAAATATAATAGAACATTTCCACGAACTTTTTGAAGTCCCCTCAGTAGGACAAGAAAATGAACATTCCTGGAGAGAAGGAAGAGCAGTGCCCATCACTTAGGCATAATGGAACTGTCACAGGAAAAGAACAGCCACAAATCCAGTATGCTTGGAATTGAGTTGGAGAAAGGACATATGGGGTTGAGGTCATTGAGGTACTTGAAGGACCAGATACTTTCAGATTTTACTAGCCATAGTAAGAACCTGTGTTTTTACTCTGGATGAAGTGAAAGGCATTTAAAATTTTTGGGCAGAGTGGGATGATCCAATTTTCATTTTATTAAAGGTCTCTGACTGCCGAGAGCTGAACATAATGTGGCAACAGTTAATGTAGGGGTATAAGGTAGGAAGATTTTGCGTTATTTCAGGTGAGATATAATGGAGGTAGAAATAAAGAGTCGTAGTTGGATTTGCATTCTTGATATATTTTGAAGTAACAGCTAATAGCTTTTAATAAAATTTTACTGGGGGGAAAAACAATTTTAAACTGCAAAAGTGTCATGTTGTTCTATCCCTGAATCAAGTTTTGCCCATGGTAAATTATATTAGACCTTTTCAATCCCCAAGGAGCACATATGTTCTCCAATAGTAATGGTGTTGGTAGTAGCTGGTACGATATGATGAGGACAACTTAAAACTTAAAGGAGTTTAAGGATTTAGGAAGAAGAGATATCTGGATAGCTTGGATATTTTGTGTTGACAGGAGGGTAAAAGTTATAGAAAATAAGGGGATTGATTTATGTGATATCTAAAGTAGGTTAGATTGAGGATAGAGGATAAGATGAAGGATCAAGAAGAGCTCTGAGATCCTTATGTACATTTCTGCTGATATTGGTGTCAAGACCAGCCCTGCTAATGGAGACATGGAGACTAAGAGCAGGGCAGCATTACCAGGCAGCTGGCTCTAGACAAACAGTTCTTCATATCTTCCCTTTTTAGCCTACACAGCTCTTCTAAACTGTAGAAATGAGTCATATTTTACAGATATGGAGACCTCGGCTCAAAAATGTTAAGACCACAGCAACAGAACTATTAATGACTGAAAGATAATTAAAACCTAGATGTAAAAATTCCTTACTTAAAAATCCTCTGAGGATTAGCATGCATTGCTGAAAAGATAACAAGCCTCACCACCTGGAAGAAAGGCTTATATTCAGAAAGATTACATAGATGGCTCTTGACTGGCTTAAAAGTACAAGGTCATTCAAATACTTTCTCATGCAATTTATTCTTCCAGAAGGACAAACACTCCAAAGAACCAATCCTAAATTGTCCGGATCAGAACTTATACCTCACAACAAAGATCAAAGCATTGTAGAACCCAGGAAAATGAGGTACATGATGAAAAATGAATGTGAGTCTAAAAAAGGACTAGTAATTTCCTACCTTAATTCCTTATGGTTTTGGGGTATGTGCGTGTGTGTGTTTTTAATACTTCAACAGACTCCTTTGGAATTATTTCTTAGTGACCATGGTTCTTTCATCCTAACCAAAATGGAGGAGCCAATATGATTTTCTATTAGCTTCAGAGAGCATTTCCAAAATAGTTTAAGCATTTTTTTAAAATAATGAGCAAAGGAACATTTGGATCTACCAAGAAGGAACAAGATTTTATTTGACTACACGAGATATGTAAGAAAGATGATATGTAAGAGAGATAATTAAGACATAACAATTTGAAGTGTGAAAAAACAAAACAAGCAAACAAAAAAAACTAAGTTCCCAGCATATTCTTACTTCAACAAGACCTTTTGTTTTTCTTTGAGGCTGAAACCCTGTGGTTACAACAAAAATATCCTTAATTATGCTACTGGCTATTGATTCATTATCAATAAAAAACAAAACTCACTGTCATCAAGTTAAATCTGACTCATAGCTACCCCCTCTGGGTTTCTGAGACTGTGACTCCTTATAGAAGTAGGAAACCCCTTTCTTTCTCACAAGGAGCAGCTGGTGGTTTTGAACTGCCAACCCTGAAGATCTCAGCCCAACACATAACCACTACACCAGCTGGGCTCCTCCAATGAATCAATAGTGCCTGTATTAATAGAATTGTTATTTTTATTGTTGTTGACAATTTAATGTGTTTTTTGTTTATTTTTTTAACAGTTGATTTTTAAAAATCATTTTATTGGGGCTCATACAACTCTTATCACAATCCACACATACATCAATTGTGTAAAGCACACGTATACATCTGTTGCCCTCATCATTCTCAAAACTCACTTTCTGCTTGGGTTCCTGGAATCAGCTCCTCATTTTCCTTTTTCCCTCCCCCTCGCTCTCCACTCCCCCCTCCCTCATGAACCCTTGATAATTTATAATTTATCATTTTATCTTATCTTACACTGCCCAGCGTCTCCCTTCACCTTAGGTGCTAATCCAGGCATCATACCCTTCCATACTTCAATTACATCAAGCAGTATAGAACAATTGATAGCAAAATCAGGTTTTAAATATTTTCTTCCTTCTAGAACTCCTTGATACCAACTCCACCTTACCCACTCCCATCTCCCTCACTGTGCCCCCAGGAGTCCTTAGTAGAGTTGTAGTCTCTATAGGTTCATGTATTCTGAGTTTCATATACCAACAAACAGAAAATACATTACAAAGATTCAAGATGGCTACTCACAATGAAAATACAATAGAGATAAACCCCAATATGAATATATATATAATCAAGTCCACTGTGTATCAGAGGGAAGATCAACTAACAAGGTTTTAACCTTTCAAGTCAGATTTATCATTTTAATGTACTATAGTCATCTCTCCAGTACTCTCTGTCTGGTAACCAGTTTGTTCCCACCCCTCAATTATGGTTAGAAGGAAATCACCAGAGACTCATTCCTGTGAAGATCAGCAAATGTATTTTGGGTTTCCGCTGCCTTCTGCAGATCAGAATCTCAAAATTTAAACTTGGGTACTATTCCCTCCTTTGGATTTGGATTGTATAATTTATAATCCATGGGTCACAAATGTTGGTGTGCTTCTTATATGTGAACTTAGTTGAAATATTGTCTAGATGCCTGCTTGTTAAGAAACAAGCCTTAAGAACCCAGATGCTATTCTATCTGATAGCCAAGAACCATCTAATTTCTTTACCATATTTTGCTATAGCACCCATATCTTCTGTTTCCTTTATGAGCACAAGTATTGAGCAAGGCCATGTTGCAAATACTAATTGCTCATATGAGGAAATTTGAGCCAGGATTAAGTGGGAGCTAAAAATTGATACCTGAATCTATGGTTTGTATCAGCCTCTGGTTCACGTTAGAGACATCCTTGTTAATTTATGGTAGCAAATCTTATCAATCATCTCCCTGAAGCATAAGAACCTTCTGTTAACAGTGTCTTTGGTACTAATTTTTAAAACAGGGAGCCTGAACAAGTATTAGGTCAACTACAAATCACAATACAAGAATTATTCACTTGTACAAAATAAATTCTTACATGACTGGATGATATTTACACAAATAAGGGGAGCTAGTTGTCTGGTAAAAAAAACCTTATAGTAGTAGTCACTGACAATGGCAATCACAGATCTGCCAGAATAATATGTAGCTTAATACCACAAGTAGGACATTGAAGTAGTAAATTATGTAATTTATAAATTATATAAATGTTAGTTTTCCTACCAACAATTCAATGCTCTTGGCTTAGCTGTCTTCTACTTCTTCACACACCATGTATTTTCAGGCTTAAGTCCTCAGGTTACAGATGTGTTTGAGGTAGAGTCTAAATCACCTATTTAATTTTCCACATCAGATTCCTCTGGTGTGGTCTTTGGAGTGTGTTATGGGCCTTGACGATTCAGGATTCACTGCCCCTGTGCTCTATGGCACTTGGCCTGGGTGCACAGGGAGTGTCCAAAAACTTGAGCAAAGGTGACTTATTAGGTACATATTAGCAGGCATACTTCCCTCTTAGGGTATCTGAAACTATTGTTAGCCAGTTTTCCCCCACGTGGAAGCTGGTCCTCCCTTTTTTTCTACCAATACACATGCACTGGTCTTCTCTAAAATGTGTATGCTCCCATTGCCCCCTACTGATTTGAATTTTCCATCAGTATCCCCAACACTCTGATAGGTCTGCCAGTCCTGGGGGGTCTAAGAAGTTCTAATTCTAATAAAAGTTCTTACTCTGAAGAGGTAGGCCAATTTCCAAATTCAAAGTTAGCAGGAGAAAGAGAAGTTTATTGGAAGGTACTGAGAAGAAACCTGAAGCAGCACAAACTGTCTTTGTGGTGTCCTGTATGAAAAGAGGATACATAGAACATACACACACACACACACACACACACACACACACACACACACACATGTTTTACATTAACTCAGGTTTCAGATAACCACTGGGAAACAATTGTTGACCATGAAAAATCAAGTCTTCAAGTCTTAGGCTGGTCTCATGATGTCTTTATTGATCAATTATATAGCAGGGCATAAGTTTTAATCAAGAAGCTCTGGTGTTGTAGTGGTTTATGAGTTGAGCTTTTAGACTCAAAGTCAGCAGTTCAAATCTACTAGCTGCTCCTCAGGAGAAAGATAAGACTGTCGATTCCCATAGAGATTCATGGTCTCAGAAACTCACAGGGGCAGTTCTATTCTGCTTCACAGTTGGAATTGACTAGACAGCAGTGAGTTTGGTGTTGGAGCTTTTCATTATCAGCAATCAGGTAAGTAAGAGAAGACTTTCAGAGTTATCTGGGCCTTCTAGGTAACATCTGCATACAGCTTGTCTGTTTTTGGAAAACATAGCAAGTTATAAAAATTCCATGAAGACCGTACACCAGCCTGTGAGATCACAAGGCATCAAAGGGATCAGGTATCAGGCATCAAAGACAAAAAAAACAAAAACAAACCATAGCATTGTGAATGAGGGGAAGTGTGGAGTGGGGACCCAGGGCCCATCTGTGGGAAATTGGACATCCCCTTGCAGAAGGGCTGCGGGGAGGAGATGAGCCAGTCAGGGTGCAGTGTAGCAATGATGAAACA
>NW_022107407.1:11122320-11164791 GCF_000313985.2 Echinops telfairi | reverse complement strand
ATAGGAATTGAAAACACAGGGAATCCAGGACAGATGATCCCTTTAGGACCAGTGGTGAGAGTGGTGATACCGGGAGGGTGGAGGGAAGGTGAGGGATAAAGGAGGAACAGATTACAAGGATGATCTATATATAACCTCCTCCCTTGGGGACAGACAGCAGAAAAGTGGGTAAAGGGAGACGTTGGATGGTGTAAGATATGACAAAATAATAATAATTTATAAATTATCAAGGGTTCATCGGGGAGGGGGGAGCAGGGAAGGAGAGGGTCAAAATGGGGAGCTGATACCAAGGGCTCAAGTAGAAAGCAAATGTTTTGAGAATGATGATGGCAATATATGCACAAATGTGCTTGACACAATGGATGGATGTATGGATTGTGATAAGAGTTGTACGAGCCTCCAATAAAATGATTTTTTTTAATCCATGAATACTGCATTAAGTAATGGTATTCAGTAAGAGGGATTTTTGTAACTCTATTCAGCTTAAGTAGAATAACCTGGGTTACAGATGAAAGTTGCCAAAATGAACACACCCTAAATCCAATTTTAAATGTGTATTTCATCCTTCCTAGGTTCTACACGAGTTCAATCATCACAAAACAATTTGAGTACATATTGTCTTCATTCTCTCAAGGATTGCATTGAATTAGTACCATATACACCAGAAAGAAGCTGGTTCAAACTAAACAATGAGTGTCTTCGTGCATTAGGGCTTAATTCTCTCATCCTTTTGAGAAGATTTGTCGTTTGTGGCATCTGTAAGAGGAATAATTTTGGTTGCACTAAATTTTATCAGTAAAAAACACAAGTGAATTTTGCTTTTTCTGTTTCCAGGTAACAGGCTTAAACACTCTAGTCAATTTGCTCTTGATCATTAGACTGCTAGTATATTTATATGTGTATAGTAAGAAAAACGATTGTGCTTGGAGTTCCAGTATAAAAGGCTTGGCTGCTTAAATATCACCTATGGAGGAGGAAAGATAGATACTCTTCTTTTTTGATATTTTAATTTAATTTTTTTACATATACTCACTGTCAAATCATGAAGTAGACTTTAAGAATGTACAGGGAATATATTTAAAGTTGTACTTCATTTTTCATTTAAAATAAGAGATCAGATGAATTCAATTCTGGTGGAAGTGTCTTTTTAAAATTAATTTAATGGAACATCGACGCTGAAACTCAAAAAGAACTTCCCTGAATGTGAAATGGATGTGGGGAAAGGTCAGAGCACAGGAGGATGTGTTTTGCTTTGGAGGACATTTGTTTGTGGCAAATGAAAACTTGGTTCAGAAACAAACTTCCTAGCAAGACAGTTCTCTCATTTACTCATTCTCCTATCCCCACCCTCTGGAGAAACGTGGTCACACTTTGGGGTTTTTAAAAATTATTTATTCAGTGCTTCATGCATCTATCAGTCACATGAAGTTTGAGTTGCTTTCTTGAAGGTCTCTGAGATCTTATTAGAGAACAAGAAAGTAAGCTCCTAAACACCAGGTAGGGAGCAATCTGAATGACTTTGGTTTACAGCACTGTTGCTTTTGCTGTTGCTCATTGGTTCCATTTTAGTGCCCTTTCTAATTCAATTTTCCACATAGGTCACAGTCCCATTTCACTTGGGCTTCCAAATTCTGGTTAATTTAACTGAAAAAATTTAACAAGTGGCTAGTCCAGAAGAAGGTCCAGATTTCCCAGGAATTCTTTGAGCTGGTTGTCTACTTGGGTTTTCCTTTTACTCATACTAGATTACCTTTGAGCTTTGAACACTATCCCAGCCCATTCCATTCTGTCATATTATCATCGTTTCACATCTGTAGAGATAGCAAAGCAATGCTGGATCCAAATCATGCCCTCTTTCGTTAAGAAAGATCCTTGGTCTTGATTCAACTTTAATCCCCTTCATCACAGTAATCAGTTCTGCCTACCTCAGAATATTTGTAGAGAGAGAACTTAAGTTCTATTATTCCTATGGTTCCCTACTTATTTTATATTTACACAGCCTTAGTAATCTTAAATGAGAAAATCTTCAAAAGTTGATTCATTACCATTATGCAAATGTTATACCCACATAAACTTGAGAGTGCATGTTGCATTTTGCAACATGGTGACAGGAAAAACAGTACACATTGCCAAGTTTTCTAATCAATGTACAGGAAGGAATATGACAACGGAAGAAGTGATTCTACAAATCCTTTTGGAAACTTCACTTTAGAAGCTTTCCTACTAATTCTACTCCCAGAGATTCTACAGACATGGATAGCTGACTGATCTTTTTACATGGGCAGTGCCTTTTGAATTTTCTCATCTAAGATAAATACAGAAGTATGCTGTTAACTGTATCATTTGGGCCTCAATACATTCATTACCCAAATAGTTCCTGAGCACCTGTTATGTTCCCAGACTCTGGGAGACAGAATGAGTTAAACTATACACTTGGCTTCAAGGCTCTTGGAGTCCAGAAATAGAGATATGCTCGAAGCATAGGAATGTATGCTTCAGGGAAGCCATGTATAACATGCTAGGGAGATTTAGATGAGAAGATGAGGAAAGGGAAGAAAGAGACAGAATGTTTAAGTTGCTTCTTTATTGAGAAGTATTCATTATACAATTGTAGTGAATTAACTGATGCTGACGTCTAATAGACCTATGTTGAGTTCCACTTATCGACTCAGTCTCTGGAACCTCGCATCCTCTGAGCTATTGTTCTTCCCTTGTAAGGTGTAAACATTGGTAGCCACTGCTGTAAAGCTACAATTAGCTGGTTTCTCACGGTGCCTATACCTGGATTTGGTACATAGAAGGGGCCTCACAAATCAAATCATGGTTATAATTAAATCCTCTACACCATTCCCTTCTTCACAAAAATACATCTGCAATGTTCTTCTTTTGTCAAAGAAAGCAGCTGCATTACTGGGAACATTTGACCATTTCCCTTGAATATAAAAGCCAAGCAGGAAACCAAAATTAAAAAGTTGCAAGAGACAAAGGGACAAATACCTGCTCCCCGGAACAATCGTGGTAGACTGGGCTGGAGCTTGTGTTTTCTGGTAACATGACTCGTCCACCTTCTGATGTTGTCCTATCATCACGTCTGCTTTGAAATGGTCTCTCGAAGGAAGGCAAGCATCAAGCTAGCGAAAACTCTTCTACTCTTGCATGACAAAAGCTAGCCAAGCGGCCCTTGAGTAGTGGGTTCTCATATCCTTCAAATCCTTCATGAACAAGACAGGTGATCTATAGTTTATTTTTTCTTCCAAGATGAGACAGTCAACCCTAGTCACCATTGGTTTTTCTCTTTTTCTAGAGCTTGAAACATCTATTATAAAGTGTGTTTTATCATAGATGAAGAGAGTTGTGTGTATGTGTATATGTGTGCATGTGTTTCCAAATTGCAAGTTGGCTTGTTCTAAGGAAGTATCTGTAGTCAATTGGGTACATGTTAACCTTCTAAGAAATGTGTTTAGTTGATGTTAGACCTCCCTAGGTGCTGGTATTCAAAGAGATGCCAGTGGGGAACTTTTCTTCATGGCTGTTTGTTTCTGATAGAGACAGAAATGATGAGTAAGATTTGAAGCAGTCAGAGTATATGGAAAATATCCATGAAAGCACAATGAATTTGGAGTCCACTTGAGTTCAGGCTCTCTTAGTTGTTTGGCAACCATAAGTAAGTCACATTTAGACTTTTTGGAGGACCAAATAACTCTTTCTAGTGTAGGAACATAATTATCTATACACCTTACAGCTATAAACATCTAGTAGGATAATATAAGAAAAAGCATATTGAGTAGTGGAAAACAAGAGTTCCCAAACCTGGTTGACCAGTAGAGTCAGTAAGTATGTAGTTTTAGTCTCCCAGAACGGACATAACAAAAGTCCACCATAACAAATGGTGGCTTTAAGAACTAAAATAAGACTCACCATTCGGGAGAACAGAGGTCTGAATCAGCATATCGGTTAAGGAACTGTTCTTATGTCTCTCCAACTTTTTATTTTATTTTATTAAAAGATCATTTTATTGGGGGCTCTTACAGCTCTTTTTTTTACAGCTCTTATAACAATCTATATATCAATTGTATCAAGCATATTTGTACACAGGTTGCCATCATTATTTTTTTAAACATTTACTTTCTATTGAACCCTTGGTATCAGCTCCTCTTTTCCCCCTCTTTTTCTCCCTCCCACATGAACCCTTGATAAATTATAAATTATTATTATTTTCACATCTTACACCAGCCGCTGTCTTCTTTCTCTCACAGTTTCTGTTGGGGCGGGGTGGGGGTATGTACCAATTATTGTTATCGGTTCCCCCTTAACTCTCCTCCTCTCTCCACCTTCTCCCTACCTTCCTGGTATCACTACTCCCTTTCCTGTTCCTGGATTCCATTAAAAAGCCTTGATCTATATACAGGTGCTTATTTTACCTAAGTGGAATTGCACAATAGTTGTTACTGACTTATTTTACTCAGCATGACGTTTTCAAAATGCATTTATGCTGTTCAGAACTGCATTTCTCTATGGTTAAGCAATATTTTATTATGTGTATACCCACACACGCACTTTAATATATATATACACACACTACTTGTTTATCTATTATGTTTTGATGGACATTGGGTTGGTTTTACCTTTTGACTATTTTTTAAGGTGGTGCCATGAACTTTAGTATACAGGGTTCTATTTGCATTCTTGCTTTCAGTTATATTCCTAGGATTGCTACTGGTGAGCCATATGGCAGTTCTATGTTTAAATTTCTGAGAAAGTACCAAAATGTTTTACACAGCAGTTACATCTTTTTCCCCCCTACAATCAATGAATAATAAGGATTCCAACTTATCCATAGTCTTGCCAAAACCTTATATTCCATTTTTTTTTTTGTTGGTCATAATGGGTATGAGGTGGCAATCTCAACTGTGGCACTGATTTTATTTCAGTTGGAATTGACTCAATGGCAATAAATCTGTTTTTGGTTTGAATGAGCCCTGGTGGCACAGTAATCAATCAGTGGTCTGTAGTCTGAACCAACCAGCTGTTCCACTGGAGAAAGATGAGTCAATATTTTCCATTAAGATTTATAGCTTCAGAAATCCTATAGAGCAGTTTTACTCTGTCCTATAGAGTTACTATGAATTGGAATTGATTCAACAGCAGAAAGTCTTAAGTTGTTTGTTATTTATGACTAATGACATTGAACATCTTTTTGTGCATTTGTGTGCCATGTGCACATCTTAGGCAAATCCATATTCAAGTCTGTTATAGATTGAGTTCTGTCTCTCTAAAATATATACTGTAAATCCTAACCCTATAGGGTTGCTATGAGTCAGATTCAACTGGACAGTAGTGAATTTGGTTTTGGTTTTATCCCGTAGGTATAATCCAATTTGGAAACAGGATATTTTTTTGCTATCAATGAAGCCATATCAGTGCAGGGTGTGTTTTAAACGCACATTTGAAAAGTGAAAGAAGAGATTAGACTCAGAAGAAAGGAAGCACAGATTGGGGAAGATATAAAAAGTCACATGAAAATTCCAAAGCAACTGAAAAACAGAAGACGAAAGAGATTAGGGCATTATCCCCGATCAACAGAGAAAACTCTCCCTCAGACTCAGGTCAAACTCATAAAACACAAATTCACTGCCTTCAGATCAATTCCAACTCTTAGTGACCCTAGAAAAGCGAATAGAACTGACCCTTTGTGTTTCCAAGAATAGAAATCCTCATCCTTCTCCTACAGGGCCTGATGCTTTCAATCCTGTGACTTTGTGATTCACAGCCCAACACACAACCCACTAAGCCACCAGGGCTCAAGCTTGTTCCCTGAATTCAGTTTTATCGTCTTCCAAACTGAGACTATAAATTTATCTTAGTAAAATCAAGCTGTGCTGAAGGTTTTGGCCAAAAACAAGACTCCAGGAATTAATGGAATACCAATGGAAATGTTTCAACAAGCTGATAAATCACCAGAAGCACTTAATGTCTATGCCAGGAAATTTGGAAGACAACTACTCAGCCAACTGACTGGAAGAAATCCTTACTTATACTCATTCCAAAGAAAGGGGACAAACAGAATGCTCAAATTATCGAGCATTATAATTAAGTCACAGGCAAGTAAAGTGTTGCTGAAGATCATCTAACAATAGGTGCACAATACATTGACAGGGAGCCTCCAGAGGTTCAGGCCCGAAGATGACATGGAACAAAGAATATAATTGCTGATGCCCAATGAATCTTGGCTGAAAGCAGAGAATTCCAGAAAGATGTTTACCTGGGTTTTATTCACTATACCCAGACATTTGACTGCATGAATCTTAACAAACTATGGATAGCCTTCAGAAGAATGTGTAACCCAGATCATTCCATTGTGCTCGT
This sequence comes from Echinops telfairi, assembly GCF_000313985.2. Taxonomy (NCBI): domain Eukaryota; kingdom Metazoa; phylum Chordata; class Mammalia; order Afrosoricida; family Tenrecidae; genus Echinops; species Echinops telfairi. The sequence continues at coordinate 11,158,425 of NW_022107407.1, read as the reverse complement.
GTGGAGTTTGTACATGAATCAAGAGGCAGTTATGCAAGCTTTGGGATTTATAACTGAAATTCCCTAAGGTCAGAAGAGGCAGATGACTACTATCCCAAGATTATAGAACCAGTGGTTATTGGACTATGGTTCAGATCTCTTGCCTTGAAGGCACGCCATGAATGGTGGCTTGGGACTATCATATACTTACTAATTTAATGCCCTCCTTGCTTTATTATGACATATATTAATTGAATAGGCATGATTCTGCCTTTATGGAGAAATGTTATTGAAAGTTTTGTTCTAGAATCTAAAGATTTGTTAACCAATCTGCATTTTTGGGTGAATTATGTCCAGTTACTTAAGAGTTTAGTCTGTACAAGTCAAAAATTTATGTGATGTGGTACATAGCCAACTTATACACGTATAATTTCCATTTCTCATCAGGGTTTTAAATTCTATAACAATGGCTAAATTAATTACATTGCCAATAGAATTATTTATGTTCTCTAACATAAAAGGATAGTGATGTCTCAAGTGAGCCAGAGACATGTAAACCATAAACATATGAATGGATTTGTGCTCCCACTCAATTCAAATTCCAAGTGAAGAACAACTTGTTATTATTGCCAGGCCCTTCCTGATGTGTGTCTTCCTATAGGAGATCACTGAAGATATAAGTGCTAGAGCAAAGTGTGGCAAAAAATCTAGATGATACCCAGCTATGAGGCCCCAAATAAGTCCACAGGAAAGAAGCACACCAGCCTGTGCACCCTCTATTCTAGGCAACTCAGTTTTCAGAATATTTGTTAGAATATTTTTCCTCAAACACTATTTTAAGTGCTAAACAGAATCCCAGCTAGGATGTAGATATACAGGTAGAGCAACGAGTCAAACATCCATTTATGGAATGTGAAAGACTCCTCTCACTCAATACCATGACATATGACTTGTCTTCCCACTAAAGAATTTGGTACTGAAGAAAAGTGTGGTATGTGGTTCATACTTGTTTCTTTCTCAAAAACATCTTATTACTACAAAACTTAGACTAGTGTAAGGTGTTACTTCTATATTTTTATGATTAATAATGAGTCATCAAATATATCTGAGACAACTAAATTTTGCATAAACCATGCCCCATAGCTTTTCCTTTTGCATTCTCTGTGCTTTCCTTCCCTGGTAGCATCGTGGGTACTCATTGGGCCACTCACTGCCAAGTCAGCAGCCAAGTCAGCACTTTGAAACAACAGCGGCTCTGCACGAGAGCGATAAGGCTTTCTACTCCCGGAAAGAATTACAGTCTTAGAAGCCCACAGAGGCAGTTCTAGTCTGTCCTGTAGGGTCCGTAGGTGTTAGAATCGACTCAGTGACAGGGAGTTGTCTGTTTTTGTACTTTCCTGTCTCCTTATTTTGACTTTGCTGTTCCTCCCACTAGCAGTCCTATCCTGTCTTTCTTCCTAATAATCCAAATTCTACTTGTGTTTCAACTGTTTTAACTGCTTCATCATGAAATACTCTTGGTATTTATGTGAATTAAAAATGTATTTATAAAACTGATAAATTTTTAAGACCAAATATTTCATGTATGACAAAAGCTTAAATCTTTTGATGTTAAAGAGAAAGAAATGCACCTTCAAAAAATGAACTGGGAAAAATATTGCCTCATATTTTACTAGATAATACCTACTATCCAATTGTGGTATCTATGGTGAAATAAAGGGAGGCATGTCATGTCTGACCTCTGCCTCAGGGGAGTCATCCTTGGTCAGCTGTGAAGTTGGGCTTCCTTTCCCAAGTGAAGCTAGGGATCAGACATGGCTTCCATGCCATTTCCTTAGTATTCATTTGAAAAATATTACCTATCAAGCATCAGTTAATTAGTCTATTGTGCCAACCTGGCCGATAAACACATGGGGGGTTAATTAAAGGGCAGAGGGATAAATGGCTAAGTGATCCTCGCCTTTCGAGTTCTTAGGTCTCTTGCTTTCTGATGGTCAGACCAGGGTGCAGCTGCCTTAGCCAGTTCCCTGTTTAGCTGGCAAGGCTCATGTCCTGTGAGACATCCCTGAGGAGAAGCCACATGGACCTACCCCGATGCATCCCTGGGTGCTAGAGCAGCCATGTGGAGACCCCGGCCAGTGCTGAGATGCTTACATGCTCACTGACTCAGCTTTCCTCCTGCAGTTGGTAGGGTGTATTTTGTGAGATGGAGGAGGACTTTGTGGATTGGTGTCGGACATATGGGCTAATGTTGGACTTGTGGGCTTGGGCAGCCCTGGGTTGGGATGTTTTCTTGATGTGCATTCACCCTTTATATAAAACTCTCTCTTATACATGAGTTTCTGTGTATTTGTTTCTCTGAAATACCCAGACTAGCACAAAGTATCACCTAGGACACACAGTGCAGGAATTACCTCTGTAGAAACACTGAAAATAAAAGAGAGGCATAGAGACGGGTTTGCTTTGTGAGTGTATGTGGTTTATGCTCAGAAGGACCACAAGTTTGGTTGAATGTGCTGTAGCCACCGTCTTGAAATCATAATGATATCTGAACATAGATCCCTCTGTTTTCATTTGGCTTTGGTGCCTACACATCATTCACCTGGTTCTGAATGAAGCAACCAGGAATAGAGAATAACACCTACACAGTTATTTCTGAATGATGCTACATTAACTCTCCAGGGAAATGTGTGCACCTCAGTCTAGGTTCTCTCATTCTAACTAGTCAGTCACCAATTCCACACAAGTCAGAAAAAGCAGATCTGTACCTCTCATGCCACATGGATGCTAAATTAACTAACCCAGCCCCTCTTTCTGTTGAGTTGGAGGACCGTCAATTTGGGATTATTACACCAACCGTCTTCTACTGACCATAAACCAACATTAATAGTATAAAATATCTTTTATTGGTAAAGACGAGAACAGATTGTTTTTATAATAATTATAATTTAACTAGTAGATTTCTTCTAGACTTAAAATCAGTGGGAAATTGAGAAAGGGCCAAGTTTTAAAATAATTTTAATAGAAGAGGCCTCATGGGTTGGGAAGACTCGGTACCACTGACATAGTTTCATTCCTTCATCTCACGGATGGAGCTCAGAGAGCTAGAGCAGCACTGTATGCGTCAGTTAGCACACCGAGATGAGAATAAGTGCCTAACTGAAATCCTCAAATATAAAGAATCGCAATTTCCAAAATTTACATATAAACTGGTGGTGGTGGCTGAGTATCCTTCAGCATTTGACCATTCCACAAAGTTTATTGGGTCCTTTGATATTCAGGAGGTTTCCTGGGCACCCCTGGGGCACAGTAGGGGTCACACTTCAAGGTTGCTGGTCTCCTGGAGCTGGCAGTTCTACACTTGCAGGCAGACAATTAGTGAGGGCACAGGGTGGGGGTAGGGGGCCCTGTTAGGTGCTCTGAAGAAAACACACCAGGGGATAGAATAAAGAGGGGTGGCAGCATAGGGTGGGCAGGAGTCTGTGGCTGACAGAAAGGGTCCCTTGTCTCAAATGCCAGAGTAAATCACAGTCAAAGCTGCAGACTAAACCCAACACCAACACGGGATCCACGATCTGTGCCAACAACTAAACTGTAAGGGAATTTTACCTGCATTTTTTCAAGCTGAGCTGAAGATTATTGGGCAATAGCTCTTTTGTTAAGTATTCAACGAAACATAAAGACACAGTCTCAACTCAGGGCACTGCTCATTCCAACTAATGTCAGCCACTGTTCAGAGACGGGTTGAGCCAGCACCGTTCTACAGGTGAGGAAAACCTCACTCACCAAGCCCTTTGTTTTCAAACTTCTATGTGTCTGATGTTCATTTCTTTGTTGAAAATTCAGCAATTTCCTAGACAGAAAGTAAAAGGATAGTATCAGATTAAAGAGACAGCACAATGAGGAGAGGAAAACGATTGTGAGAGGTAGGAGAAAGGCAGCCCCAAACTGGAGGAACAGCTTGCCCCAGAGTCTTGCTTTCGCAAGCCTACCCAGGACCTTGCTCAGTGCTGCACTTTCCATTCCTACAGAAGTCCAGGGTCCCCTACAGTTACATGAACTTCCTTCTTATTAATCCATCCCACCATTCCCTCCTTTGTACACTTACAAGGTTTATATTGATAGACTTAGAGAATCCACTTATCTATGAGGTCCCCCTTCATTTATTATTGTTGGCATGAATTTCCCTCAGAGATTCTGACTCATGCCAAACCTTTGATTCTAGTTGTCTCGGTTACCGATTGTAATAACCATGCTGCAAACAGATCACCTAAATCTTCTCACGACCCTTGAGTATTCTGACTCACGGTGACCCTCCAGGACAGAGTCGAACTCTCTAACTTCATTTCTCTCATCCTTCCTAATTCTTCCACGAAGATTTCCAAGACTATAAATCTTTACAGGAATAGAAAGTCTCGTCTTTTTCTCGGGGAGCACCTGGTGACTTCAAATCTGCTGACCTTGTGGTTAGCAGCCCAACTCGAAGCCCATTGTGCCTCCAGGGCTCCTTTTACCTCCGTCCCAGTCATGCGAAACAATAGCCACAGATTATTGTTCATTCAGGGAATTCACCCCTCGGTTCTTTCTCTGGGGGCTGAGGAGTGTGGATTGATAGCTCGCCTGCGATGATCAGTAACCCTGCGACTATCATGAGAGTATAACCAGTGTACATGTGCAAGTGCATTTTCAAGCCTCTATTTGTGTTGCACTCGCTTTTGTATCACTGGTAAAAGCAAGTTTTGCATCAAGCCTCCATCTAAAAGAGAATTACCAGAGGACGTTGCTGCAAGGAGGGCCTTGGGAACAAGGACTATGACTTTATGACTCTAATGAGTCATGTGCTCAGAAATCAAGGAGGAATAATCTACAGCCAGATGAGCAAATAAGGATAAGTCAAAAATTACTGATATAAAACCATAAAAACCTCTATTAAACCAAGATATCACAATATGAAGACATTATTTATTAATATATCCTCTATCTAGGTCTACATAATTTTGAAAGCAGTGTTTCCATTTCTGTGATCTTTTCCCATAACCTTGCTTGTAAAAGTGAGGAGGACTTGAGGCACTTACTGATGAACACCATGTTTCCCCGAAAATAAGACATCCCCTGAAAATAAAACTTTCTTACAGTTTTGCCTCTCGCTGAAATATAAGGCATCCCCCTGAAAATAAGACCTCCCCTAACATAAGGTCTCCCCAATAATAAGGCCCCCCGAAGCTACCCTAACTCTGGACTCTGGCCGAGCAGCTCATTGTTGGCCGCAGCGCAGCCAGAGCAGACAGGAAGTGCGAGTAAATGTACCATAGATTATGAGTAAATGTATGATAGATTGTTGTACATGGAAATAATGTAGTAACAAGAAATTCTTGATACTGGAGGATTCACAATTTGTCTGGTTATGCTGGTTTGTGATGACAACTACTGCTGTACCGTACACAGGTAATAAATTTCCTTTTTGGTTGTTTAACAATAAATATGTACCATATTCTTTTTCATGGAAAAATAAGACCTAGCACATCTTTGGGAGCAAAAATTAATATAAGATAGGGGAAACAGGGCATTAAGGATCGTGGCCTTCAGTATGAATTACAACTCAATGTAAACAAGACTACAATTCTGAAAACTGGACCAATAGGTGACATTCTAAAACATGGAGAAAAGATTGAAGTTACCAAGAATTTTGTCTTGCTTGGACGCAAAATCAATGTTCACAGAAGCAGCACTGAAGAGACCAAAAGACACATTGTACTGGTAACTGTTCTGCACAAGATCTCTCTAGAGTGTTAAAAAGGAAAGGTGTTACTAAGGTGGGTCTGAACCCACTCGCAGATGGAACCTAACAAAACAAACAAACAAAATCCTCTCCTAAAGAGTTTTGTGCTCTTTGATTCATAGTACATTAAAAGAGCATCTTCAAGGGATTGAAATTGTGGGTTTTTAAAAATTATTCTTTGAATTTGTGTTATTGTTGTTGTTAGATGCCATTGAGTTAGCTTGAACCCACAGAGATCCTATGAACAACAAAGTGAAACTGTCTAATCTTGCCCCCTCCTCACCATTGCTCCTACGCATAGGCTAGGTCGCACTTACTATGTCAATACAGCTCTTTGAGGGCTTCTTTAATTTTTCTCTACCCCTCCACTTTACCAAACATGATTTTTTTCTCCAGGGACAGGTCTCTCTTGACAATATGCCCAAAATATATTAGATGAAGTCTTGTCATCCTATCTCTAAGGAATACTCTGGTCATACTTAGTCCAAGACAGAACAATTTGTCCTTTTAGCAGTTCATGGTACTTTCAATATTCTTCTCTAGCACCACAATTCAAATGCATTGACTTCTTTGAGTTTAGGAACTCAAAAGAAGCCCCCTCCCCACCTCCCCGCCCCCGCCTTTAGACTGAGAATGCGAGACTTTGTCTCATGTACATCGTTATTTATTTTTGTTTTTAAATAGTTTTATTGACATAATTAGCATATCATACAAATCAATAGTTCAACCATATTGAGAAGAGTTGTGCACAAATAAAGACTTAAGGAGCAAACTCCATCTGTAGACAATTGGATATGCCCCCACAGAAGGGTTATAAGGAAGGGGCGATTCAACCAAGGTGCAGTACAGCACTGACAAAACACACATCATTCCTCTGAATGCTTTCTTCCTGCCACTACCATGTCCCAGTTCTACCTGACACATCTGGCTAGACCGGAGAACACACATTGGTACAGATAAGAGCTCTCGGCACATGGAATTCAGGACAGATAAACCCCTCAAAAGCAGTAGTGGGAGTAGCGATATCATGAGGGTGGGGTGATGGCTGGGGAGGGAGAAGGGGGAGAAAGGGGGAACCCATCACAACGTTGGATATATATCCCCACCCCTCACGAAGGGGACAAATCACAGAAATGTGTGTGAAGGGAGACAAAGGATAGTGTAAGATATGAAAGAATATTAACAATATATAATTGATCAAGGATTCATGAGGTTGGGAGGGTGAGGGAGGGAAGGAAAAAAGAGGAGCTTATACCAAGGGCTCAAGTAGAAAATGTTTTGGAAATGATGATGGCAACATATGTACAAATATGTTTGATACAATTGATGTATGGAATGTTATAAGTGCTGTAAGAGCCCCTGATAAAATTATTTTAAAGGGGGGGGGACAATTTCAGGTCTATAGGATAAATGGTGCATGGTCTCTCCATGAAATTCCCCCAGGTACACTGTTGTGATGGGGGCAGGGGGGTGGGGATTGATCCTGAGTACAACTTTTCTGGCCTTCTGATCAATGCAGTTTCCCGTTTTCTTAAAATATTTTCTTGATAAGCCCCCATGATCATTCTTTTTCTTTCAAGAAAATCTATCCTCTGGGATCCCAAAAGTCAGTTGACTTCACCTTTTGAACTGACTTTTCTGCTGTGGCAGTGACATAATTTCCTGTCAACTTGAGGGAAGGAGTGGAGTCTAGCCTGTTAATCAGGTAATAGGTAGGCAGAGGTGCCCCTGTGTGGACATGGCCTTCTCCTAAGGATTCTGGGAGCTGCTATTTTCCTTGCTGGAAGTGGGACACATCCTCTCTCTGCTTTACATTCCCAATGACAAGCCACATAGAGCCACGCTAGAACCCTGGAGATGTGTCCACTGCCATTGGACCCACAGGATTTTCCACCCGCTGGCCTGTGATCATCCTGCATTCGACATCATTGCATGTGCTGCGTGAGTCTGAAGAAGAATTCATGGGCTAATATTGGACATATAGGCTAATATTGAACTTATGGATTTGATCTGGACTGGGCTGGGATGGCTTATTGATGCATAATTACTTCGTTATAAAGTTCTCTCTTAAATATATATGAGTGTCTCTAGATTTGTTTCTCTAGTTAACCCAGATGAACACATCTCCCTTGAATTTAACTGGTCTAGCAGATCCCCGCAGATGCCACTATTTTAATTGAACTTATTTTTTAAGGTGCCCTAACAGAACTAAGACAAGTGTACTTCACGAAAATTTATCTGCAACCGTCCACTGATTGCAAAGACTTGTTCAAACACACTTGAACAATTTAATGTAAAGAAGATGGCAAAGGCATGTTCAATCCTGTGCATTGTGAGCTAGAACCCTAGCAGCAATACTTTTGGACCCACCCCACGTTTATAAAGTTAGCACAGAGGAGAAGTCCTACATAGCATTTCTGAGTTGGGCCACAAGTCATTCACAGCTTCCTGTAGGAAGATAAAGGCTAAGGAGTACAGACTCCTGAGGGAAGGAAAGAAATAGCAATGACACGTGTTATCTTCTTTTCAGTGTCTGAGACCTGCCCTTCCTTCTTTACGATGTAACACGGTGCCTATGAAAAGTGCACCAAACACAACCAAACTCACTGCCATTGAGTCCATTCTAATTCATAGGGACCCTTTATGGCACAGCAGAACTGCCGAGACTTTCTGAGGCTGTAACCCTATGCAAGAGTAGAGAGCTTCATTTTTCTCCTGAGGAGTGGCTGGCCTGTTAGCTGCCTGATGGGTAGCCCACTATACCATCAGGGCTCCTGGAGATATGCACCGCTATACCACACGCATCAATACAGCATAACAGTTACGGATACATGTTCTGCAGTTAATAGGTTGGATTTAAATCCCCACCTTGCTACTTCCTAGTAGAGAGATTTTTGGCAAGCTTATTTAAACTGTACTTCAGAATCTTAAACTCTTAAACAAAGATAAGATTCTACCTGCTTGAACAGTTATAGTAAAGGTTGACGTATTACATGAAGCAGACTTAACACAATGTTAGACACAGAGTAAGTGGTCAATAAATGTTAAGTATTATTATTTTATCAGTTGGTTTTCCTACCCTAACTTTTTGCTCCTCAGCTTTACTTTTCTAAATTCTATTTACCCTCATTCCTATTGTTGCAACGGCAGCATGGCTGTATGAATGCGAATGTATATTCACGCCTCTCTGTTCTCAGTAAGAGTGAAATAACAGTGATTATTGGCAATGGATTCAAAAATTGTTACCATTTCATCCAATGCAAAAGATAATAAAAGTGAAAATATATCATCTCAGGGAAACAGTTTGCCCAGCAATCCCAAATTAAAGATGTGGGACTTGCAAGATATGAAATGACAAGCTTTTTGATTTTGAACATGGTAAATTATGTTTAGTGATAATCATATATAGATTCAAAGTATCTAAAATGGAAAATATAAATCATATTACCCATGATCATAAACAATAGAAGAGCTTTTATTAAAATTTTGCACAGTTGCCTTCCTTTTAATATAACAGGCATAGTTTTCCTATCTCAACATATGGTTTGACAAATATGACACATAGTTGGAAAAGCTTAACACTTTTTATCCCCTCCCACTGTTACAATGTAGTTTCTATGGAATGTTCAAAGCCAGCAACTGGTGTTTTACTTTGATACCTCTATGCCTCACAATTCAAACTGGAAAACTAGTTTCAGAGAGAAAATTACATACTGTTATTTCCAAATCGATCAGAGTATATCTAGCCTACTAAAACCTGTAGTTCCAGTATGCAATTTTAATTGATTGTGGTGTTTAATTTTGAGGTCCACCCTGACCTGAAAAGAAGTAAACTCTGGTTCTGGAATCTCCTAAACGCTGGGCATTCATACAATAGACATTTCCTAGACCCAAATTCAGGCTCTGTGATTGTGATTGTGAATAGATGATGGATAACAGCAAACTCTGTGCCCAAGGGACTCAAACCTAGAAAGGAAATTAGGTAAGGTCAGTGAATTTAATGGTAGTTGGGGAGAAGTCCATGATTTGTTCTCTGCTATAGACTGTAACCTTCTCAAGAGCAGGAAGGTACCAGGCTACTTTCCATTATCTACAGTGCTGGTACTACTCTCTGCACAAAAATAGCACAACTCTAAGACCATAAGCTGTTGTGTTTCAAAGCAAAAAAGAAATGGATAAATCGTCTGGCACATTGGGCCACCCAACAGAAAACATTATTTCCTTATCAACCTCTGTGGTAGTTACATAATCTGGTGTCAATTTGGAACTTGATAGGATTAAGAGTGAAAGGGTAGAGTCTAGTCTGTCAATCAAATCATAGCCAATGAGGCCTCTGTGTGAGCATGGCCTTCTCCTGAGAATTCTGGGAATTCCTGGATTTCCTCCTGGGAGGCAGGAGTCTCTCTCTCTCTCTCTCCTCACTCCCTGTGAGACATCTGTGAGAAGCCACATGGACCTACCCAGATGCAGCCCTGGGTGCTGGAGAAGCCAGATAGAGACCCCTGCCAATGCTGAGATGCTTACAATGCCACTGGGTCTACAGGAATCCCCACCCACTGGCCTGTAATCTTTCTACATTCAGCGTCATTGCATGTGTTTCGTGAGTCTGAAGAGGAATTTATAGATTGGTATCAGACATATGGGTTAATATCGGACTTATGGACTTGATCTGGACTGGGCTGGAATGCTTCCTCAATATTCAATTGCTCTTTTATATAAACCTCTTTCTTTTAAAAAAATTATTTTATTGGAGGTTTGTACAATTCTTATCACAATCCATCCATACATCCATTGTGTCAAGCACATATGTACATTCGCTGCCCTCATCATTCTCAAAACATTTGCCTTCTACTCTAGCCCCTAATATCAGCTGCCCATTTTCCCTCTCCCTCCCCACTGCCCCCTCCCTCATGAACCCTTCATAATTCACAAATCATTATTGTTTTGTCATAAGTTAGACTGTCCGACGTCTCCCCCTGCCCTCTTCTCTGCTGTCCATCCCCCAGGGCAGAGGCTATACGTAGATTCTTGTAATCGGTTCCCCCTTTCTACCCAACATTCCCTCCACCCTCCAGGCCTCACCCCTCTTACCACTGGTCCTGAAGGAGACGTCTGTCCTGGATTCCCTGTGTTTTCAGTTGCTATCTGTACAATGTACATCCTCTGGTCTAGCCAGATTTGTAAGGTAAAATTGGGATCATGATGGGGGGTGGTGGTGGAAGCATTCAAGAACTAGAGGAAAGTTATGTTTCATCATTGCTACCATTAACCCTGATTGGTTCATCTCCTCCCCACATCCCTTCAGTAAGGGGGTGTCCAGTTGCCTACTGATGGGCTTTGAGTCTCCACTCTGCACTAACCCACCTTTACAATGATAGGATTTTGTGTTCTTTGATGCTTGATACCTGATCCCTTCGACAACTCATGGTCACACAGGCCGGTGTGCTTCCTCCATGTGGGCTTTGTTGCTTCTGAGTTAGTTGGCCGCCTGTTTATCTTCAAGCATTTATGACCCCAGATGCTATATCTTTTGATAGCCGGACACCATCAGCTTTCTTCACCACATTTGCTTATGCATACGTTTATCTTCAATGATCATATCAGGAAGGTAGGCACCCACTGATATGACTTTTCTTTGATGTCTGATAAATGGTCCCTTCTACACCTCATGGTCAGACAGGCTGGTGTGCTTCCTCCATGTGGGCTTTGAGGTTTCTCAGCTAGATGGCTGCTTGTTTGTCTTCAAGCCTTTAAGACCCCAGATGCTATATCTTTTGGTAGCTGAGCACCATCAGGTTTCTTCGCCACATTTGCTTATGTTCACCTTTTTCTTCAGCAATCATGTCGGGAAGGTGTGCATCATGGAATGCCAATTCAATAGAACAACGTGTTCTTGCATTGAGTAAGTGCTTGAGTGGAGGCCCAATGTCCATCTGCTTTCTTAATACTAAACCTATAAATATATGCACGTAGATCTGTTTCCCCACACTCTTATCCAAATATATTTACATATGTACATTACATTCTTAAAACCTCTATAAATACCCTTTGTCACCTAGTTCTTTCCTCTATTTCCTTTTACTTTCCTCTTGTCCCTCTATCATGCTCAGCCTTCATTTGGGTTTCAGTGACCTCTCTCGGTTACATTGCCCTTGCTGAATCCCTACCAGGCCTCTCACACCCTTCTTGCCACTGATTTTGGATCACTTGTTGCTCCCCTGTCCCTGGGTTGGTCAGCACCACTTCCTTACCCCCACCTCCCCCACTCCCATGTCCCCCTGGAACCACTGTTCCCGTTGTTTTCTCCTCCAGACTATTCATCCAGTCTACCTTATCTAGATTTTCTTATACACATAACAGTGTCTCTGGATTTGTTTCCCTAGATAACCCAGACTAACACCACCTCCTAGCTTTAGCATCACAAGAGTAAAATTAGTGATTTCCTAAAAATAATAAAACAAGCAAGATAGGAAACATTTTTCATTGTATTGACAAGAATCCCCTAAAAAATAACAGCATATCCTAAGGGGTAATTAAAGATCCTTTATTCAAGTCACTAATTATAATGATATGTGCAGGGTTGTGGTTGTCACCTGCTATGATTGTCCTGGGTCCTCCACCATCACAATGATCTGTTGGGGATTGCTCCCTTATACTGCATAGAATTTTCATTAAGAGTTTTTTGGAAACAGTTCAATCACCAAGGTTTCCTTTTTCCCTAGTCCATCTTGGTCTGGAAGCTCCACCATAACTTGTTCAGAGTCATACCAACATGAAAGTCACCACTGAGAGATGAGTCCTGGCTGAACATAGGGTGCTATGGCCAAAAATTGGATTGAAGATGAGGCATCTATCAATAAACCACCATGGCTCCATGAACAAGTTAAAGCTAAACAGATTAGGATGGTGAACTATTCCCTAGAGGAAAAAGGAGAGGAAGCTTCTGCGAGAGAAGGCTGCCTGACCTGCCATGCCTCCACTATGAAGCACATCCTGTGTGGAAAGAAGCTAGAAGAGATACCTCATCATTCCCTCTTCCCATTCAGTCATCTCCAACCAGTGCCTTCAATGGGTGAAAGACAAGGGACTCAGCTGATGTACTCTGTCGAGGCTGGCCTCCCCAACATGGAACTGATTGGAGGATGGCACATAGCAGATTTGGTGGGGTGGAACGAACACTACTTCACTCATTAATAAATTATGAATTCTCAAATGTTCTATATGAGGTAATAATGCCTCAGTGAGATAGATTAAAACAATGTTGCAACAGTGGCTACAACAATGGGCACAGGTAATAACAGTTGTGAGGATGGTCAGGGGCCCGAAGAGTATGTCTTTCTGCTATTCATCTGTCAATATAAGTTGGAGCTGAATCAAGAGCACCTAACAAAAGCAACAAAACAAGCAATAGAAGTAGCAGACATAGAGGAGAGATGCCAAACCACATTCTTCAGACCCAACACAGAGAGAAAGCCTTCCCATAGGGTCAGAACCCTGAATTGGGACTTTCAGCCTTCCAAACTCTAAAGAAAATACATTTCAATCTGTCAAAACTACCCACTTGTGGTATTTCCTTTATAGCAACATGAGATAACTAAGACAGCACTAGAGGCACCAAAAGTAATAGAAGATAGATTTGTCAGCTCAACAGGCTCATCATCAAGTAGTAGAGAAAATGATTGTGAGATGCAGGCAATATTCAAGTTCTCTCCATCAACTCATTTTCTGCTATTGGTGGGAGTAGAAGTGAGGATGGAGTACAGGTGACTTGAATCAGACACCATGAATCACTTCCCTCCATAAGCCAGCCAGAACCACTTTAAGTTCCTATTTATCTTCCTTGCAGTGTGCAGTGCAACAGGGTGCTTCTGTGGGGTGTTTGTATGTACATGCTTCCTAGAGGAAAAAAATATGACTATCAAGATGGTATACTTAGTCTATTCAAATAAGTCTAAGCAGTCTACACTCAGGTAGCTTTATTAAAATGGCATTTATTACTAAAAAAAAAAAGACGAATCAAAAAGATGGATAGGCAATTGAAAGAGATCAATTAGATTCATGGTGTTGATCTTCTGCAGCCTTTCTGACACCTCAGTTGAGGGCAGGGGGAGTTCTTTATTTCATTTAGTAAATGAAATAGGGCTTTAAGATGCAATAGGAGAATAAAAGGTACCCAAAGACACAGGTGAACAAAACGTGACACCAGGAATAACACAGTTGGTAAAATTACTATTTCCTGAATCTACTATGTACAAAAAGGACTAATGAGGTTAAATGAATTTTAAAAGGAGTGAAAACTATCTGTTAATTGCATTTTATCTTTTTCTAGCAAACTAATTCAGAGCTATGACCTTTATTTAAAGCTGTTATCTGTTTTCTGGGATCTATGGCCCCCTCTCTATGAGCAAAGGCTGATGTGATACTAATATCCGTCTTAGAAAGGACGGATAAGAGAAATAAAAAGTGGCTCATGGAGAAAGACTATGACATATAGTGTAACGGTGACCCTTGCAGCCTAATACAGGGAAGAAACGAGTAATTGGTTTAGAGAAAAGCACATTTTTCCAAGACTTAAAAAGAAATCATAACCCAAACTCTTATATTAGTTAACTCTAAGCACAATTGGACCTTAACACAAACAAGCCATTTGTCACTGTGAGAATAATTTTTCTTAGGGACATTGAAAACAATTTTAAAAAGTAATAAAGTATTTAAAGGGAGTTGTCAGGTTGGAAATGAGACGCTCTAAAAAATGCACTGTCGCTATTTCTTTACACTACCTTAGTGTACAAAGTGAGTCATTATAAAATTCACTTGTTACATTATCATTTTACCAAATTCTTCCACTTCTGCTGCTATGGTTAGGAAACATCCATACTTAAAAAGGTTCTGCAGATGGACACAGAATTCACCTCCCTTGCAGTAAATAAAAGACCAAGGTCCTCTGGCCATACAACAGAACACTTATGGAACTTCCATCAATATGACCTCACTTTGAAGATGCGTGATCCCAGGTCAAGGCACATTTGATGCCCCATACCTGCTCTACTCATTCTCTAAGAGCAGAAACACGGGGCTGTACATCACAGAGATAAGTCATGTTACTTTCAGCTATAAACAGCAGGAAGTAGCATTATTGCCTTTGGTTACCTGGCCTCAGAAATGGTACATCATTTCAGAAATGGTACATCATATATCCCATTGGAAACCATAAACCTGACAGAGGTAAAGGCAAGGAAATTAGGCTAGAATCCAATGTGGAAGTGGCATGTGCACATGCAAAGAGAGGAGGAATTGTGATGGTCATCCTTAGTAAATGTAACCTCCCAATGTAGATAGAAACAATTCCCTCTATAGCACATAGATAATATCTACTCTCTTGTTTTTAGCTATATTTTAATTGTTTATGACATAAAACTTTAAAATCTGGTAACCTACTGCTTGAAAATAAATTTGAATAAGGATCCAATAAATACTACTGGAATAATTTATATGGTGCTTGTCCATATCAAAAAGACCTTAATCTTACATGATATACATAAAAACGTTATTCCACATAGTTCAAAGACTTATATGTAAAAGGTAAATGTGTTAAATATTTAGAAGAAAATATAGAGTGATACCACAGGATCAAAACATTTTTATTAAAGAAGATGGCCAAAGAATTGTACAAATATGCTTGCTACAATTGGTGTATGGAATAAGAGCTGTAAGAGCCCCCAATAAAATGATCTTTTAATTAAACAAACATAGTAGAAAAGATTAAGAAATATAATTACATTAAAATCAGCAACTGGTATCTAGCCCTATCTGCTCCTGTATCAATTTACAGCCTTGAAAACTGTATACAGGATCACTGTAAGTTGGAATTGACTCAATGGTAATGGCTTTTTGGAGATTTGAAGGTGCTGTGGGTTAGATATTGGTTTGCTAAACATGGATTGGCAGTTCAAATCCACAAACCACTCAGTGAAAGAAAGATGAGGCTCTTGGAAAGCCTGTACAGGACCACTATGAGTCAGAATCTACTCGTGATGACAGTGGTTTCTTTGTTTTTGCTTTTAAATCAAGTCCTGGTGGCACTGTGGGTTCAATAATTCAAACCCACAATAAGAAGATGAGACTGCCTGCTACCCTAAAGATTTACTAGAGTTTTACTTTGCAATTGTTGTTAGTTTGGGTTTGTTGTTGTTGTTTATTTGTATTTTATCATTTTTCTGTAAATTAAATCTAGGCTTAGTAAATTTTGACACACAGTAACTGGATTAATGGTTCCAAGGAAGGTTGGAGGAAAATGGGGAGTGAATAATGATAAAGACAAGAATTTTAAATGCTCTAAAATTGATTGTGGTGAGGATTGTACAACTCTTCTTGATGTGATTGAACTATTGAATTGTATGATATGAGAATTATATGCCATCGCTTGTCGGCCTTTTGGCTAAGATCAAGTGGAGAATTATATAACAATAAAATTGTTAGAAAAAAATTGTAACTTGGAATGTACCAAGTATAAATCTAGGAAATGATGAAGAATCCATAAAGATCAATATCCCAGGGGTTAATGAGCTGAAATGGACTGTTATTAGACATTTCGAATCAGAAAATTGTGTGGTTCACAATACTATGAATTACACAATCAAGAAGAATGACTTTGCATTCATCGTCAAAAAGGACATCTCAAAAATCTATCTTGTATTCCCATACAAGGAAATCGAATTGATATAACTATTTTTCAAATGTATGCACCAAACACTAAAGCTGGTAATACAGAAATCTAATAATCCTACCAACATCTTCAGTTTAAAATGTATCAAACATAGTCAATATGTGTTGATAATGATTGGTGATTGGAATGTAGATGTTGGAAACAAAGAAGAAGGGATCAAACCAAACTCACTGTTCTGGAGTAACTACTGACTCATAGGGGCCCTGTAAGTCAGAGCAGCACTGCCTTTGTGGATCTCTGAGGCTGTAACTCTACAGGAGGAATAAGTCTCAGCTTTCTCCACCTGCACAGCTGGTGGTTTTGAACTGCTTGTCTTTTGTTGAGCAGCCTGATATGCAACCTTATTTTTTCTTTTAAAAATCATTTTACTGAGGGCTCATACAACTCTTATCAAAATCCATACATACATCTATTGTGTCAAGCACATTTGTACATATGTTGCCATCATCATTCTCAAAACATTTTCTTTCTACTTGAGCCACTAATATCAGCTCATTTTCCCCTCCCTCCCTCACAAATCCTTGATAATTTATAAATTATTATTATTTTTCATGTCTTACACTGTCCAACATCTCCCTTCACCCACTTTTCTGCTGTCCGTCCCCCAGGGATGGGGTTATATGTAGATCCTTTTGATTGGTTCCCCTTCTCTACCCCACCTTCCCCCTATCCTCCTGGTATTGCTACTCTCATCACTGGCCTTGAGGGGTTTATCTGTCCTGTATTCCATGTGTGTCCAGGTTTTATATTTGTACCAGTGTACATCTTCCTGTCTAGCCAGATTTGTAAGGTAGAATTGGAATCATGATAGTGGGGGGAGGAAGCATTAAAGAAGTGGAGGAAAGTTGTATGTTCCATTTTGGCTATACTGCACCCTGACAGGCTCGTCTCCTCCCCGTGACCCTTCTGTGAGGGGATGTCCAGTTGCCTACAGATGGGCTTTGGGTCTCCACTCCACACTCCCCCTCATTCACAATGATATGATTTTTGTTCTTTGATGCCTGATACTTGATCCCACTGACACCTCATGATCACACAGGCTGGTGTGCTTCTTCCATGTGAGTCTTGCTGTTTCTCAGCTAGATAGCCATTTGTTTATCTTCAAGCCTTTAAGACCCCAGATGCTATATCTTTTGATATCTGGACACCATCACCTTTCTTCACCACGTTTGCTTATGCACCCACTTTGTCTTCAGCAATCATGTCAGGAAGGTGAGGATCATGGAATGGCAGTTTAAGAGAACAAAGTGTTCTTGCATTGAGGAAGTACTTGAGTAGAGGCCCAATCTACATCTGTTACCCGAATACTAAACCTATAAATATATGCACATAGATCTATTTCCCCATTGTCATATATAAATGTATTTACATGTGTGCATGCCTGTATTTGGACCTCTATAAATGCCTTTGCCTCCTAGTTCTTTCCTCTATTTCCTTTTACTTTCCTCTTGTCCCACTATCATACTCATCATTCATTTGGGTTTCAGTAATTTATCTCGGTTACATTGCCCTTGATCAAGTCTTACCAGGCCTCCTACATCATCCTTGCCATCAATTTTGGGTCACTTGTTGTTCCCTTCTCCCTGGGTTGGTTAACACCCACTTCTTTTCCCCTGCCCTCTAACACCCACTTCCTTTCCCCTTTCCCCTCTCCATGTCCCCCCAGATCCGTCAGTCCTGTTGTTTTCTCCTCCAGATTGTTTATCCTGCCTATCTTATCTAGATATACCTGCAGAAATAATAATAAGCACAAAAATAAGACAGAGCAAAACAAAAGAAAACAAAAATACAATGACAAAAAAAGCACCTGTAAATAGTTCAAGATCTGTTTGTTGACCCTTGAGAGTGTTTTCCAGTTGAGCCTGATGGTGTGCCCCAAAGACTGTTTTTGGTATTCCCTCAGGACTTCCTTGCTCTGCTCCCCTTGCTGTTCTTCTGTTGCATGCCCTTAGTGTTTTGCCTCGGTGTGGTGGGGTCAGAATGGGCACAATTTCTGCACTGTGTCTCCAGTGTTGTCACCAGTAGGGCCATGGGACAGCAAGGGATGTCATATCTTCTACAAGATACATAACCATTTATACCACCAAGGCTACTCCTTATAAGAAAGAACAGTAGTTGGAAAATATGGTCTTGGTGACAGAAATGAAGCTGGAGATTACGTAACAGAATGTTGTAAGACCAACAACTTGTTCGTAACACATATCTTTTTTCGACAACACATATGGTGACTGTATACATGTAATTCTTCAGATGCAAAACACAGAAATCAAGCTGACTCCATTTGTGGGAAGAAGCAATGGTGAAACTCACAACAGCTAAAACCAGACCAATGGGACAACAGTGAAACAGACCATCAATTGCTCAAATGTAAGTTCAGGTTGAAGGTAAATGGAAACAAGTCCAAGAGAGCCAAAATATAACCTTGAATATGCCTGTCTGATTCTGGGAACATTTCAAGAACAGGCTTGATGCATTAAACACTAACAAGAGAACACCTGATGAGCTTTGGGATGACAGCAAGAACATATAACTTAAAGAAAGCAAAAGGTCATTTAAAAGACAGGAAAGAAAGAAAAGCTCAAAGTGGATGTCAGACAAGACTCTGAAACTTTCTCTTAATCATTAAATGGAACTTGCTCTTAATCATTGAATGACTAAGTAAACTTACTCTTAATCATGGAGTAACTAAGTAACAAATGGAAGACTTTATGAAGTGAAAAAGCTGCATAAAAAACTTAAAGGGACCACAAATCTGGCTAGACCACGGGTACAGATAAGAGATGGAAACACAAGGAATCCAGGACAGATAAACCCCTCAGAACCAATAATGAGAGTAGAGATACCAGGAGGGGAAGGGGAAAGTAGGGGGAGAATAGGGAACTGATTACAAGGATCTATATATAGCCCCCTCCCGGGGAGACGGATAACAGAAAAATGGATGAAGGGAAACATCAATCAGTGTATTACATGAAATGATAATAATAATTTTTAAATTATCAAAGGTTCATGGGGGCGGGGCAAGAGGGAATGGGAAAATTAGGAGCTGATACCAAGGGCTCAAGTAGAAAGAAAATGTTTGGAAAATGATGATGAACAACAAATATACAAATGTGCTTGCCACAATGGATGGATGGATTGGGATAAGAGTTGTACAAGCCCCCAATAAAATGTTTGTTTTTTTTAAAAAAAGAGGAAGTAAGATGCAACTAGAAAAAAATCAAAACCAAGAACTAAAGAATAAAACTACAGTTTGGGAGGGGATGCTGGATCCTTTGGTGCGTGCATGAGTCTGCCACACTTAGGTGGGCATAAGAAGTAGTGTGATAGAAAGAAAATATAAGGAAAACTTTTTTTAACTGTGAAAAGCATTACTTGGGCAGTGAGGTGGGCACCAAGCCGCCCACGGGGTCTGCTAGCTACACAATGTCTCCAAAGGCCACAGGTTTTGCTGGGTGGGTTGGAACAGGGGCTGGGAAGAATCCGATTTTGAAGGGGAGATGAGTGCACAGAAGTGGTTCAGGTCATGGGTCCATGATGAATGGGAGTCAGTAATGATCAGCAGGCCTTGCTGACTCCAACTTGGATGTTCTTAGCTTTTACGTTGTTTCTCTTGCTTCCAGGCAGTGCAGGACTTCCTTCCTTGTGGGATCTTTCTGATAGTTGCTGAGGAAATCATCTTGTGCTTATTTCCTGGTGGCCCTATTGCTCCAATCTACCATGCCACCTTGATTGCATATGAGTTTTGAAATCAGGGATGAGTCTTAACATATATTTTTGAAGACATTTTCTTGACTCTATTATTTTGTGTGAAATCTCTGGCACACATGTTTTAGTTTTAATAGAAACTGCATGTCTTACGTGGGATTATGTAGAGAAGTAAAGCCAATTTTATATATAATATGTTACATATATTTTATTATCTACATGCACATATTATACACATATATGTGTAAGAATAAAAAATTGCTAAAAATTGTAGAAAACATTATTAAACAAAATTATCAAAACATTCAAAAAATTAGAGGGGCAACTCAAGAAGACATAGTAAAATAGTATAAAGAAATGCACAAAGACCCAGAGCAGAAAACCTGAAAAGAAGAACATCCTCAGCCTATTAACTGAAAGAACTCAAGAAAAAATTCAAGCGTCAAATTGCTATATTGAGTTCGATGGGCAAAATATTGAATGATGCAAGTAGTATCAAAAGAAGATGGAAAGAATGCATAGTCACTGCACCAATAGGAGCTAATCAACTTTCAACCGTTGCATTAGGTGACATATAGGCAAAAACCACTGGTACGAAAGGAAGAAGTTCAAGCTGAACTGAAAGAATTTTCTAAAAGCAAGGCTCCAAGAGTTGATGGAATACAAATGAAAATGTTTCAACAATCATATAAAGCACTAGAAGCACTCATTTATGCCAGGAAATTTGAAAGACAAATACTGAAGCAACTGACAGGAAAGGATCCATATTTCTAGCCATGCCAAAAAAGGGATGGCTCAACAGAATGCTCAAACAATATACAGTGAACTCTCGCCACTTCGCGCTTCGACTTCAGCGGCTTCACTCTATCGTGGTTTTTGCGTAACAGCGCATGCTCTGTCATTACTGCCACTGATTGGCTCATACTGTACACGCTTGATGCCATAAATAATAGAATAAATAATAAATGATAATTGTAACGTCCAAAATGTTTTACTGTATTTTCCCTTTTTCATTTAATAAATTGGGTAATACGAGTGTAATGGTGACTAAAGGGTGTTTCTTCATGTCCTCTATGCTCTAACTACGAAAATATTTGATTTACAAATAAGGAATCCTACTTCGCGGAATTTCATTTATCACGGTAGGGTCTAGAACCCATTAACTGCGATAAACGAGGGTTCACTGTAATTGATATATGCATGTATAATTTTGCAGAAGATCATCCAACCATTGTTGCAACCATACATTGACAAGGAGATATTCAGCCTAGCTTCAAAAGAGATCATGGTACGAGCAAGAACATTGCTGATGTCAAATGGATCTTGGCTCAAAGCAGAGAATACCCCCAAAAATGTTGTGGTAGTGACATAATTTCATGTCAACTTCATAAATGGAATGAAGGGGTGGAGACTAGCCTGTCAGGTCACAGCCTCAGGATGTCTCTTGTGGGCATGGCCTAATCATGAGGATTCTTGGAACTCTCTCTCTCTCTCTCTCTTTTTTTAATCACTTTATTGGGGGCTTGTACAACTATGATCACAATACATACATACATCTTTTCTCCCCCCTCATTTGCCTTACCCTCCTGGTATCGCTACGCTCATTACTGGTCCTGAAGGGTTTATCTTCCATGGACTCCCTGTGTTTCCAGCTCTTGTCTGTACCAATATACATCCTCGGGTTTAACTGGATGTATAAGGTAGAATTGGGATCATGATAGTGAGAGGGGAGGAAGCATTAAAGAACTAGAGGAAAGCTATATGTTTCATCAGTGCTATACTGTACCCTGACTGGCTCATCTCCTCTCCCTGACCCTTCTGTAAGGGGATGTCCAGTTGCCTACACATGGGCTGTGGGTCTGCACTCTGCACTCCCCTCATTCACAATGATATGACTTTTTGCTCTGTGATACCTGATACCGGATCACACAAGCTGGTGTGCTTCTTTCATGTGGACTTTGTTGCTTCTCTTCCTCCCTCATTCTCTCTCTCTGCTTCACCTTCCTGTTGACAAGCCACATGGACCACGCTGATGGCAGCCAGAGCCCAGAGATGTTTCCACTGCCATTGGTTCCATGGGACTTTCCGCCCACCAGTCTGTGATTTTCCTGCATTCAGCATCATTGAATTTGCAGCATGAGTCTAAAGAAGAATTTATGGACTTGTTAGGACATATGGGCTAATATTTAACTTATGGACTTGATCCGGACTGGGCTGGGATTTTTATTGATGCATAATTACTTCTTGATATAAAGCTCTCTCTCACACATCTATGAGTGTCTCTAGATTAGTTTCTCTAGTCAACTCAATCTAGCACAGTGTTTCATTGACAACACAAAGGCATATGACTATGTGGAACATAACGAACTATGGAAAGTCTTGAAAAGAATGGGAATTCCCGAACACTTCATTTTGCTCCTGGGGAACTTGTACATGGATCCAGAGGCAATTTCAAGAATATACCAAAGGAACAGTGCAAGGTTTAAAATCAGGAATGGTGTGCATTGTAGTCATATCCTCTCACCATATTTATTCAATCTGTATGCAGAACAAATAATCAGAGAATCTGGGTTATATGAAGAAGAAGTGGCATCAGGATTGGAGGAAGACTTACTAACCTATGATATGCAGATGGCACAATCTGGCTTGCTAAAAGTGAGGAGAATTTGAAGCATTTGAATAATTTGCTGATGAAGATCAAGGATTGCAGCCTTCTGTGTGGATTACTACTCAATGTAAAGAAGACCAAAAGCCTTACAACTGGACGAGCACGCAACATCATAATAAGTGGAAAAAAGATTGAAGTTGTCAAGGATTTCATCTCCCTTGGATCCACCATCAATGTTCATGGAATCAGAAATCAAGAAATCAAATGACACCCTGCAGTCGGTAAATCTGCTGCACCATCTTTAAAATGTTCAAAAGCAAGGATATTACTTTGAGGAGTGTGGCACAGCTGACCCAAGCCATGGTATTTTCAATTGCCTTTTATGCATGTGATAGTTGGACATTGAAAAAGGAGGACAGCTGAGAAGTCCATACATTTGAACAAAGGTGTTAATGAAGAATATTGAGAGTACCAGTGACTGACAAAGGAACAAACAGATCTGTCTTGAAAGCAAGGATGACAAGACAAGAGATCAGTCCCTGGAGAAGGACATCACGCTTGTAAAATGGAAGAGCAGCAAAAGAGAGGAAGACCTTCAAATAGATCGATTGACACAGCGGCTCCAATGATTGGCTCAAACATTTTTTAAAAAGTGATGATGACACAGGATTGGGTGGTAGTTCCTGTTGTACATAGAGTCTCTATAAGTCATAACTGACTGAGTGGCACCTAACAAGAACATATATTTCTGAAGACTAGGTTTCCATCTCTCTAATTCTCCCTCAAGAATTTTGTACTCTTTGATTTATACTACAGCAACACGACAGTGTTGGCATCCTTAAAGGACTCAAATTGTGTTCTCATTAAACTTTCCTTGATTTTAGGCACAAAACTTATTTAAAAGGACAAGACCAGGGTTGTAGGCAAGATAAGACAAAGTTTCCCAAGGATATTCTCATAGAATGAGCAGGATGCATAATTGTGATGGAAGAAAATTCCTCAAGATAACTTCCCTGGCCATTTTCTCACCAATATAGTTTTCCACTTTCTCAACTTTTCCTGGAATAATCCTCCATTAATGTACTATGTTCTTTGAGAAAATATATTAGGATTATCTGCTTGGAATCCCCAAGCCTAGTCACTAAACCTTCTAAGCTGACCTCTCAGCCTTAACTGACTAGCAGATCCTCTCAGAAATCAATGTTTGATAAGACCTTTTTTTTTAAAAACACCCTAACAAAATGAGTTATTACTTTGAGAATTTGTCTGCAGTCATTCATTGACTCTAAAGACATATTTAAACAAAGTTTGTTTGGAATAATGTACTTTTTTCCTCTTACATGAGATAGTATACTTATCTCATATTTTCAGAAGAAAGCCCTCAGCCAAGCATGGCTACCTACTACAGAGGTCAGAATGGAGGTCATGAATATGACCCTCAGTAATTGAATATCTCTGAGTCTAATTCACTCATGCAGCAAAAATGGACAGGCTTTATGGGAGATTCAAATTAAAATATGGAGTTAATCTACAATGATGAAGTATTATGTTAGGAAAGCACTTCATCTTAATTACATATTCTGATCAATTATTTTCAAAAACCTGATTCTTTGGCTAGGGCTAACTTATTAGAAATATACACGTATAAAGGGTAATATGGTAGTAGAAAGAATAGGTGTAGGTCCAGTAGAGTTTCTGCGAGATCTGGTTACAACTTATTCTTGCTGTGAACTTGAGCAAGTTTCTAACATCTCTGTGCCTCAATTTTCTCCTTGGTGCAATGTAAATATCTGTAAGTATCTGTAAATAAGTGTAAATATCTGTCTTATATATACCATTCTGTCCTACATATAATCTGATATGGCATATGAAATGGTAACTGGTATTATTATTATTATTGGCCAGCACTTTGGGGTCAGTCTTGAGAAAATGTTGTCAGTACTCTGTCTTTCAGTTTTCCCATATGAAAATGTGACCAGAGTTAAGTGATACGTCTATATCTATAACTGTATCTATAGGTATATCTATTCCTATCCCTATACTTTGTATCTATTCCTATACCTAAATCTAATACAGAGCAGGCACTTGTCAAATGGTGGTCTGTCCCTTCCTCTGGAGATTTACAGTTCAAAATATATTTGAGGGGTTTAAGACAATGTACTAGATTACAAAACAAAGATTCGAGTTTGCACCTAGCTTTGCCAGTGGTGAGAGAAACATATCTGAAGATGGATTTAAAATCTCTGGACCTTAGTTTCTTCATCTCCAAATGAAGAGGGTTGAAGGATGCAATTGCTAAATTATCTGTGACTCCAGAGAGCTTATGATCTTATTCTCCCAAAGACATGAGAGCTAAAGCTCCTCTTTTGTCCATATTAAGTGTATCATTGAAAGATAAAGATCACACACAGGAAGAGAAATCCAAAGTCACCTTCCCAACAGCATGCTCTGGGAAGCATATTCCCAGAATCACTTTAGAATGAGATAGTCTCACTTTGGGGTCTACACAGAACCAGAGAACATTGGCGGTGGGGGTAGACAGAGGAGGACCTGTATTGCAGATCCAATGTGCCATTAAAGTTAATTTATGGGACATATAAAGTGATTTGATCCTAGCTCATATTTCAGTCCCACAAATGTTATTTCACATGTGATTCCAAAATGACAGGCTCCACTGCAAATCCAAAGCCACTCTCTTTGTCAGACTCCCACTCCTAAAACCTAGAATGACATCTCTTTAGTACCTGACTCATGAACAAAATTCATCAGAATGTATGCAGAGTTCTAAAGATGTGAAATTTGAGGTCCCCAATGATAGTCCTTCAGAAGGGCCAGGTGTGTCTCAAGGAGACGACCTGACTAGACCAGATGGCTGCCTTAGCAAAGCATTGACAGTGTTGTCTCCAGGAGATAGGCTGGAACAGGCAACCACGGAGAGCAGAAGTGGGCAAATGAAGAGAGGAGGGCAATATCAAGACACCAGAATGGTCCTGGATTATGGAGACCAAATAATAGAGCTTATCAACTAATAGGAAAAAAGAACAAAGCTTTTATTCAGCATGTATAGTGTAGCAACACAGTACAAGTTCTGTCCATATGTGATGCCATTTGATGCTCACACTAGTAGAAAGTAAACAATTGTGTCCTCATTTATTCACCATCATTCATAAGAAGTAAATGAGCCAAGTAACCCAGCAACTCCCTTCAAAACTCTGTTAAGACACTAGCAGATAAGGGATTTAAAACATCCTCACAACTGAGCCAATAAACAACATCATAATAAATGGAAACATATTGAAGTTGTCAAGGGTGTCATTTTTCTTGTACCCAAAATCAACACCTCTAGAGGCAGACAAGACATCAAATGACATAATTTATTAGACAAATATGCTGCAAAAGACCTCTTTAAAGTGTTAGGAAACAAAGATTACAGTGTGTCTGACTCAAGCCATGGCATTTTCAGTAGCTTCATATGCTTGCAAGACCTGGACAATAAATTTTGTGTTTTGGGCAAAGAATATTAAATATACCATAGACTGCCTGAAGAATGAACAAATATAATTTCAAAGTAATTCAGTGAGAGCGTTCCTTAAAAGTGATAATGGAGAGAATTTGTCTCAAGTACTTAGGACTTGGTTTCAGAAGGGATCTGTCCATGAAGAAAGATTCCATGTTTGGTTAAGTAGAGGGAAGGTGAAGAAGAGGAAGACCCTGAATGAGATAGAGCGACTCTGTGATTGCATAAATGGACTCAAACATAGCAACTATTCTGAGGATAGAATAAAGCAGTGATACTTTGTTATGCTGTATTTAGAGTCACTATTTGTTGTTGTTGTCAGGTGTCTCCCAGTTGGTTCCAATCCAATGAATAAGAGTGAAACACTGACTGGTCCTGTACCATTCTCACACTTTTTCTTATGTTTGAGCCCCTAGATGCAGCCACTGTGTCAAAGGTCTCCTACTTTTCCACTATCCCACTACGTTACCAAGCATGATGTTCTTCTCCACGGATTAGTTTCTCCTAGCACATGCCCAAAGTACGTACGACAAAGTCGAGCCATCGTTGACTCTAAGAAGCATTCTGGCCATGCTTCATCCAAACACATTTATTTGTTCTTTTGGCTGTCCCTGGTACTTTCCGTATTCATCACCAGCGCCAGACTCCAAATGCATCGATTCTTCTTCAGTCTTCCTTATTTAATGTCCACCTGGCACAGTTTACAATGGACATTTTAATGGCCATTACAAATACCCTGGCTTGGCTCAGGCATGTGTTAGTCCGCAAAGTAACATCCTTGCTTTTCAACACTTTAAAGAGGTTTTGTGCAGCAGATTTACCTAATGTAGTGTGTCATTTGATCTCTTGACTGCTGATTTTATGAGCATTGAGGTGGATACAAGAAATACTTTTTATGAGTTAGTATTAATATGACAAAACCTTACAAAAAGGACAGAAAGTGTTACTTCAACCTACTTCCCAGTTTATCTGTTCTTTTGCTAGAAATGTCTGAACTTTTCAAAAGCCTGCCCAAGTACTGAAATCAAATTTTAGGCATATCACTAGAAAAATACCTTATTCATTCACTATCCTCAAAAGTCAAAAGCGTGACTGTGCTTTCATAAGCCAGAATGTTCCTCTGACCATGAAAGGTCCCCAAAAGTTGTACCACTGAATGGAAGCAGCATAACAGCCAGATAAGAAGTTGTGTGGTATGGATTCTACTCCCAGATATCACTGACTTGTACCTAGATATTCTGTAGAAGCTATGCATCTTTGTCAACCATTGCATATAAAAAGGAGGGAAAGTATTTATTGTTTATCAGGTATTTATTGATTCCTTCATTTTGATTATGATGCAATGATTCTGGCCAGGTACTCTGTGCAGTCCCAAACAAATCAATTATTCCCTCAGGGGCACTTCAATTTCATGAACTACAATAGTGAGAGGTAACATTTCTCGGCACTAGGCCAAGATGGAGCTTCTAAATCTCAAGATGGCTGATCAAGGAATAGTCATTTATTCTCACTTGACCCTTAACCTGTAAATGTGAGCCAACCGGTGTGGCTGCAGTAGAATCTTGCGATAAAGACATTTTGATGAAGTCACCATATGAGCATTCTTAATTCAGCTAAAAAATGTGTATGTATGTTTTAACTTCGGTTAAAAAATGAGTATGTAAAAATGTGTATGTAGAGGTGTTGATTTTGGGTACAAGAAAAATGACATCCTTGACAACTTCAATATTTTTCCATATAGATAGATAGATAGATAGATAGATAGATAGATAGATAGATAGATAGATATGTAATTTGTGACAAGTCCCTGATGATTTAGCTACAGTACCACAGCTGTGTGCCTTTAAAGATTTTACAGGCTTGTAAATACTGTACACTTAATTTTTACTAAAAAACCATAAAGCCTGACAATCATCAAAAGTATGGATAAATTTCTCCCATTTCTTTGAATACAATCTCTCTAAATGTAGCAGTACCTACATTAAAATGATAGCATATGATAAGCCTTTTTTGCCCTATTGTTGCTGTTAAGTACTGGTGAGGCAGTTCCAGCTAATGGTGACACTATGTACAATAGAACGAAACACCACTCAGTCCTGTGCCATCTTCATGGTTGTTATGTTTGAACCCATTGTTGTAGCTGCCGTGTCCAGGGTCTTCCTCTTTATCAAGGGTTTTCCTCTATGTGTTTGGCTAGTTATGTAGAGAAACAAAACCAGTGACACTCATATATGTATAAGAAAGAACTGTATTTCAAGAAATAGTTTTATATCACAAAAACTTTCCATCCCAGTCCAACTCAAGTTCACAGTCTGATGCTAGCCGGAGCTTTCTTCAGATTCACATAACTGCAAGCCAGTGACACAGAAAAGCGAAGCATGGAGATCACAGGATGGTAGGTGAAGGAGAGACTCGTGGATACAAGGTCAGTGGGAACATGACAGGGCACAGACAGCACTCCAGGGCTGTGTTTGCCTCCTAAGGTCAGCAGTCTCTCTGGGGCGAACCTAGACATAGACACAGAGTTCCAGCAAGGAGGAAGGCAAAGAGCCAAATGTATCCATGTAGGCATCATCAAGATATAACCAGATTGACAGGTTATATTCCACACTAACATTTTCACACAGATGCAAGCTGGCATAAACTTGAACCACCACACTGCTCTCCCTGCTCCTCAACCTTACCAAGTATGATATCCTTATCAGGGACTGGTCTTTCCTGACAACAGGATCAAACTACAAGAGACAAAGTCTTGCCATCCTTGCCTCTAAGATGCACTCTGGCTAGTATTCACAACAATAAAGCAGAGAGTGTGTAAAGTGGTTAAGTTTTAGAAGCAGGCAGATCTGGACTCCACACTGACCAGATATATTGGAACTTGAACGGTTGTTTTAATCTCTTTAAGCCTTAATTTTTACACCTGTCAAATGGAGCATGATTCTTACCTTATTGGGTTGTGAGATGATACTGAGGTAATACAATGAAGCTTGGACCACAGTGCCCGACACAGAAAAACCTTGCTAGCTACGAGCTGGAGCTTCCTTCCTGGGAGAAACCGCCTTTGCCTTTTCCCCCGAATTTGTCTAAGACAGATGCTACGTTAGTTTCCATCACTTTTCTGGTTTTGAGAGGATTTTCAAAGGTAATTCTAAAGAAAACTATTGAATTGCTATCATAGCCTTCAAGCCTTTGCTCAACCTGAGACTCTCTGCAAATGAGATCGTACAGTTGGTGGGAAATTTTCCCATGGTAAATATTTAAATGAATAACCACATTCCAGTCACTCTAGGGAAAGAAACAATTTAAGAAAAGTCTACAAGGAATTTTTGGTAAATGAAAAGGAGTTTTCCCTGGTCACACTTCTCTGACAAGCTCTGATGGGGCCACTAGTAACGAAGAACAAAGCGTTGGCATTAGATTATGATCCAATTTCAGCCAGATTGAATTCCCTGTGTTAAGGGACATGCCTGTCCTTTTAAAGCAACCACTGACACACTCAGCCGAGTGCACATACTCCCATCAATTCAGCGTCCCCAAACAACAATTTAACATATTAGTAGTCCGCCTCTCAACTAGAATTTACGGGCTAAAGGCTGTATGAAAGAATTTTCAACTTTAGGGACTGTGTTCTCTGTTTTAACCAACAAATATAGATCAGAATGAAGAAATATAATACCATTTCTGTATGGTGTATCATTCATTCACTACCGCCATTGAGTCAATTCTGACTTATAGTGACCCTGTAGGATGGTATAGAACTGACCCTGTGAGTTTCTGAGACTATTACTCTTTACAGGATTAGAAAATGTCATCTTTCTCTCATAGAGCATATCAATCTTGATTATTGTTACCCAGGTTTGAAGAACCATAAGAATAGCTGGAATTGTGTTTAACTCCCCCAAAGACCCCCAGAAGATCTTTTCATTAACTCACTCAATAAATAGTCTCACTTTGCACCAGGGGGCAGTGATGTTTTAATGATGGAATGCATCCCTGCTATACTAGGGACCCAGGTTTAATTGTGGCCAATGCATCCCATATGCAGCCATCACTCACACTTTAGTGAAGGTTTATGGGTTGCCATGAGGTTGAACAAATTTCAGTGGAGCTTCCAAATTAATGCAGATGACAAAAAAAGGTTTAGTGATACACTTACAAAAATTAGCCAACGGAAACTTTGTGGATCACAATGTCTACTCAGCAACTGAACAGGAAGACGACACTGGACTAGGCAGTGTTCGCTTTCATGTGCATGTACTGCTATGAGGGTAGAGTCAGCTTAAGTACCTTAACAACATTTTTAAAAAGTATTTTCCATAGCCTCATGTGCCTTGGAAGTTTGAATATTAAATAAGAAATATTAAATATTGAAGAACAAGGTATGCATTTGAATTACGGCATTGCTGAAGAATATTGAAAGTCCCATGAGCTGCCAAAAAGACAAACAGATGTGTCTAAGAACAAGTACAGTCAGAATGGTCCTGAGAAGCAAATATGGCAAGACTTCTCATCTCACTTACTTTAGAAAGACTAGTCCCAGGAGCAGGACACCAAGCCTGATAAAGTAAAAGAACAACAAAAAAGAGGAAGACCTTTCACAAGATGGATTGACACAGTGGCTGTAACAATGACACCAAATATAACAATTGTGAGGATGACATAGGACTGGGCAGTGTTTCATTCCATTATGTAGAGGGAGGCTGTAAGTCAAAACCAACTCCAAACCACCCAACAACAACAACATCAACCTTTATACATCTTATAAATATATCTCTGTATATGGTAGAGCAAACAGGGAGTAAGGAAACATCTTAGCCATAACCAAACACTGTGGGAATTAGCAACTGGGCTAGAGGCTTAGGACCACAGTGTCCGAGGACAGCTAAGACAGTTGGCATCACTGACTTCACAAAGACAAGGGCCTACATCCCACTTCGGTGGGCAGTAATTGAGACTTAAAAGCTAGCACGGAACCATTTAAGATGCGACGATTGGTCTCTCCAGTGCCATGAGACCATATTGTGCCCAGCTACAATTACCAAGCCCTCTTATTAGAATCATAGACAACCCTGGACAGAATGGGAGAAAAATGAAGACAGAAGAACACCCTCATTGGTCTGATAGAGACTGGTGGAATATCTGAGATGGTATCCCTAAGCTCCCCTTCAAACCTGAAAGTGAACCCACCTTGCAGCACAACAAGAGACCTAGCAAGTAAATAATATCACTTATGAGGAACACAAGCTTCAGAGGAATTGGCCCTATTAGATCAAAAGGACAGCGTTTGCACCAAAACTCAGGAGGAAGGGATAAGAATGCAGGAACCTGGGGACAAAGCAGGAACAGTGCTCTTACACTGAGGGAATTGCAACTAATGTTATGAAACAACATGTCTGCAAATTCTTGAGAAAATGAATTTGCTCTGTAAACTTTCACTCAAAGTACAATAAATAGTAATAAATGTTTCCATTATAATGACTTGGTGTCATTGAATTGAGTCAGCTCTGACTCATGCATAATAGAGCAAAGCTCCTTCTGATCCTGCACCATGGACATGGTCACTGGGGTGTTTAAGTCCATGGTTGCAGCTCATCTATCTCATTGAAAGTTCCCTTGATTTGGTATGGTGCTGTGTTGAACCTATACTGCCAGCAGAGTTGTCCATATTTCAGCAAAACTTCTACACTAGACAGAAAGGGCTATTAAACTACTTCCAATAATTAGGCAGTGGAAACCTTAAAAATCACAACATAAATTCTACCTTACAAATCTAGCTGGACCGGAGGATGTACATTGGTACAGATAGCAACTGGAAACATAGGGAATCCAGTGTAGATGACTCCTTCAGGACCAGTGGTGAGAGGGGCAACGCCTGGAGGGTGAAGGGAATGTGGGGTAGAAAGGGGGAACCAATGACAAGAATCTAAGTATTGCCTCCTCCCTGGGGGATGGACAGCAGAGAAAAGGGTGGAGGGAAACATCGGATAGGGTAATTTATGACAAAATTATAATAATTTATGAACTATGAAGGGTTCATGAGGGAGGGGGGAGAGGGGAGGGAGGGGGAAATGAGCAACTGATATTAGGGGCTAGAGTGGGAGACAAATGTTTTGAGAATGATGAGGGCAACAAATGTGCATATGTGCTTGACATAATGGATGGTTGGATGGATTGTGATGAGAATTGTACGAGCCCCCAATAAAATTTTTTTTTAAAAGCATGCAAACTCAAAGCAATAGAATAACATATTCAAAGTGCTAAAAATGTTAACATATCTCAACATATATTTGTATATGCAGAGAAAATATCCTTAAACATGAAAGCAATGTCCCTTGGGGGATAAAAATCACACACCATTGAGAACATAGGCTTAAAGTTATACAACTATTTAATGATAGAGCTAAGACCAGGAAGTAGGTCTCTTGAAACCTGCTGAAATGTCATTAATACAATGGTAAGTAAGCAAATATTGCTATGAAATAATAGAAATATTTATTAAATAAATATCAAACAATACTATCAAATTATGAAACTATTATTTCTTGATGCATCTTCCATCTAGCTCTATACATTCTTCAGGTGGTGGTCCCATCTTCTGAAATTTTCATCTCTCTAACCCGTCAGACCACTGACCTTGTAGTTAGTTAGCTGTCCAACACAAAACCCACTGAGGTGTCATGGAGTTGCTTCCAATCATATCAACCCTATATTCAACAGAAAGAAACGCTGCTCAGTCCTGCCCCAGTTTAACAACTGTTCCTATGTTTGAGACCATCGTTGCAGTGACTGTGCCAATCCGTCTGTCATGTTTTCTTCTTTGTCAATGATGTTCTATTTTACCAAGATTGGGGTCCTTTTCCAGGGAATGATGTCATTTTTATCATCAAGGTCTAATTTTCCAACTAATTATCCTCTTCTTTCCTACCAAAAGTTCTTTTGCAGATTATTTTAAAACACAGTGGCCATTATGTCCTTATCCAAACAACAATCCGTACTGTTTCTAGAGTAATTTTCAAAAATATAAATCTAGCCGGGCCATGCCTTTTACTGATGTGACTGTCATGCAAACTCCCACTAGAGTCTTGTGATCTTTCTGAGGATGCCAATGGAAGCTTACTCACTACGCTTGCTCATTCTTCTGGGTATAGTTCATCATCCAGAACAAGAGTGAGAAAAGCCTGGCCCGAAGGCTGGCTACGACCCATAAAAATCACAGCACATGTCTCACTAAAGAGAAGCCATTCCACCCATCATATTAAGGGTGAGTTAATTAAATGTCTGACCAAATACAGCAGACTAATTTTTAAATTGATAATTTTGTAAGGCTTACCAAGGATGTTATAAAAATCCAAATGACCTTCAGCAGCAAAAAAGGTTCCTGGCCCTGATCTAGAACATTCTCAGTAAATGTTTACTTAAAAAATGAATGAATGAATAACACGAGGGAAAAAATGTTCTTAGGGATGACATACTAACAAGGGTGCTTCAAATGTCTCTTGAAAAAATTCCATTGTCTTTTAATTCATTTTTTTCAGGAACCCTTTGAGGCCCCGTCATATGATAAGCATTAAAAGAGTTAGACAGTATAATCGGTCTAGACTTATGGAACCAGACTGTTTCCATTAGAATACTTGCTCCATATCAAAGGCATAAATTTGAACTCAACTTACCTTTGACATGACTCAAAGTGTTTGTCTGCAAAATGGCAATAGCTACCTTATAGGATTGATTTGGCTGTTACCTTAATACATAACAAAACACTTAGAGCAAAGCACGTGGGCTTTAGGATCAGATAACCTGGTACCTTCTCCCATTTCTACTATGTCACTGAGTGAACCTGGATACGCCTCAAAACGTCCATACATTTTAACCCCATACCAGGAGGGGATTTTTAATCAGAAAAATAATAGCACCTCAAGGGGGTAGTTTTAAATGTTCCAGAATATACCTTGTAATGCTTTCAGCATAGTGCTTGACTTAGAGTTGCATTCAATAAATATTAACTCTTTTATTCCAGGAAGGCCACTATAGTTCAGTCCTAGAATTCTCTCTTCCCATTTTTGGAATCTATGGCCAGCTGACTCACCTCTTGTACAGCCACCACTGTCCACCAGTGGGGGGGTTGGACGTTGCTAGGATGCTGAAGAGGTTTCAGTAGAGCTCCCAGACTAGGAAGAAGGCCTGGCTATCTACTTTCAAAAATCAATCAATGAAAACTATGTGGATCACAACAGTGTAATCGAAACCAAACGGTGGGGATAACACAAGCTGTGGCAGGGTTTCGTTTCATTGTGCATGGAGTTGTGGCCTACTTGGCAAGGAACAATACCAGGGTCAGATTACCAATGGGTGTGATTTTAGTGCCTTCTTCAAAAATTATGAGGATTAATTAAATAATATGTGTAAACTCCATGATATTGTGCCTGATCTGGTCTGGAACAAGTGTTTCTACAACACTAGCTTTCATTTGTACATACTGGGTATGCCTACATACTGTGACAGAGTAGACCTGACCCACAACATTTTCTTGCCTCTGGTCTTTACAGAAGCAGATTACCACCAGGTCTGTCTTCCCCAAGAGATGCTGGTTTGATTCAAACTGCAGGTTTGGGATAAGTAGCTCAGCACTTAACCATTGCATGACCAAGTATATTATACTATACTATGTCCTATCCTATTCTATCCTGTCCTATCCTATAAGGGGCCCTGGTGGTGCAGTGATTGCACTTTGGGCTGTGACCTGCATGGTTGGCAATTTGAAACTACCAGTGGCTCCGCAGAAGAAAGGCTGGGCTTTCTACTCCTGTGAACAGTTAGTCTCTGAAACCCACAGGGACCACTATGAGTCAGCATTGACTCCATGGCAGCAAGTTTGGTATACATACTATCTGTTGAGATGGTTTCACCGTGCAGTGTAATATATTATATTATATATACTATACTACACTACACTCTGAAACCATCTGAGCATATGTTGTTGTTGTGGTGGTGGTGGTGGTTGTTGTTGTTGTTGTTAGGTGCCAACGAGTCCGTTGAGTTCATAGTGACCTTCTGTACAACAGAACAAGATCCTGCCCGGGTCTGTACCATCCTCCCATGTGTTGCTCGGTGTGAGCCCTTTGTTGCAGTCACTGGGTTAATCTGTCTCCTTGAGGGTCTTCGCTTGTTTGATGACCTTCCATTTCACAAGCATGGTGTCATTTTCTGGATATTTGTCCCTCATAATAATATGTTTAAAGTACAGGAGGTGAATGTCACATCATTCTTGATTCTAAGGAACATTCTGGATGTACTTCCTCCAAAACAAATATGTTTATTCTTCTGAACCGTTACAGTATTTTAAATATTCTTTGTAACAAATTCATCAATTCAAACGCATCAGTTCCGTTTCAGTCTTCCTCATTCATTGTCCAGCATGTGAGGCAATTGAAAACACCATACCTTGGGCCAGACTACCTTAGTCCTCACAATGGCATCTCTGCTTTTTAACACCGTAAAGAAGTATTGTACAGCAGAGTTGCCCAATGCAGCATGTTATTTGATTTCTTTTTTTAAAATCATTTTATTGGGGGCTCATACAACTCTTATCACAATCCATACATACGTTGATTGTCTCAAGTTCACTTGTACATATGTTGCCATCATCGTTTTCAAAGTATTTTCTCTCCACTTGAGCCCTTGGTATCAGCTCCTCATTTTTCCCTTCCTTCCCTCTCTCTCCCTCATGAACCCTTGATAATTTACAAATTATTATTGTTTCATGTCTTGCATTGTCTGATGTCCCCCCACCC
>NW_022107407.1:11089541-11122220 GCF_000313985.2 Echinops telfairi | reverse complement strand
CCTTCTCCTCCTGGTATGGGTACTCTCAATATTGGTCCCGAGGAGTTTATCTGTCCTATGTCCCTTGTATTTCCAGCTCTTATCTGTGCCCAAGCACATTTGTAAGGTAGAATCAGGGTCATGATAGTGGGGGGAAGGAAGCATTAAAGAACCAGAGGAAAGCTGTATGTTTCATCGGTGCTACAATGCACCCTTACTGGTGGCACATCTTCTCCCCACAACCCTTCTGTAAGGAGATGTTCAGTTGCTTTGGTTTCGTGTGCTCTTTCGCTCATGCTGTGTCCACAAGCATTGACATGGATTCATGTAAAATAAACTCACTGAAAACTTTCATCTTTTCTTCAATTTTCATGAGGTTAGGAGGAGTTTTGCTTCCTTGACATTGAGTTGGAATCAGTACTGCAGGCTTCAGGCTTTGATCTGTGTCAGGAAGTGTCTCAAGTCCCCCTTGCTTTCAGCAAGCAGGATTGTGTCATCCGTGCATTGCAGATGGCTAGTAAGCTTTCTTCCCTCCTGATGTGGAGGTCTTCTTTATAGAGTGTAACTTCCCAGATGAAAGATTGAAGCAATAACTTGGAGGAAGAGGGGAAGATAACACAAGGTAGGGAAAAGGAAGGGGTGGAATAAAGGGAAATTGGAGGAGAGAGAAGCCCTTGAACAGAAAAGCTTGCTATCGAACATGCTGTGATAAAGACTGTAGATCTGATAACAACAGAGGACCATAGA
The DNA here is from genome assembly GCF_000313985.2 of Echinops telfairi. Classification (NCBI taxonomy): domain Eukaryota; kingdom Metazoa; phylum Chordata; class Mammalia; order Afrosoricida; family Tenrecidae; genus Echinops; species Echinops telfairi. The sequence continues at coordinate 11,121,494 of NW_022107407.1, read as the reverse complement.
GGACAACCTGGCCCTTAGGATCTGAATATAACCTGGCACTACCCAAACCAAACAAAGTCACTTTACTTTTTCCTTCTTGTCCTTTAGATACAATCAGTTAATCAAATCTGCTGACTTCAACCATAGTTGAAAACATTCATCCTCACATTAACCATTGTCCGTAATTTAAGAGACATACAAATTTCTCCTATAGTGAAATGTCCCAAAGTAGCTTTTCTTTCCAGGTAAACTTACAAGGTAGACAAAGAGAACTTTTATCATCATAGCAACCTTCCCTAACTCTTTTTCTCTCATCCTCTTTCTCCTTAATATTTAGCTTCTCAATCTCATTCCCTCTTTCATCATGTTTTTTTCTCTTTCCTTCTCCTTTGATTGTTGATTTTTTTTTAATTATTCAATTTCAGGAACTAAGTTTTGAAATATATTTTTATTCCTCTGTCTTGTGATTACCTTGTTAATAATAATTATTGTCATTTTATATATGATTTAGTATTATAAGAATCCTTGAATCTTTTTTCAACTAAGCAAATAAGAATACTAGAATGATATTGAATGCAAGATAGCCCTTAAGAAAGAAAGCAAAGAGTGAAAGAGAGGAGGGAGGGAGGAAGGGAGGGAGGGAGAGAGGGAAAGAAACAAATGCAACCTGACCTTTTTATGATTTCCACGCCCCCTGGAACTTAAGGCCTTTAAAATATTGCTGGGAAACTGAGACTTTCACTTGCATATATCCTCGGGTCTTTCTTTATTAAGACATTCTATGACCTTCTTGAAGCTGAAGGTTTTAAAAACCGAAACATAAAAGTTGATGGAAGGTGTTATTATTTGATAATGGTAACTACAGTTCAAGTGTAATAGAATTTTAATCCTATAGGGAAGATTTTGGGTTGGTCGAAAAGCTCCGCTCCTTTCATGCTCTCCTTCTGGCTTCTGCATTGCACCACAAGGCATCGCTCTGAAGCACAGGGTATTGACTGAAGACCTTTTGATGAACTCCTAGACATTCTGCAATCCACAGCAAAGCAAGATCGCTGTAAAATCGATCCAGCAGCTGGGGGCCAAAGAAACACTACCAGCGGGAGCTGGTTTTAGTTTTAGCTTTAAATTATTGTTTAACTCATAGGAGGAAACAAAGCCCACCCCAAAAAGGTAAAATATAATGAATGCAAATAGCCAAATCATGATATAGAAGTCAGTCTGAAGTATGACCTCGCTCACAACGTATCAAGTCAAATTGAAAAGGCACCTCGTTTTATCCAAACACCCCCTTTGCAAGACTGTAGTGAAGGTGGGCAAGCACTTCTCACTTTGAATGCAGCCTTGCCACAACCAGCTCCATCACACAGAATTAATTCCTTCCTGGACCACACAGATGCCATTGATTTTGCAGAGGCAGAAAAACAAAATCTCAGCAAAAGCAAAGTCCACCATGCCTATAATTTCTTCTTGTTAAATACTGAGGATTTTACATATACCTCAACGAGAAGAAAAGGAAATTTTTCATCAAAAGTATAGGGGGAAAGTAGCAACACTAAGGAGAAGAAACTATATTACTATGACAATACTTTTAACCTTCTAGAAGATATTAACTTGTCAATGATTTTTCACTGTTCTTATCGACCTTGACCATCTCCAGGGCTGCCTGCTGCCATGGCAGATTGCAGACCCTTGTCTTCAATCTTAACCTCCTCCTCGCGTCTCTCTCATGCACGTGGTTGCGGTCCTGGTTTCGTCTGCTGAGGCATCCCCGCGTGACCTCTGCCCCCTCTTTACGGGGGTCACAGTTCAGCTCAGGGCGCGGAGGGCATGAAGACGGAGAGTGGCCACATCAACCTGAAGGTGGCTGGGCAGGATGGCTCTGTCGTCCAGTTCAAAATCAAGAGGCACACACTGCGGAGCAAGCTGATGAAGGCCTACTGTGAGCCACAGGGCTTGTCTATGAGACAGATTAGATTCAGGTTTGATGGACAGCCAATTAACGAAACAGACACCCCAGCCCAGCTGGAGATGGAAGATGAAGACACGATCGACGTGTTCCACCAGCAGACGGGCGGCACATGGGTGGCTGGAGGCCTCTCAGGATATGGCATCTAGGTGCTGCCCCACATCCGTGTCACCTGTCCTTGCATTTGCGATCTAGTAGTAAACATGTGAACACGCCAACACAAAGGAGTCTGCAGAAACTCGAGGACAGTCACCAAGTTACTTTTGTCTCTCTGATGTACCTGGAGAGAAACTCAACACTATTTCTGCAGGGATTAACCGACGACTGAAATTAGGCCAATATAAATCACTATCTTTGTTTAGGTAAATTGAGTTGCTGGGTTTGGGGGCTTGTTTCTCTAACACTTCTGGTCCAAATGTGTGGCCTGCCTGTCTTGTGGGTGGAGATGTGGCCCCAGGTGTTGTGGTCCCCTCTCCCCTACTGTTGCATCCAACCATGTAGGTGGCTCCTATGCGCATGTGCAGTGCTTTGGGTGCTGGACATGGACACCTGTTTGGGAAGGTCTGGTGGGGATGGAAGAGAGAATTTCACTGGCTGCTTGTTGTAAGCACAGTTTACTGTTTTACCCACCTGTTGCAAATTTTAGCTTTGTTCAGCATCTGGTAAGGTCAAAGGGCAGGTATTAGGATGCTGCTTCAAAGACAAACCAGGGACATGGTGGAACTCTTCCCTGGCATTTCCCCGCAGGGTTCTGGACCTAGATTCTCCGGCACCACTGCTCAGGGCCTGCTGATCGGTGCAGCAGGCAACCACTGCAAAGCTCAATTGGCTTTTCCGTTTATTCATGTAGGAGACCACAATCCCCCTTTGGTCGCAGTATTGTGGTCTCAGTTCCTCTGGTATCTGTTTCTGCTGAGTCATCATGGTCCCTGTATGAAAAGGCAAGATTCAGGATTGCTGAATTTGCAGTTCTGTTGTTGTGTTCAAGAGCTCCTTCGGAGTGTGGTGACAGATGAAGCCCATGGAAAGATGACTCCATGCTATTCTCACGGATTCTTGCTGTGTTGCTTTCCAAATAGGTATTGAATGTGTATGCATTAGTTTGGTGATTTCAGTTCTGTGAACTCTTTGGGGATCTATACCAGTTACAAAGTCTCATGTTCCCTGCCGGCCTGCAGTAAGGGTTCTTTGCTGCTTGACGGCCATTCTCTGCTCTTTGTAGTCACCTGGCAGTGTGACATGACCCCTCATCTCTGGCTTGTGTGAAATCTTGCTGGAAATGTTCTTGTTTCCTTTGCAGTTGGCTTGCGGGCAGGGGTGGGTTGTTTGTTGGCTCTGTGTGTTTCTTCACCAATCTGTACATTATTTGCTGTCCTTTACTACTGTAAACAGTAAATATAGTTGGATCTTTAAAAATTTGTAAAACAAAAAAAAGATGTTCTATTGAGACCCATACAGATTTCATTGGCTAATTTTTGGAATATTATTACCAGTCCCCTTGCTAGTCTTAGTCTGAAAACTCCCCTAAAACCCATCTTCCACAATCATTCTATTCATACTTGAAATAACGGTAACAAAACTTCCTGAATCATAACAACATACAGACTAGCACCACAGAAGAAGTTACCAGATGGGTGGTGGTCTCAGTCTACCTCGTTGTCATCACTGTTGCTCTTGTTAGGTGCCATCCGGTCAGTTCTGACCGCTATGTACAACAGGACAAAACACCGCTGGGTCCTGCACCACCCCCACCGCTGTTGCTATATTTGAGCACATTGTTGCAAGCACTGTGACAATCCATATCCTGCAGGGGCTTCCTCTTTCTCTGACTCTATCAAGCATGATGTCCCTTTCCAGTGGTGCACCACTCCTGATAACATTCTAAAGTCTGTGAGACAAGAAAGTCCCACCACCCTTGTTTCCGAGAAACAGTCTGAGTATTGCTTCCAAGACAGATGTCCTTGTCCTGGCAGTCCATGGTACTTTCAACATTCTTCGCCCAATACCATAAGTCAAGTGCATCAATTATTCAGCAATCTTTCTTATTCACTTTGGAACATTCACGTGCATATGAGGTGATGGAAAATACCATAGCTCGGGTCAGGTACATCCTAAACTTCAAAAAGACTCCTTAGCTCTTCAACACTTGAAAGAAATGTTGTACATAGGATTTCCCCAATACAAAATCCTTTGATTTTTTTTTTGGCTGCTGCTTCATAAACAGTGATTCTATATTAAAGCAGGACTAAATCCATAACAACTTTCAACAAGCAAGTTTGTGTTATCTGCATAAGGGTCTCAGTATTTATTAAGTATTTAAAATATTTAATAATATTTTCATTGCTATTAGCATTATTTTACCTAGTGTCATCTAGAAATTCTTCTAGAAGGAGACATCATCAAACCTAGACCTTGATGGCTGAGTAGGACTTAAAAAAATGCAAGGCTAAAACATACCCAGAATAAAGGCTTGTGATTGTAAAAGCTTGGAGGTGATGCCTGTCAAGAGATGAAAGCAGATGGCTCTCAGTATAATGAAAGAAACTAAAAGTAACAGGTGTGCAGGTTAATTTTAAATGTCAACCTGGCTAGGCTATGGTATCCAGTTGTTTATTCAAACACTTGTCTAAAAGTCCCTATGAAGTATTTGTTTGTGATTAGCATGTAAACACAATGACCTTAAGTACACAGTGACCTTAAGTAGAACTGACTACCCTCCAGAAAGTGGCAGTCCAATCAGTTGAAGTCCCTAAAAGCAAAACAGTAGATTCCCTGATTATTTATCCAGACTACAAATAGACATTCTACCAAAATACCTCGCTTTCCCCCTCTGACTGAGTGACTGATTTGGGAATACACAATTAGTAGAATGTCAAACCTATCATCAGAACTGCCAAATCCCACAGTTCCAGAATTACATGAGCCGAGTTCTCAAACCAATCTCTCTCTTTTTATCTTTCCCTTCCTCCCTTCTTTCTCTCTCTACTTTTCGTCCTCTCTATAAATGTATACACAAACATACACACGAGAAGGTGAATCACAAAGTCTTGCTATTAAGGTTTACAAGCGCAAGTGTTAATTCCAAACAAAACGTGTGTCTGGACCAGTGGATGACTACAGCCAAGCTTTCTCAGTAATACATTTGTCTCATCGGAATGCCTCCAAGGAGGGTGGGTGTGGGGGTGGGGAGAGGGCTCTAGGATAACACAACAAAAACTGAACAGAAGCCCCAGAGTTGGTACACTGCAGATGAAACACACTAAACAATAAATAAATGATCAAACAAGTAACAACAGCAGCATACATTTTCAAGAGATGTGGATAATCAGCAGACAGCATTGCTGCATTATTTCATGTGCAGTGCAAGGCAGAAACAACCCAAACATCCTTCAAATGATGAGTAGATAAACCAAAAATGATCTATACAGACAATGGAATAATATTTAGCAATAAAAATAATGAACTACTGATATATAGATGGAACTTGAAGATAAAGTAAAATAAGGCAGTCCAGTTGGTGACTACTTGCTATGTGATTTTTTGAAATATGAAATACCAAGGGGTAATATCAGGGCTTTGAGGGGCGGGGGGATGGATACATGTTTTCAACGAAATTCCTAAAGAGGAACCTTTTCAATATTGAAGAACTGATCATTCTGGAGATGTAGCATATTGATCCATAGTTGCCTAAAGTTGGGTGTAGAGGATAGGAAGTGACTGGTAATGGGTAGTGAATTTCCTTAGTTAGTGAAAAATGTTCTAAACTTATACTGTTGTAATTGGTTGTGGTAGTTACATAATCTCGTTTCCACTTGATAAATAGAGTGAAGGGGTGGAGTCAATCAGGTCAGGCTAATGGCACCTCCTTGTGGGTGTGGCCTTCTCATTAGGAGGGTCCTGGGAACCTCCCTTCTCTCTTTCTCTGCTTCACCTTCCTGTTGATGAGCCACTTGGAGCCACGCTGATGTTGACCAAGGCCTGTGATACTTCCACCACAATTTGATCCACAAGACATTTCAGCCACTGGCCTGTGATCTTCCTGCATTTTGTGTCATTGCTTGTGGCTGCATGAATCTAAAGAGGAATTTATGGACTAGTATCAGACTTATGGACTTGATTTGTACTGGACTGGGATATTTTCTTAGTATCCAATTATTCCTTGATATAAAGCTCTTTCTTACACAAATATGAGCATCCCTGGATATGTTTCTCTAATCAACCTGGTCTAATACATCAGTCAAGTAAATCTATGAAAATATCAAATGAAAATGTATTGTAAAGACATTGAAAGCTGTCAATGATCCAGCTTCAAATAAAAAACTTTTTAAGATGTAAAAATGTGGCGGGGGGTGGATCAGGCTACAGAAAACAATAACTTCTTAGAGGAAGACTCTCTTAAGCCAGTTAAATTCAGGGCAAAGAGATAAACTCAGAATGTATGGTAGCCTTTTTGTTGTTGTGCTGTTTTTTAGTTCTTTTTTTTTTTTAATTCCAAAAGGGTAATCTTGGTAGAGTTTCTTTAGGAACATAGAATAACCATGGGACTTATTAGAAATAAGGGATTTTTAAAATCATCTTATTAGGGGCTCAGACATCTCTTATCACAATCCATACATACATACATCAATTGTGGAAATAAATTTTAAGAAAATAGAAAGCTGCATTTGTGAGGGAAAAGGTCAGGAAAACTGTACTGAGGAATTTTCTTCCATCACAAAAACACACCAGCTCTTTCTTCAATATTGAAAAGGTTGCTTTTTAGGAATGTCATTGAAAACATGTATTCACCGCCCCACCCCCCACCCCCCTCAAAGCCCTGATATTACCCCTTCAGATTTAATTTTGCTCCTAAAACTCAAAGAACATTTCAAAAGGCCTTGATTGGAATTCCTTGTAATTGTCCAATCTGTTGTTTGATGCGGTATAAATAAAAAAGCACAGTAGCATTAAAGAAATGGAAACCCACCTTCAGAAGGGCATAGATCAAGGTGCCAAGAAACAAGAGCTTCAGGATGTGACATTTTTAACAGAAGTTTCCAGAATCTCATAGCAATACCTTTTGACTTGCCCTCCTGGACTTGGCTCTGTTTCTCTAAAGAACCCTGACTCAAATAAAAGGTAAAGTGGAATCCCCATCATGTACGGTCTCCATGACAAAGAATTTTGTATTTCCTCCTTTCCATAGTGAGGAGCTATTAAAAGGCTTTTGATCAGGAGCCAATTGCACATAAAATAATGCTGTGTGTAGATAGATGCATGCAGCTGAGCTCAGAATAATAACTTGGAGAGGAAGAGGTCATAGGATGAAAACATCTGATGTGTAACCATGGGAACAGGACGAAGAGGACAGTCTTTAGCACACCAGTGAGTCTAATTTCATCAACAAGTGTGTGTAGAGCACACCTGAGACATCAGAGGAGTCAAGGGAAGGCTCCACCTGGAGAGATCTTACAACACGTTAAGAAGGCATGACTTACACACATGCATGTAGCTGACCATACAAAAATGTGCGCTTTGAAATGCTCTGGCATGAGTGTGCTGACCATTACACTTCAAAAATCCTTTGCTCTGAAAAGGATTAGAGCCACGAGATGTGACAAACAGTGAAGGATGACACCAAATGTGGTGAAAGGCAGTCAACAAAAAGGAGGAAATCAGAGTTCAGATGCAAGAATTACAAGGGAAAGATCAAGGTAACAAGAGGCAAGCAGTTCAAGAAGTCTAGAGGGGGTGGACAGTGAGACAAGGAAGGTACAATTTGGAGGAGGGCGGATATGGACAAAGCAGTATCCCAGGGAGGTCTCTGGGATGTACAGAAGACAGGAAATGTGAGAGGTAATAAACAGCTAAGCCTCCAGAAGGACACAGACCAAGGAGAGGACCAAAGGGCAAAAGGCTGTGATGGGAAGGTGTCCAAAGGGGTTGTGAGCAGTGGGATCAGATCACACCTGTGAGGCCTGGCCTGTGGGTCAATGCATACTCTAGCATTGTCCTGCCGTCCGCAGTTGCTAGCTGATATCACACATGGCGTATCCATGAACAATAAAGTAAAATGCTGCCCAGTCCTGTACCATCCCTCTGACAGATGGCAACTCAGATCATTGTGGGCCATCGGGCTTTCACTGGCTGGTTTTCAGAAGTCAGTCACCAGGCCTTTTCTGAGGTCTATCTTCATCAGAAAGTACCTCTCATTCAGCAGCACAGCACCATGACCGTCTCTATTAGGAGATGGGGGCAGCCGTCCTTGCGATGCATGGATCAGAAATCAAACCAGAGCCTTCCACAGAGAAGGTGAGAAATCTCCCACTGAAGTTACCAAAACCCACTGCCATTGACTGCATTCCAGCTTAGTGACCCCATGGATGACTTCTGAAGCTATAATTTTTACAGGAGCAGAAAGCCTCAGAGATCTCTCAAGGAGCAGCTGGTAGGTTTGAATGGACAACCTTGTGGTTAGTAGCCCAGAGCCCAACCCAAAACACCACCAAGTCACTATACACGACCTGAGACACCTGCCTTGACACTCCTGCCCTTGGGTCAGCTCTGCATTGTGCATCACCCAAGGATCTGGAACACACACAGTCAGAATGCACAACTATCACACCCTTCACCCAAATATCTGAGGGTGGGGCCCAGCTTTCAAAGCTCCCAGGTGATTCTACTGTACAGGTTCCCAAACTGGGAGCCCCAAACCAGATTTTCCAAATAGCCCTGCATTGCCAACGGCCTCACCTAAAAATAAAGTGCATTTCTATCAGCACTTGCATCCATTACCTACGGGTCACCTACACTAAATGTGGTGCCTGGGGAACAATTTTCACATCCTCCCTCTTCTCCTTGTGTTTTGTTTTGTTATTTATAGATCTGTATCTGAATTAAATAAGGAGTTCCACTGGCGTTACACGTTGAATCAATGGTTCGACTCCACCATGGAAGCAGTGAAAGAAAGACGAGGCTCTCCACTCCTGTAAAGTTTCGCAGTTTCAGCAACTGACAGGGTGATTCGACTCTGTGCCATGGGCTCTCTGGATGTCAGACTTGACAGAATCACAGTGGGTTTGGTTTCACCAAATTCAATACCAAATGAAGAGCACACGCAGTGTTGAACAACAGCCATGAATTTGCAAGCTCTTTTAAATTATTTTGTTTGACCAAAATCAAATGATAAAATATCATTATATAAATGCCAATGAACAAAACCAATTAGGAGCTAATGTATGGTACACTCCCCACTCCACCACCTTCATATACACGGCTTTAAAATGTTCACACTGCCTCAGGTGTAAAACCAAAACACTATTACCTTTGAGTCAATTCTGATTCAGAGTAAAGTTTCCCAGGTTGTACATCTTTATAGAAGCCAATTACATCACCTTTCCCCCATGGAATGTCTGGTAGATTTGAACTACTGACCTTTTTGGTTAGCAGCTGAGCACTTACTAACTGGGCCACCGGGGCTCCACAACTAACACTGCGCACCTGCAGAACATTCACGCTGTTCCTTCTCAACAGCTCATCACACAGAGAGAGAACTTGAACCCTGTTCAAAGTATTTTTGGATCCATGCATCACATCACTATCCTTGCTCAACTCCTTTGTACCCGTGTCCTCACTCCTTCTTGTTATCTACAGAGGGGCTTATACCTGCTCTCCCAAACTCCACCTACTGTACCTTCCCCACAACAGAACTGGCCAGGCTCCACAGTGTCTCAGATCCAAACTTGTATCTCTCCCCTCTCGGTCCCTGCACCAATGTGGCTAGCATCATTTCTGTTACCAGCCTATTCAAACAACACTGATTATATGCCTCACCCCCAACTTAAACATATAATTGCCATCATGTTGACTTCAATTCACAGAGACTCTGTGTGTGTGTCAGAGGAGAACTATGCTCCATAAGGTTTTCAGGGGCTGGTGTTTGGAAGTAGAGGCTGTTATTCTGAGACATTTCTGGGTGAACTGGAACTTCCAATATTTCAGGTAGCAACGGAACATGTTAACCATTTGCCCCCTAAAGACTTAAACTTAGAACCAGGCTATTTAGAAGGGGGCACACGAAGGAAGAAGCCATGTCTGAGAAGAGTCTGACATTCCTTACACGAGAGAAAGGACATTGCCGGGGCAGAGTGGGACGGGATGAAATCACCCCTCCTGGTCATACATGTTCCTTACCAAACTCTGTGGAGCAAGTGCATGCTGACAGGCCTCCTTGCCCAACCTCCATCTGCACAGCTTCAGATATCATATGGCATTTTTCTTGTTTTGGGGGGTCCAAATGACAGAACGTGTTCTCCAAAGCACTAGAGCCAGAATTGGTCCTAATGGGGGCAGAAGAGAGAAGAGCTCTGGACAAAGAGAAGCAAAGGCAGATCCCAGCATTGTGGGACTTCATGCTTATGTAATGTTGAGGGCCTTTTTAAGGAAAACAATAAAAAGTGACGAATATAAAATTAGGCACAGAGCCCTAAAGGATGCCTGTGTACATGAGTTGCCTGGCTCTTAAGCTTTATGAGCTTGTCACAACATTTTAAGAGGGATAAAAACAGAAATAGGACTGTCCTAATAACACAAAATAGCCACCAACTTATAGCCTTAGACGATATATGAAAATTCCCAATTACCATACCGGGAGTGGCTCTGATACAGTACAGGTAGGGCGTACACATTAGGATCTTATAACACTCTTCTGTTTATCCTCAGCATGCTGGGGAGCTACAATAAGTAGATGAACTTTGGAGCTCACAGCACACATAGAAGTAGTCCAGTTTGTTAGCCAGACTGGAAGAACTCAGATCCCTGATCCCCGTAGATGATCCCTCAGTCACCATAACAAACCCATTACCAATGAGTTGATTCTCGCTCCTGAGGATCCTGTGTGGTACAGAGTAAAATTGTTCATAAGGTTTCTTGGCCCCATGAGTAACACACTGTGCCAGATCCTGTGGTCCAGCTTTACTTATGCCAGGCTCAAGAGGGGGCACACACAGCCACTCATATGAGAGTAATCCTTACTATCCTTCCAGTAACATCTGGGCAATTTAATGCCATATCTGCTTTGGAAAATAACATGTATGACTCACAACATTGTCTGTAAAATCTCTATTTAATTCAAGAAATAGCCACTACATATTGATTTTGTGCCAGACATTGTGCACGCAGTGGAGATAAAAATATTTCTGACCTGCTGGCATAAGAAAAACCTTCCTTTAGAAGCCAACATTTTAACTTCCTAGAGTAGTAAAGAGCAAGGGTCCTAATACATTTAGTTCTTGACTATCTGCTGTGGGTTGCAAAACCCCAAATTCATTGTCATTGAGAACATAGGAGCAAGCCTACATTTCCAGAGTCAAGCTGCTCCCTAGCGTTTTGGAGGCTGTAAATCTTCACTAGTGCAGAATCCCTAATCATCCTCCCTCCTACACAGTCATCCGGGCTGTGCAGCCTCTAAAATCTCCCCAGATGTTTACACCTGGGACACCTTCTCAAAACAAAGACCTACTTACCACCCTAGCTTTCCTAGTCAAAGAACTATATATATATATTTCTCTTTTTACTGATTGTCCCTACCAACTAATATTTTTATATTTATTTATGCTTAATATTTAATATTACAAATACTTAATACTATATGTTTGTATATTCCTTGTCTGCTCTCCTCCTTAGGCTATGAACTCCCTGAAAGCAAGTGCTTTGTCTTATTCACTGTCGTAGCCTAGGTCCCTAGAATTGTATCTTGCGTACAGCATTTGTGGAAGGAAGGAATTGGTGAATGAAATGTCTGTTAACATCTACTCCTCAGGACTTTTCACGTCACGGTAAATCTGGAAGGTGGGAATGGCAGTTTCCTTTTAGCAGACTCTGAGTCAGGGTGCTTCTACATGTGTTAGGGTAGCACCGTGCTCCATAGAGTTTTCAGTGGCTGGTTATCAGAACCAAACATCCAAGTCTTTCTTCAGCAGTGCTTCTGGGTGCATTCAACTGGCCTTGCACTTAAGTATTTGCATCGTCCAGGGACTCCTTTGCTCCCGAAAAGTTGTAAAATTAGATAAGTGGGAGTCTATCAAGTTAAAGCTTTCCTATGAATGTTAACCTGTGGGCAAAGAGTGTGGTCATGATGGGTATGTTAGAGGTAGTAAACTGGCAACAGGACAGCTTCCCAACTTCTCCTGAAAGTTTTCACAATGTCTTTTCGTCACTGGAAAGTTCATTTGTAGGAAGGACAGCATGCTCATATTTAAATAGAGGGATAAAATATATTGCAAAGTTAAATTGCAGTGGTATTTTGGATTTTTTTCATCATAGAATCACTCACAATCTGGTTTCTTTTTCGTATTGAACATAATCAAGAATTGTCCCTAGTTTTAGCACAGATTACCCCAATGTCACAGATAATTGGCAAATCAAGTACTATGCAAATCAAGTGCTAATTCCAAGCAATTAAAAATTGAGTCACAGCTAACCTGAAGTTAATTTGAAATTTTATTTTTTATGCCGTGCAAAGCAGCAAAAGCCTCCTGTCGAGAAGAGACACAAAAGGATATATCTATCTATCTAGATAGGTAGATAGATAGATATATCCTTGTTTCTCTAGCTAAACAGAATGAGCTTTCTGCTGTGGATAAGCACACCTCCCAATCCATACCTGGCACCAGTGAGATGGAGCCCTTTCATTTGCTGCCTTCTGCCTGATATAAATGCCAATACAAGGTGAAATGCTGGGAAGGCCAATAAGGAAATCAGACAGGGGAAGGCAAAGTAGCCAGATAATATTCTGGGCAAATGAGCAAGATTTTAACGCACCTTGGGCAAAATTCAAAGCAGCTTGTACTATTCTTGACAAGCAAGGATGAAACGCTAGAATGGAGAAAGGGAATTCCCTCTAAATCCTTGTATCTAGACAATTGGCCAATCCACTCCACCAGGAATTGAGACTCTCAGAAGGGGAAGGAATCCGCCTTTAGCAGACTTAAATGACCTGAGCAACAAAGAACCTGAGGTCCTTTACAGACGCCTTTCTAAGCCTGCCAAGAAAGACAATAGATTCAAGGAACAGAGCAAATAAGGAGGTAGACCATTCATGTCCTTGCCAAACAATGCCCAGCTACGCCTCCAGCCGACCCTGGAATCGCGACTCCTGAAACTATGGGGCACGCAGTCAGAAGCATTGCAAATGGCAACAACAGAAAGACAGGGGGACCCTGTGCGCCCTCAATGGGAGAGCTATTTCCTCCTGACTGAGCTATTTTTTAAAAGCCCTGTGCTTTTTATGGCTCCTTTTAACTGGAGGTGGAAATGGACCACTGAGGTCAATGTCACACATGCACACACAAAAGCTTCAGAGAGGACAAAGAGATTTCAATGTCATTCTCTGCACAGCAACGGGAAGACATATAGCCCTTCAGTGACAGGCCGTGGGGAATATGGGCCTGAGATTCAGGAAGCAGGAGGACAGGCTATCACCAAAAAATAAATGAGTGAGCTGCAAAGTAATCACTTTGGATTAAGGCCACTTTTCCAGGGCCAGGAGGAACAAAGCCTATTTCCTAAAGCTTATAGAATAAATATCACTTGTTTTTCATGACAAGGAGTGGCCTTGCAGAGGGAGAAAGCACAGAATGTGCACTTGACCTTACCACAATACCAGGCCTAGGCTGCTCTCCCATTATCCTCCCCTGACTTTGCCACCATTGCCCTCCCCCCTCAACCCAGCACCCCCACCCCGATTCAATGAGTCCTGCTGAGACAATGGGTTAAGTAGAATTAGGCTACTAAACTGAAGGTCAGAGATTCAAATCCACCAGCTACTGGGTGGGAGAACAATGAAGCAGGTTGTGCCTGGAAAGATATACAGTCCTGAAACCTCTAGGAGCCATTCTACTCTGTCATACAGAGTTTCTATGAGTTAGAATCTACTCAAAAGCTATGATATCATACTGCCTGGGGGCTCAGGAGTCCAATTACAAGCAGTGACCTTTGATCCCCTTATTCATTTGAGATCATGCTGATGTAGAGGGCATGGATCTCCAGCCCAGGACACTTCCAGGGAGTTCTGCAGCAGAGACTCCATAATCTAAACTGTAGAAATGTTTCCCTCAACATTGTCTTATTTGCACATTGAGATGAACAACTACACATCTGAAGGTCATGGCTTTGGTTTTCTGAAAGTGCCATGCACCTACTTCCATATAAAAATGCTTCTACCAAACTGTGCAAGCCTGCTGCCCTACCCAACTACAGCTAGGCTTGTATTGGGGATCCCTTTGTTCAGGGGAGAGGGGAATGACAACGGAAACCTTGGGTCTTCCTGGGAATCTCTTGGTTACCAGTTATCATTGAAAGAAATATCCTACATCTCACATCCAACTTTGGTGTGCTTTTGTCCCTCAGAACCCTGCCTCCCTCAGATCCCCCCTAAATTGGGATAAACCTTCTCTCCAAAGTCTTTGGGGTGTAACACTGAGTTTGACTTTTGAGGGAAAAACTAGACCTTGAAAGATACCCCCAGCTCTGCGTGCGCCACCCTTGGTGCTGAACACCTAGGAAATAGCAGCCACTGGGGGGGACTGGACTCTTCCACAGCAGACAATTTTAGAAATAATAGAAAAATATCCCTTTCAAGACCAAAACCTTTTTTAGAAAAAAAAAAAAATGTTTCCCCAAATTGGTTGAACACGCTCTGCCTCCTTAAACAGAGCATATTAAATACAGTTTTTTCCTCACTGGCTGTCTCAGGGTGATCATTATAAAAAGCAAGTTGAGTGTGGCCTACTTTCTTATCTCTCTACACCTCACTTTTCTCATTTGTAAATGGAGATAATGATGCCACTGTAAGAGTTGATGCTACAATTAAACATTAAATGAGATGATGTATATTAAGGCACTATTTCTCTTTCTCCTTAGCCTGCCTGCTCTTCCTTCCTCCCCCAAACACCACCTTCAGCACTGTAACCAGTGAGGGGAGGCTGTAAATTAAGGCAAGCTATTCTCCCTTATGTGAATAATCAAATTGATATGTTTTTGAGCGTTCTCCCAAACTTCTCCTCCATGTCACATTGTCACATATCCTTTCATGCTACCATAAATATGCCTGCTTGTAACCAATCTATTCTGCTTTTAGTTGTTTTCTTCTGTACTTTGAGGTGTTCTCAGGTCTCCTTTACAAGCCACTAGATGACCAGAATTCTTTAACCAGAGCCATGTGATCATTAGGAGCTTCAACACTCTGGTCTATGAAATCGAAAAATACAGATACACTCTATATCTCATTTTGGTGGCAGCTCCTCGAGGACTTGCTGGCAGGACCTGCAGCTCCAGCTGGGAGTGCAGGGCGTTTGGCATTGGTAGATGCTGTTGGGTTGGTTCTGGCTCATAGTGACCCTATGTACGACAGAAGGAGAAGAAGCTTTCCTTTCCTTCTGTATTTTCCTGACTAGCTTCGATTTTCTGCTATTAGGTATATGTAGTGGGGAAATGTGCATGGTAAAAGACGCAATTCCCTCACCCAAATGTAGCTTGCTCCTGTAGGCCACACTGTGGTGAGAAGAGAAAGACTATGTAATTTTTAAATTTCACCATCTAAACATAGCTCCTCTTTCATCTGCATGGTCTCTTACAATTAATTTTGCCTCTTGGGGGAAAATGCTCAATGTTTCATGACTCCGACTCCTCCTCTCACGATGGTATCTCAGGCTCTGAGAGCCTAGAATGTAATCCTGAGAGTGAAGCAAATGCTGCTTACCTTGTGTGCCACCTGGACTTTCATTGATCTCTTCTATTGAGTGGCTTGATCTTCATCAGCAAGTCCTCTACACTTTCAGCAAGCAAGACCTGAAGCACTTGCTGATGAAGATCAAAGATTGCAGCCTTCAGGATGGATTACAGCTCAATGTAAAGAGAACCCAAATCCTCACAACTGGACCAATAGGTAACATCATGATAAGTGGGAAAAGGTTTGAAGTTGTCAAGGGTTTTGCTTGCTTGGATCCACAATTAATGCTCAAGGAAGTAGCGGTCAAGAGATCAAACGATGAATGGCAGCAGGTAAATCTGCTGCATAAGACCTCTTTAGAGTGTAGAAGAGCAGCAATGTGACTTTGAGTAGTAAGGTGCGCATGACCCAAGCCATGGTGTTTTCAATTGCCATATATATATGAGTTGGACATTGAATAAATAAGACTGAAGACGAATTGATGCATTAGGATTATGGTGCTGGTAAAGATTACTGAAAGAACCATGGACGGCCAAAAAAATAATAAATCTGTCTTCGAAGGAGTGCCTTAGAGGCAAGGAAGGTGAGACTTCATCTCACATATTTTGAACATGTCAGAAGAGATCAGTCCCTGGAGAAGGCTATCATGCTTGGAAAAGTAGAGGGGCAGAAAAAAAGAGCAAGGCTCTAACAAAATGGATTGACACAGTGGCTGCAACAATGGGCTCAAGCCTTAGTGTTGTGAGGATGGGGCAGGACCACGCAGTGTTTCATTATGTTGTACATCGGGTCACTGGGTGTTGGCAACTGACTCAACAGCGCCTAACAACAACACTGAGTGGTTAGTTTATCTGGGGCTGAAAGTCTTGTTCAATGCTTGTTCAGAATACAATCCAGCTGTCTTCATTCTGCTTTGTCCTTGAAGTACATAGACAAAGTCATTTGCACTTGGATATAATGCCCTCATCTCTGTGGCACTCTTTCCAGTCTTGGCATTCCACTGGCGCATGTGGAACCTCCAATTATCTATTGAGCATTCATCCACTCCAGTCACAGAACCAGTATGTCTGTCCCAGGCCATCATCTCGACCCCACTCTCTCCCAATATTGTTCTCACCTTCATCATGGGACAAAGTCAATGTGGAGCCTCAGATGCCAAAAAAGACAGGTTTCTACCCCTATTTCCTTTGTTGGGATTCTCCAACACCTGTCTGTATTGCTTTTGCAACTTTACTGTTATGTGGTTCAAAGATTTGGAGTTTGCAGAAGCACGAGCACTGCATAACCCTTGATGAGGCCCAAATGATCAATTTTAACGTTTTTATGGATTATACTTTTAATGACAGTCTTCTTTGGACCAGCTGCTGATACAGAAAGTATTCTATTTCTTTTCTTCAACATTTCATAGTTTTAGACTTTACATTTAAACCTTTGATCTATTTTGAATTAATTTTTGTATAAGGTGCAAGTTTAGGCAAAAGTTATATTTTTGCTTATGGGTGCCCCATTGTTTAAAAACCATTTGTTCAAATGTCTATCTTTCTACTAATCAATTGTTTTACCCTTTGTCAAAAATTAGTTTTCTAATTTGCCTATTGATCTATTTCTCTATCACTACCACATTTTATTAATTTTTACAGCCACATGATAAATCCTAGTACTGAGAATTAATATGATTCTTTCTTTTTCACTCTGATATTTTTTACTTTTAAAGGTATTTTAATCCTAAGTATCCCCATACATAAGTTTTAAAATAAATTTGCCTGTATCTACAAAAGAGCTCCCTGGACAGTTAATCAAAATTGTACTAAACTTATGAATAAATTTGGGTAGAACTGACATATTTATTATGTTGAATCTTTCAAATCATGAACATGGTACACTTCTCCATTTAACTAGGTTTTCATTTCTTTCATCAACATTTGGGAACGCTCAGCTTGCAGATTCTATATGTCGTTTGCTAAATTTATATTAGTTTCATTGTTTTGGAGTGATTATAAATAGTATTATATTTGTTAAATTTTACATTTACAGATTGCTGATATATAAGTCCTGTTTATACATTAGTCAAAGAACTCAACTGTCAACTGAACTGTCCACAATTTAAACTCACCAGGCACTTTGAGCTTCGTGGGAGAAGATGTAGCAGCCAACTTCCATCAGGATTTCCAGCCTTGGAAACCCTGCAGGGAAGTTCTTCTCTGTTTTATGGGATCTCTAGGAGTCAACAGCAACAGGTTCGGCTTTGCTGGTTTGTTGGTATATAAAAACACAGTTTACTTTTGCATGTTGATCTTGTTTCCTGCTACCTTGCTGGACTCTCTTATTAGCTCTGAGAGTTTTATGTATATTTCTTTGAATTTCTACATAGAGAGAGTCACAACTCCAAATACCAAAAGTTTTATTATCTTCCAATCTGTATGCTTTTTGTTTGAATGTCTAGCTTATTGCACTGACCAGAACTTCCAGTACTATGTTGAGTAAGAGTAACAAGGGGAGACAGCTTTAGTTTGTTTCCAGTCATAAGGGAAAGCATTCATTCCAGGGAAAATATTCACAGCAAAGATGTGAAGAACTGAAAATTAATCTCTGGCAGGTAGGCAGGATCCATGCCACCAGTTACTGGGAAATATTCACATAGGAAGAGAATTCAGAGAAAGAGGCAAATCTAGATAAGAGAAATAGTAAACTTGGATAATGAAAGGGGAACATCAGCTCAAACTCGTTGGATTTAGGTGCCTATTTCTGTGCAGAGGAGCAAGTAGTTGTACAAAGAGGTCTGTTATTATACTCAGAGTAACTGCCTCTGGGTAGATCATATGTAGACCACATGTTAGAGTTAGTTCATCTCTACCACATATGCCCAAGTGTGGCAAAATTATAATGTACAGCCTGCTCATCTGTGCACCTCAAAACTTCAAATCTAGTTTTTAAAATTTGAAAACATCAGACATACATAGCAAGGAAAATCGAACATTCTTATAATCAAACAGCCTGTGTCCAAGGATTGACGTAAAAATAATTTTCTCTGTACTAACGCGGCCCTCTACTTCCTAATTTCAATGTGGATTGCCGGATACTGACCGTGTCTTCCCTGAAACTAATGCTCTCTTCTGATTGGTTTGATGGCCCTGGATGCCTGTCCCCACCCTCTCGCCACTTCACATAGCCAGCCTTTAATCAGCTCATTTTATTTTCCTGCCATGGGATATTGAATAGAAAACTGCTTGTTGTCTTCAAGTTTGACTGAAAATTCAAAGCTAAAGGCAATCCATATCCTCTAGGACTTATTATAAAGCAGCAAGGAAAGAAAAGACCTAACTCCCCTCACCCCCTCCATTTCCACCAGATCAAATAAAAAGGAAACAGGAATTCAAACAGAGTTCCTTGAAGTATGATAGCTGGGTGCAGCCGGAGAGAGCTCACCTGAGTATTTCGTCCTTACAATATCCTTTCAGTGGAAGAGAGAGAAAGGAGTATTCCCCAATTTCCCATAAATAAAGTGAGGCAGAATTCAAGAGCTATCAAAGGCAGCTGGAAACAAAGTGACTATTTTGTTGCATGGTTTGTAAGCATAAAAAATCCACAGGCCCAGCCCGATGTGGCCAGAGAGTAAAGTATGGTGAGAGTGATCCTCATAAACACCGGCCTATGTCCTACAGTTTGAGGAAAGTATGTGACAAAACGACTCATGATTACTCCTCTTCTAGAGATCCTGAAGATGGGAGCGTGACCGGAGCAACTTAGAAACCCAGGGAAAACAACACCTATTACTTAGTGAGGCACAGACGGGGAGTGGGCTCACCAGCAACTACAGCAAAACCACCCATAGAATACCCTGCCCAAGCAAGCTCCTGCCAGAGTGAGGGCATGAAGAGGCTATGGGTAGGGTTTCAGGTAAGGGAAATTGCAAGAGATAGGCTGAAATTTTCATCATTGAGAGCTAGGCACAACACATTCCTGGAGCGGTCTCCTTGCATCATAAAGGAGGCAGCATTTGCACATGGACTCACTAGCCAGAGCAATAGTCAGCTGGGGGTGACCAAATGATCCTCAACAGCAGGGTTGGCCAAATACAAACAACTTCTTGTTCCTTGGCTCTCTGATGCTTCTTCATCCAGAATAGTAAGAAGGGAAGGACGAGTAAAAGAAGGAGCCCTTCCTCCTGGCAGGATTCCAAGCCACAAAAGAAGCCTGGAGAGAAGAGACACTGAATTGAATGAGCTTGAAATGTTAGCCTCAACCAGTACTCCTCAACCTTCCTAATACCGGGACTCTTTAACACAGTTCTTCAGGTATGGGGGACCCCAACCATAAAATTATTTTCGTTGCTACTTCATAACGGTGATTTTGCTACTGCTGTGAATCATAATGTAAATAGCTGATATGCAGGATGTATTTTCATTGTTATAAGTTGAACATAATGAAACATAGTGATTAATCACAAAACTATGTGTAATTATATATTGTGAAGCATTTATGTGTTTTCCAATGGTCTTAGGCGAGCCCTATGAAAGGGTCATTCGACCCCCAAAGGGGTCACGACCCACAGGTTGAGAACCATCTGTTTAAACTGTAGTCCCTGCATGTCCTGAAGGCAAAAAGATTAGGCAGCCTGGCTGTTAACCCACAAGTTAAGCTGACAGTTCAAACTCACCAGCCACTCCACAGGAGAAAACTATGGCCATCTGTGTCCATAACACTTGCCGCCTAAGAAACACTACGAGGCAGCTCTGCACAGTATGATAGAGTCGCTATGAGTGTGAATGGACTCAGTTCATTCAACAATGGGCTCAAACACAACAATTGTAAGGATGATGCCGAACTGAGCAGTTTCAATCTGTTGTACTTGGAGTTGTAAGTCAGAGCTGACGTAATGGCACCTGACAACAACAAACTCCGTCTAAATATGATGCAATACTTATAAATATGATGTCAATAGAAGGGCAAGCATTGCCCTCAGAGGCCTGTCACTAGATCTACATCCCCTCTGCGTTCACACCTGTTCAAATCCTCGGGGAACTCCTATTACTCACCCTTAACTGGGCATGCTCCATTCTCTGAACAACTTTCTACCATAATTTTAGCAAATCTTCTCTGGTCTCAGGCAATGAAGAATATGGCCTAGACATCATAATTTAATTCAAAGTCTGCCCTTCAAATCCATGGGTTCTGAATTGGAGGATTGTTTATGCTATCAACTAAAATAAAAAGTATGCAGGGTTAAAAAATATCAATGAAATCCTCAAAGCAATCCCTCAAAGAGGAAGAGTGAATAGCTATTTACATGCATTTACCTTGTCTTAGGTATTATAAGTGAACCAGAGAATATTTGAAGTATACAGGAGAATGTGGGTAGGTTATATGGAAATACAACACCATAAGAGACTTTAGAATTCAGGAATTTTTGAATGATAGGGATTCTGATGATGGCCCAAAGACACCTGCTCTACAAGGGAGAAGGCATGCTCTGTTTGACATGAGGACGTTTCACATTGGTAATCCTTTTTGATGTTATCCTATGGTGGTTTTTCTGATTTCATTTATAATAAAATTGTGTCATAGTACAGTGCTTTTAGTGATTTTGTGAGTCATTCTAGCAAATTATCAAACCCAGGGAAGTCCTGGGAACCAAAAGTTCAGAATTGAGTTGGCTAGGGACCCCTGAGCTAATAAGAGTCTAGAAGAAATCCCTAAATTTGTAGGCAGCAAGTCACAAATGAGTGGAGCCCTGGGGACTCCCAAGCCAAGGGCTGGTATTTGAAGTCTTGGGTCTTTCGGTAGTCTGAAGGACTGTGTCCTCTAACTTGTGAGATCTGACCATGCTCAGAGGAGTTGAGGTGTTGAACATTCATAAGAAAGTGCTGTATGTGCAGCTGGTCAGAAGAAGTAGCAAAGACATGAAAAATGGGGATTCTGATTTAATTTTTTTCCACACACAAGATAATGTCAAATGTCCCCTGTGGGGCAAAATCACTTACATTAATAACCACTGTTGTAGGTTAATCATTTCATTTAGCCATATCTTCATTTCCTATTGTTTGGTCTAGTTAAACTTAGTAGCCACAGGAGAGTAGTGTTCAAATCCATCAGAAACTTCATGGGAGATAGATGCTAACAATCTGTTTCCTTAAAGATGTACAGTCTTGGAAACCCTACAGAATATTTCCATTCTGTCCTATAGGGTCACTATGAATAGGAATTGACTTTATGGCAGTAGTTTTGGTTTGGAAGATTTCCGTCTAATTAAGCTAGTGTGGTCTTTCAAGTGCTGATCTCTGGCCCTAACCCTGTTCTATCAGTCTATTGTTGGGTGCCACTGACTTGCTTCCAATACCTAGTGACCTCATGTGGCTGAGTGGAAAACTACCTAGGGTTTTCTAGATTATTATTGCTGTGAGAGAAAATCTCCCAGTCTTTGGAACCAATGGGTGGGTTCAACCTGCCAGCGTTTAGGTCACTGTTTAATAGTTGCCCCATCAGGCTCTTTAATCCATCCATCTGTGATCTCATGAATCCTGATGGTGCAGTAGTGAAGAGTTTGACTGCTAATTACAAAGATCTTTGGTTAAAACCACCAGCCATTCCATTGGGAGAAAGAGTCAATAATCTGCTTCCATAAAGATTTACAACTTTGGAAACCCTATGGGGCAATTGTACTGTGTCCTATAAATTCACTATGAATTGGAATCAACTCAACAGCGGGGGGTTGTTTTGCTCTGCTTTGTTTTTTGTTTTTAGGAT
This sequence comes from Echinops telfairi, assembly GCF_000313985.2. Classification (NCBI taxonomy): domain Eukaryota; kingdom Metazoa; phylum Chordata; class Mammalia; order Afrosoricida; family Tenrecidae; genus Echinops; species Echinops telfairi. Next base: position 11,099,097 of record NW_022107407.1, on the reverse strand, counting down.
CCTGTACTTCTTTATCATTGTTTCTTTCAGCCAAAATAGTGGGAGAGTATTGTTGAAACCTCCCAGTTATCATGCCAAACATCATTCCTCTTTGTCTGGCCTGGAAACCTTTTGCAGAAAACCATTAGGGTCCAGGTTAAAAATCTTTGGGGGCCTCTACTCAGGAGTGTTTCTGTTACACAAACTTCCCAGAAGATTCTTGATGACATTGACATTTGAGAGGCATTGTCCTAACCCAGACCACTTTGATTGCCTCATCTGTTTAAAGCTTCATGGCCCGCAGCTCCTGGGCAATCAGGTCATTTTCAGTAGGAAAAAGACTGCAATAGATATACATGCTATCTGGCCATCTGAGGACATAAATGCAAAGCTGAAAGTGTGATTATTGTTTGTTCAAATTGCTGTTTTTTAAGTGCTTTCTAATTAAAGTATTTCATTTTACTGTGAAAAGTCATCATTCTATTTTTTTAATGTGCATATAAAATGTACAATTTTACAAACATAATGTTGTTCATAAAAAAAAATCCTCTGACAAAAACCTCATTCCCTTTCAAGGTCTTTTTTTTAACCTTCATGGTTAATAAACATCATGTTTCACCATAAGTAATCTAATTCCTGTAGCACATTCTATAACAAATTGAGAAAGCTATCAAGTTCTCATTTGGGTGGGCAGCTGAGAAGCCAGTCCATGCAGGTTTTGAATCACCTAGATATAAACCGTGTGGTCCTGTACACTGCCACAAGCGATTTCTCTGACCTGCTGCCTCCTCCACGTGCCCTTGGGGGCTGATCCTCTGGGTGCAGTCACCCATTGTGTTCTCATCAGGGGGATCTTCTCAGCTGACCACCTGACCTCTCTGATGCCCAGGTAGAGAAAAAGGCAGACAAAGGCAAGGTGCCTCTGTTCTCCTGGGGGAAATCCCTCCCCATGGGTTGATGCAATTTCACATATATTTCCTGTCCTCCTAAGATGTGGCAGAGTTTGATCTACAAAAATAAGCAAAGCACAGCTCCCACTCTTGCTTGATTCCTTGTTTGCCTGTTTGCTTGCTTGTTTGTTTATTTGTTTGTTTGTTTGTTTGTTTGCTTGCTTGCTTGCTTTAAACCTGGTAAGTGGCTTCTTCAGGTTGAAGAAATTTTCGTTTAGCAAAGCACCTTCTGCAGCATTCTGGATTTGAAAGACTAGGCAACTTCACCTTTGAATGTGGCCAAGGATGTCTAGGGCAGACAAAGGCAGAACTGAATTCATCTGCATACTAGGAGTGAGGCTTTCTAAAGTTCAGGAAGCAGCCCTGCTGGAGAAAGCACTGAGAAGGGAGAGATAGTGAGAAACCTCTAGCAACCAATGAGAGATGAGGACAAATACAACTCTGGCCATAACGAAGGTGTTTTTAATAACCAGGAGGATACCTAACATTCAATGTGAGGTTGTTTTCGGGAATTAATACATTGCTCTCTTCCCCGTGCCTCACTGTTTCTGGGTTAGGCAGCATGGGGTGGGTTCCGATTCATACCCACGGTGTGTACAACAGAAGGACACACTCCCCAATCCTGCGCATGCTCCAGTGTTGCTGTGTTTGAGCCTATGGATGTAGCCACTGCTTTGATCTATGTCACTGATGGCCTTCTTTTCATAGACCTCCTAGCAAGCATGATGTCCTTTACCAAGGACTGCCCACTGTTGATAATATGCCCGAAATATGTGAGATGAAGTCTTGCCCTCTTCTTTTCTAGGAAGCACTCTGATTGTCCATCTTCCAACAGAGATTTCTTCATTCTTCTTGCTTTCTTCATTATGCTTCACCATAATTCAAATGCATCGATGCTTTTTTGGTCTCCCTTATTCAGTTTCCAGTTTTTGCATGCAAGGGAAGTCATTGAAAGTTTGAGTCAGGTTTGAGTCAGGTGCACCTTTTACTCAAAATGACATCTTTGCTTTTTAACATTTTAAAGAAGTCTTTTGCAGTGGATTCGTATAGTAAAATGTGGTATTTGATTTTTTTGGCTGCTGTTTTCATGGGAATTGATTGTGAACTCAAGTCAAATGAAACAATTGACAATATCAAGCTTTTCTCAATTTATCACCATGTTGCTTATGCATCCAGTTGTGAGAATATTTTGTTTTCTTTTTGTTCAGATGCAATCCTTCCTGAAGATTCAACTTTGATCTTCAGCAGCAAGGACTTGGAGCCCTCTTTGCTGTCAACAAGCAAAGTGGTGCCATCTGTCAATCAAGTTATTGATGAGTCTTCCTCCAGTCCTGTTGCTCTGTTCTTCATAAAGCTCAACTTTTCAAAGTGTTTACTAGGCATACAGATTAAATAAATATGGTGAAAGGATGCAACCCTGATACACACCCTTCCTGATTTCAAACCACACAGTACCCCATTGGGTTATTCAAACAACTACCTCTTGGTCTGTGTACAGGCTCCACATGAGCACAGGAAAGTGTTCTGGAATGCCCAATCCACAGTATTATCCATAATTTGGATAAACCACGCAGACAAATACTTTTGCAGAGTCAATAAACCACAGGCAAGCATCTTTCTGGTATTCTTGGCTTTCAGCCAAGAATTTATTTGTCATCAGCAATGATATCTCTCGTTTCACATACCCTTCTGAATACATCTTAAATGTCTGGAAGTTCCCTGTTGATATAGTGTTGAAACCAATTTTGGATTATCTTCAGCAAAATTACATTTGTGTATGATATTAATGATATTGTTTGATAATTTTTACATTCTGTTAGATTACCTTTCTTTGGAATGAGTATAAATATTGATCTCTTCTAGTCAGGTCATATAGCTGTCTTCCAAACTTCTTAGCCCAGATGGATAGTACTCTAAGCACTGCATCAGCATGCTAAGACATCTCAATTAGTTTTCTGCCAATTTCAGAAGGCTTGTTTTTCACCAATAACTTCTGAGAAAGTTGGATTTCTTCCTTCACTACCATCATTTCTTTCTGTTTTTCTGTTGCATATTTTACTGTTAACTAATTAAAATAGCAAAAACCAATTCTTAATGTCTTGGGATTTTAGACCACACAATGGATGTATGTTAAACGCCAACAACATCAAAATGTTTACTTCACATTTTCCCATCCACTGACACATCCCATATGAACTGAGATAGGCCAGTTGACTTCCTTTCTGTTATATCTGGGCCTTTCTGGCACCAACATTGCATCTAATTTATCCCTCAACCCCCCACCCCAAGAATTTTATTGGCATGTAATCCACATATTATACAAGTCAATAGTCCAAGCACATTAGGAGGAGTTGCATCATCACCGCAAGCATCTTTTTAACATGTTCTTCATCCTGTGCTCAGTGCTCCGCCTGAAATGGTTGGACATGGACCAATTCTTTTTGCTTCCATGACTGTGTATTCTCCCATTGTTTTATGCTTCTTGCATCACTCAATATTTTCCCCACAGAATATTTCAATATTGCCACTCAAAGCTGCAAATTGTCTTGCGTTTTCACCTTGATAAATGTTGAGTGTATCCTTCCTTTTTGATTGTCTAGCTCCAGGCTTTGTCACAGTTTGTAAGTGCTCCAGTAGCACCTGCTGCCATCGTGGAGCATTAGAGAGTAAATGGATTTGTGAGGCCCCTAGTAGGGGAAAACAGTATAGAAAAGGGTAATCCATGACTTTGAGAGTAAGAATGCACTACAAGTAAGAATTTTCAGCCAGAAATTCCATTATTGTGATCTAAAACTCCCATTGATGTGTGTGCCTGGGATTGTTTTAGTTAAATCATACTAAAAACTGATGATGTCATATTGTTAGATCTCTTAGGAAAACCCAGATTGAAGATATCTGGATTATATTATGTAAGTACATAGTTCACCCTAAAGAATCATGCTAGTCCACTGGTAGGTTTGCCTTCTCTCTGGGAAAATTGGCATGAATTTCTGGCCAATGCACCACGTACTCATCCTCCATCCCTCTGTCACTTGCACACTAATGTGTTAGTATTCTGAATAAATTTCAGTAAAAACTTCAGTGAAAAATTAACAATTCTAGGAAGAGAAGTCTGATGACCTACTTCTAAAAGGCAACCAATGGACAAAATCTATGGATTACAATATTTACATCTGTCAAGAATCCAGAAAAATTCCATAACAAATAACAACAATAACAAAACAGCTGAACTGAATGAGACAAGATTAGAGGTGCACACAGTTAAGGTCCTAGTCCAGCCTGAGGATGACACTCGCCCTGGACCTGGGATTCTTGCTCTGACATTCATGGGCCCTTCAGAGTTGAGGGGAATCTGTGAAGTCACTCCGATTGTATCAAAATTGGGAACCAGTATGTGTTGTATTTTTCTGGAAAGAGAATCCCTGGTTTTGTTGTCAGATCCTCAAAGGGCTGCAAAAGAAAATTTTAAAAAATACTCTAGAGTTAGGTGTGATAGAAGAAGGAGGCTCCTTCAAAGCCTGTGTCCTATGCTACTGTTAAGAAATCCTTATGGCACAAAATGTTAAGAGCGCTGTTCTGTGGTTCTACTCCATCAGCTGCAAGGCAGAGAAAAGACCTGACGATCTGCCCCCATAAAGATCTCTGTCCAGGAAACCCTAAAAGATAGATCTGCTCTGACATAGAGGGTGGTTATGACACTGAATGAACTGCGCAACACACATCAGCAAGCATGCATTTCTGTTTAATCCCAGTCAAGCCCTAGACAGGCTGCAATGACAAACTTACAGTGAATCCTGCAAATTGTGGAAAGTGTCCACAAGCTTTGAGATCTGGACTTGCCTCAAAGAAAGTGAACTTTCATAAATAAATAAATATAATGAGGATACAACATGTAGAGCTAGGAGAGGTGACCTTCTACTAAAGCTCGCTAGGCCTTTAAAACAGACCATCAGAGGCAGGTCACCTGAGCTGACAGATGCCCCTATAGAACAGGGCACTACCAAGGACAGGTCTCCAAGGGTCACAGCACCTGTCTCAGCTTAAGTGAGACCACTCCTGGCTCCCAGTCTATGGGCAGTCTCTGCTCTTTCTGTCTTTGCCTTTTCACCTTGGCATTCTTGGTGTGAGAGTATCCTTGTCTGTCTTATCTCCTGCTCTCCGGACTCCTAATCACTGTGCTTGCAGAAATGGAGCTTCTCTTCTCTATCCCTTGCCCTGACTCCGCCCCCCTGCAACCAATCCACCATGCCCTGGGCAGGGGGAGGCTCTGGTTCCACCTTAAACAGGGAGTAGTCGAGAAAGAATGGGATGGAGTTAGGAACAGCGTGAGTTCTCAGTTCTTAGGGTGCCGTACACCTAGATCTGTTTGGCACACAGAGCCTCCTGCACCACCCTCACCAATCACCAAGTCCTTGGACCCTTCTCAACCTCTGTGTCCACAGCAACTGAGTGGTAGAAGTCTGTGTCCATAGCAACTGAGTAGCAGAAGAGAAGCACTGGTGATCAGGAACAGAGGCTGACTGAGAGGGGGAAAGCTGCAGCTCCTAAAGCAAAGGCAACACCAACACCCTGGTTCTTTGCTGCCAGGGCCCTGGTTCTTTGCTGCCAGGGCCAGCAGTGCCTTCCCATCCTCACCTGGATAGAGGCAATCAAGCCCGATGCTAGAAAAATGAATCAAAGGCTCAAGACTCCTCAAGCAAATAGATAGCACCGGCAAGCAGGTAGATCTCTGCAGGACTGGTTCGCAAGAGCCCGCCATTGGATCTCTGAGAGCAGCAAGATGGAAAAACCAACTGAAGCAACCAGATCTGGAGGCTGGTTTTCTTTCTTGAGGACCAGTTTAATGACACTGCACATAGTGTGCCTCCTTTTTCCTGTTCCCCCAAAAGATGGCTGAACCAGACATATTGTGGATCGTCTGTGTGTTGGGCACTGGGACAAGCATTTAATATGTGTATTATCACACTGAATCCTGACAAAGATCCAGAGAGGAGAGTGCTCAGTTTGAGTCACCCGAAACTGCACCAGCGCCTTGCCCATGGTCACATGGTTGGTGTGTGGCAGAACCACAATTTCAATTAAGGTCAAAGTCAGATGCCTCTCTTCTGCATACACCAACTGGAAGTATTTCATCAGACTTTAATTCCTGAACCACCAAATGGCTCAAATTTCATGTGAGATAGGTGCACATGAGAACAAAGGCAGATCAGAGATATTTGCCCTACCCCACCAATGATCAGCTGCAGACATTCTCATGAATGACTAGATAGATGGAAACATCTGTGTAGACCCTACCACACTATAAATAGAATTTAAAGAGGTTTACCAAGAATTATAAAAACAAGGTAACACAAATTAAAAATCAAAGAGGAGTGTAGTTAAAAAGTTAGACTAACCACACAAGTCTTCCATGGCTTCCTAGATTCCACTGAATGAGCCACAATAACCAGAAAGGAAGTAAACTTACTTATAAGCACACAAGTCCAAAAAGAGTAAGATTGTATGAAGAGGTGTGCTAGTCTGGGTGGACTACAGAAACAAACCCATAGACACTCATATGTGTTTAAGAAAGAGCTCTAGAAATAGAGGAAAGAACTAGGAGGCAAAGGGCATTTATAGAGATCTAAACACAGGCATGTACATACGTAAATATATGTATATATGACGATGGGGAAATAGATCTATGTACATATATTTATAGGTTTAGTATTAAGGAAGCAGATTGACATTGGGCCTCTACTCAAGTACTCCCTCAACACAAGAACACTTTGTTCTAATAATCCGGTATTCTGAGATGCTCACCTTCCCAACACGATCACTGAAAACAAAATGGGTGTATAAGCAAATGTGGTGAAGAAAGCCGATGGTGCCCAGTTATTTCAAGATATAGCATCTGGGGTCTTAAAGGCTTGAAGATAAACAAGTAACCATGTAGTTAAGAAACAGCAAAGCCCACATGGAAAAAGCACACCAGCCTGTGTGATCACGAGGTGTTGATGGGAACTGGTATCAGGCATCAAAGACCAAGAACAAAAAATCATGTCAATGTGAATGGGGCAGGGAGTGCAGAGTGGAATCCCAAAGCCAATCTGTAAGCAGTTGGACATCCCCTTACAGAGAGTCTCTGGAGGTGATGGGCCACTTGGGGTGCAGTGTAGCACCAATGAAACATACAGCTTTCCATACAGTTCTTTGATGCTTCCTGCCCACCCACCCACCCACCCTAATTCTACCTTACAAATCTGGCTAGACCAGAGCACGTACATGGGTACAGATAAGAACTGGAAACACAGGGAATCCAGGACAGATAAGCCCCTCAGGACCAATATTGAGAGTAGCCATACCAGGAAAGGAAGGGGAAAGCATGGGGAGAAAGGGGGAACCGATCACATTGATCTACCTATAACCCTCTCCCAGGGTGATAGACAACAGAAAAGTGGATAAAGGGAGACATCAGTCAATGCAAGACATGAAAAAATCATAATAATTTATAAATTATCAAGGGTTCATGAGGGAGGGAGGAAGGGGAGGGGAGGGGTAAAAATGAGGAGCTGATACCAAGGGCTCAAGTAGAAAGAAAATGTTTTGAAAATGATGATGGCAACAATTGTACAAATGTGCTTGACACCATGGATGGATGGATGGATGCATTGTGGTAAGAGTTGTACAAGCCCCTAATAAAATGATTTTTTTTTTAAAGAGATTCATAACAGGAGCAACTGAATATTGAGAAAACATCCCAGCCCAGTCCAAATCAAGTTCATAAGTATGATATTAGCCCATATGTCTGATACCAATCTATCAATTCCTCTTCATTCTCATGAAACACATGCAATGACATCAAATGCAGGAAGATAACAGTCCAGTGGGTGGAAAGTCTTGTGCATCCGGTTGCAGTAGAAGCATCTCAGCACTGGCAGGGTCTCTAATTGGCTCCTCCAGCTCCCAGGACTCTGGCTATATCAGCTTAGTTCCATCAGGCTCTTTGTCAGGAATGCCTCACAAGGAGTGAGCCTGTGTCCCATCTCCAGCAAGCTATTTATCTCCTTAGCACCTCCAAATGCGGTCATCAAGTTGTGACCTGATTGACAAGCTAAACTCCACCCCTTCACTCTTAAGTCTCAAATTGACAACAGATTATGTAACTACCACAAGTGGTAAGCAGATGCAAGATAGCAGCAAATTATATAAAAATAGAAAGTGGACACAACCTCTACCAAGAGGGCAGAAACCAGTAGAAATGGACCATTTGGGTCCATAGAAGTCACGAAGATCAGGACTCGAATGCCCAGGATCCACAAAAAGGAGCTATGACTAGGGTGGGAAAAATAAAAAGGAACAAAACCTGAAATGGGGATATTGGGTAACAATTTATATACAGAGCAGGTAGATTACCTACATGGGCTTCCAAACGCACACAAATAGACAACTCTTTCCTCCCCACACACCACATCAGCAGCATAGAACAAGAGAGGTATTCACTGGAGCATTTTAATGAGATGCAGACTAGGGGACATCCCATCGAATCAATGGTAAGATTATACATGGGTCTGGTAATAAGGGATTACACAAAATGCTTCTTCCACATTGCTTCCCTATATTCATGCCTCCAAATCCACATACCCTCTGTCATGTTCCCTACTGATAGACTGAAATTGCTCCCCAGATAAACTCCCCAAACAGAAAATTACAGGATTCACCTAGTAATATTGAGTGACTTAAGAGAAAGAACATCTGAGCACTAATATTTATTTGGGTCACTGCCTTATAATCTTGTGCTGAAGTACAAGTAACAAGTTCAGGTAACAAACCTTTGCTATACACACAGAGTTGCAGTAAACATTTAGTTCTTAAATAGAAACAATAGAGAGCCATGCATGAAAAAAACATAAAAGAAAGAAATATAGTGTAAACAAATGAAAAAAGAAAAGAAAAAAATGAAGAAAAGCATGCAAAATATACTTTCAGACTTAGAAAATATTGAATACATTAAAAAGAAAAAGAGGTTAGGAAAAAGGAATGTCAGAGATGAGAAAAAGAGAATATTCTTTAAAATTATGAGATCTGAAAACAAAAAATCGAAAGACAATTTTTAAAATAAAGGAAAGGAAATCAGGTAGAGAAAAAGTTTTTAAAGTACGTTAAGATGTATACTCTGGTTTCTCTTCAAATTGTACAAATCTTTCACTTTTTACTAAAATACATAAAAATGTTGAATAGAAGATCTACACAGATGTACAATATATAAACCATGAGTATAGAAAGAAGGAGATGATTAAAAAATAATATGTGACCATGCAAATATTAGCTTTCACATGCCTGAGGTCAGAAAAACTAGATAGTGCCCAACTACCACTCCCAACTGCTTTAAAAAAAAATCTAAATAGAACATTCCAGATAGTATAGGAGAAAAGTCCACATTTACTGGTTACATGAAAGCATTGAGACTATGGCCCTTTGGGTCTGAAAATGAACTGATGAACTCATGGCTCAATTTTTTTTTTTTAGGATAAATGAGGTGTTTACGTTTTATTTTTTTAATCATTTTATTAGGGACTCATACAACTCCTATCACAATCCATACACACATCAATTGTGTAAAGCACATTTGTACATTCATTACCCTC